>NW_027533280.1:3627414-3636641 GCF_008692635.1 Crocuta crocuta | reverse complement strand
GACACAAAACCAAAAAATCCCCCCCCCCCCCAGTGCCGCCTACCTCTGTTCTTTATTTCAGCTCCTGTCTGTGCAAAGCTTCCATTCCAAAGCAGCCTCTTGCCAGACTGCTGAAGAATTCAGTTTGCTAGTCCATCCAACAACAGTTTTGAGAGAGACCTTTGTTGTACTCCGAATTTCCTGTTTCAGGTCGTGAACCTGTGTTCTCGGAGAGGGGCCCATGTCAGGGCCATATGAAGATCTTTTGTTCTAGAAAGAAAGGGTTAGTACTCATTTAACAGCTCCATTTTTACAAGTGCCTCCCATGCGCCAGGCACTGTGCTGGGATGAGTCAACCCTAGACCTTGGCCTTCTCATAGTTTGGGGAGAACCTGGGGTCACTGTTCTAACAGGGAAGCCCTCGGGGCATGTAGGAGGGTAGTTTGGGGAGTTTAGGCCAGAAGGGCTTTGTTAAACACGGAAGCCATGGTCTCAGAAATCTTTGTAATGTGTTTCTGGTTACACTTTAAAAGGAGGAATGAGACATAATAACCGAGTTAGACCAAGAAATACCCCCATCAGCCGTGTCTGGAAAAGGAGTTAAGCTTAGGCAGGGTTGGGGGGACCAGAAGCCCGACTACAGATGCTTTGGGGGCTACTGTTGTAGGGAGCTCTCCAGGGAGCTGCAAGTTCCTGTTTAGAAGTGTTTAGAGCAGCCTTTCCTTGTATGTCCCCTGAAAAAATGAGACTTTGGGTACCCCCCCCCCATGGGAAGGGTCCCAGGTTTGGTCTGCATAAGGAATGTCTCCTCTTCTCTCTTTGAAGATCGACAGGGACCTCAGAGCACCAGAGGCAGTGAGGAGATGTACAGAAATTTATCCCTACATTTTCCTAAAAATGTGTCCATGGAATCCTTTTTTCTCTATAGTAGCTTGGTACAGAGAACCGTGCATTCTCCTTCTTTAGATCTTGTCTTGAAATTTCTGTGGGCAAGGGGTGGTCATTTACCATGAAAACCATCTTCACTGCCCTTTTGCTGTCTCTGTGTTTGGGGGTGGTTTAGGTTTAGGTTTTGGACTCACTTCTTTGTGTTGGTTGAGCACCACCTGTTGACTGTAGAGATATTACAGAAATCTGGGATGCCGTGATACCAGTTGTATATTCTGACATCCTATATATTTGTGCCGAAGAAGTTTGGCCAAATTTGACATAAACGTCAAGGAAAAGTGAACATTTCAGCAAGCGAGGAGGAAGATGAGACCCCAGACTGCCCCCGTCCGATTTGGTTTCTAGCCTGTAGCACTTGAGCTCTCTTTGCATCATCACACCTCTTCATTGTAAGTAATTGAAGTTGCCAGCATGATCTGGCCTCTTTGAGAAGATGGTCTTATGCATCAGTCGTGTTCTCTTTTCTTCTTTTAGATGTTTATTTATTTTTGAGAGAGAGGGACAGAGCGTGAGTGGGAGGGGCAGAGAGAGAGGGAAACACAGAATTCGAAGCAGGCTCCAGGCTCTGAACTGTCAGCACAGAGCCCTGTGTGGGGATGGATGGAACCAATGAGAGGTGAGATCATGACCTGAGCTGAAGTCGGACGCTCAACCTACTGAGCCGCCCAGGCGCCCCTCAGTTTTTCTTAACAAAACAGGGGTAAGTTTTGGTTTGTATTTAAGCCCAATTGTTCTTTTCTTTCTTTCTTTTTTTAAGTTTATTTACTTATTTTTGAGAGAGAGAGAGAGCAGGGGAGGGGCAGAAAGAGGGAGAGAGAGAATCCCAAGCAGGAAAGAATCCCCTTTCCTTCACTAGGCTCAGCCCTTCTCGAATGAGTGAATGAGACCCGGTCCCTGCGTTCAAAAGCACTTGGACAGGGCTAACCTCTGCCCAGTTCTTTGTCCACTGGTATTGAGGGAGGGCCCATGGGTGTCCCCTTTTTCCTCCTGTGGAGGAGGAAGAGCCACATGACAGTGGTGGCAAACACAAAAGAAGGACTTTTCACATCAAGAGGTGTTAAGACCCAGACCTTTCTGAGGTAACTTGGAGATCCATTAATAACATATTTTGCTTTAGGTTTGCCAGTGATATGTGTGTAAGTGTATATGTGTACATACATACACACTCTCTCAATCCTTCTGAAAATCCCCTGGGGGAGATGGTATTATCCTGAGTTTATCCAGAACACTGGTGTGTCAGACAAGTTACCTGACTGTGAAAGCTGCCCAGTGCGCGTGTGGTGCAGCCGAGGCTCCAGACCTGGCCGCTGGCCCTGAGTGAAAGCAGACTGCTCAGAGGTGGGTCAGGAGTACCTTTGGACTGGGGAGAAATGGCATGGGAGGGATCTGACAGGTTTGAAACCTCTCACCCTTGGAGCTGAGGCTGCTGCTCTCTGTCCATCTGATTCTTATGAGGCATCCTATGATGTTTTCTCTCTGGGGATCGTAGCCTTCTGGCCTCTGTGATCCGAGGCCTGACTTGCTGGGATGAGCAGTGGAGGCTTGAGGTCTTTGCCAGGCGCACAGCCAGGGGCTTTGCTGTATAAGCCAGGTTCTCTGGTTCAGGTGAGTTTTACTGCTCGGGTGCTGTCTGCCTGACCCTATTGCTCTTCCTCACAAGGTCTTTCTGGGTGGGTTTGCTCACAGTCAGGTAGAACCACCTGATCCCCATTGGATGTGGACTCAAGATGATGCCTTGCACATCTCAAGTCTTCTGAAAAAGGGAAACCTTGTGTCAGCTCCCAGAGGTGGCTTCTGTCTTAGTGCTTGGAAGACAACTCTGTGAGAAGGCTGTGCCAGGGAATGCGCCTCGCCTGCTGTTAGCTTGGGGTACAGGGCTCTTGGATGCATCCAGTGAACAGTTATTACCTGAGTCCCTGCTGGGTGCCAAGTTCTGTGCTGGGTGCTCAGGGTGATGACATCTAATGGGCTGCATGGAGGTGCAGGTGTAGACACTGTTATGTGAAGGGTAGCCGAGTGCTGTCTTTGAGTTTGAATGGTGCACAGGGAACCCTGAAGGGTCAGCAGCAGCCTGGGGGAGGCAGTGCCAGCACGGAGGAGATGGTGTTGCGGCAGCGTTTTAAAGGCCAGGCAGAAGGGGCTCCATGACCAGTGAGGACCGTGTGTGCACAGGTCCGGAGTCAGGAGAGGGCCCCACAGGCTCTAAGGCCAGTGGGACACGTATGTGCCCGTATTGTAAGTGCCTCTTGGGGACGGGTGGCAAAGGAGGCTGACAAGGTTAAAGAAGCTTCGCTTTCATTCAGTCGCCAGCACATTTCTTTCTTTTCTCCCCCTTGGCTTTATTGGGTTGTAACTGACAAACAACACTGCATAAGTTTAAGGTATAAAATGTGATGTTTTGATATATTGAAAAGTCAAAAGATTCTTAATTCTTAATTTTAAATTATGGCAAATTTAAAAGACCTGTGAAACCAACAGCCTAGGGCAGTGACCATGTACCTATCATCCCACTGCAAACGCACTAGCCCGCAGCTAGCCCTGCCTCCCCCTCGTGCCCCGACACCGACACCGCAGACACCACGCCCACCTCCCCCTTCCCTGCTGGTCACTTTGAAGAAATCCCCGTGACTCGTGTATTCTCTCAAGCCTCGCCTGGGGCTTGTGATGGATTACTCTAGAATTTTGAGGCCTGGAGTGATCAGGTGGCACTTTGAGATTTTGTTTCATTTTCACAGGAACCACTAAGTTTCCCTTCTTTGTCTTGCCTTTCAGTGGGAAGTTGGTGTCTCCAAAGTGGAAGAATTTCAAGGGCTTGAAGCTCCAGTGGAGAGACAAGATCCGGCTCAATAATGCCATCTGGCGGGCATGGTACATGCAGTGTGAGTCCTACTTGGGCTTCTGGCAGGAGGGGACCACAGGGACCCCAAAGTTCTAGCACCTGGAAGCCTGTGCACCTCGGGTCCCCAGAGGCCACTTTTCAGACATTGTGCCTCAAAAGGAAGCCTCCCTTGGGCAGTCCGCAGCGATAGGAAAACCAAGCCAGATCCTAATGAACTGGTTACTTCTCGGCTGTCAGGCACAGGGGCCCAGTCGTGTGGTCCTGTAGTTGCCTATAATCTGCAGGAGACACATGTAGTAGCCAGTTGCTCACAGCCTCACGGGCTCACTGTTAGGTTAGACGCTTGGGCCCAGTGTTGTAAAGGCAGAGGAGGAAGGAGGCGTTAGTCCTTTTCAGGGGAGACCAGGAGGGTATAGTGGAGAGGTGACATTCAAGAGAGTCAGGGAACAGTTCCTATTTTCAAGGAAGATGTAGACCCAGAACATGTAGACCTTGTTCTGTTCCTAGCTGACTTTCATGCTGGTAGATCCAGTGACCTCTGATCCACGTGCTTGGGGCATGCATGCTTGGGTTTGGCTGGCATTTCTCTTGATAAGCCAGACTCCCTGCCTTACCTGTGGGTTACAGATTCGTTTCCTTTATTCTCTGAAATCTTGTTTTCGAGGGAAAGAGAAGGAAAGAACACTTAGGAGGGTCCCACCTTGAGGGGCATGTGGACAGAGCAGTGGGGGCTCCTTCAGGGGGCTCTTGGTCATAGTGATGATGTCTCCTTTCTCTGCCCAGATTTGGAGAAGCGCAAGAATCCCGTGTGCCACTTCGTCACTCCACTAGATGGCTCTGTTGAAGTAGATGAGCATCGCAGGCCAGAGGTACTTGGCATAGGACCATCAGTAGCTGGAAAGGATCCTTCCTCATCAGGAGGAAGCAGCTCTCCCAGGGCTGGGAGTGGGGGGTGGATTCTGCAGTGGGGTTCAGGGAGACGGTCTGGCCGCACTGCCCTGGCAGCCCTGTTGACCTCACAAGGACCAGGATGCGACAGCCTGCGGGACTCCCCTCTTCTCTGGCTAGGCTGACCTGAGGACTAAGGGGTTCCCTCCTTGGGACTTACTCTCCACCTTGCCTTAATGTTGGCATTTCTCTGGAAGTCAGCAGGAAGGGATTTAGTCTCCTTACAAGACAGATACCTTTAACAAAGTGTGATCTCAAGGGGTGCCTGGGTGGCTCATTCAGTTGAGTGTCTCCTTTTTTTATAAAAAATTTTTTTAATGTTTACTTAGTTTTGAGATAGAGTCGAGCTGGGAAAGGGTAGAGAGACAGACACACAGAATCGGAAACAGGCTCCAGGCTGAGCTGTCAGCACAGAGCCCGAGGCGGGGCTCGAATCCACAAACCATGAGATCATAACCCAAGCCAAAGTTGGACACTTAACTGATTGAGCCACCCATGCACCCCAGGCGTCTGACTCTTGATTTTGGCTCAGGTCATGATCTCAGAGTCATGGGATTGAGCCCTGCCTTGGGCTCCATGCTGTGTGGAACCTACTTGGGATTTCTCTCTTTCTCTCTCCCTCTGCCCCTCTCCCCAGCTTTTATGCAGACATACATGCTCTCTCTCTCAAAAAATAAAATAAATCCTTTAAAAAAAAGTGACCTCAAGGTCTTTATGTGCTGAGATAGAAAGATGCTGAAGAAATAGTAAATTAAAAAAAAGTTGCACAGCTGTATTTTAGTAACTTTATGTTAATTTTTTAAAGTGTGTAACTAGTAGCACCTGGGTAGCTCAGTCAGTTAAGTGTCCGACTTCGGCTCAGGTCATGATCTCACAGTTTACGGGTTCGAGCCCCATGTTGGGCTTCATGCTGACAGCTCAGAGCCTGGAGCCTGCTTTGGATTTTGTGTGTGTGTCTCTCTCTCTCTGTCCCACCCTTGCTCATGCATGCTCATTCTCTCTCTCTCTCAAAAATAAACAAAATTTTAAAAATATAAAGTGTATCTATGTGATTGTGGGTGTGTAGAAAAAGTCTAAAAGGATATACAGAAAATCTTTATTGGTGAGTACTTCTGGGAAGGAGGATTACAGTGAGGTGGGTGCTCTTTACACCCTTCTGCATTGTTTTAATGCTATCCAAGCACGTCTCACTGTTTGGATAGAACGGGAAAAATTAGAAAGTAACCCAATGAAAGACCTTTTGAGCTGTGGGTGTGATCTGGTATTGGACAATATTAAGGAATATCATTTTGTTGGGTTTGGTGATAATACTGTATTATTCACTGTGAACAGTGAAGTATTTTTAGGTGAAATTAAGTGGGTCTTATGATATCTGGGGCTTGCTTATATACACTCCCACCATAAACAAAAAGGAATCTGAAAGAGAGGCAGGCTCTCTGAGGCAGTCGTGACTTCTTTGTCACCAGAGCTCTTCAGGGATATTGTGGAAGGGGATCACAGGCATGATGGAAAGGTTGAAGTAGCTACTCTTGGAAGTCACTTTCCACCTAAAACTTCTGGGATTGGCCATTTGTTTTTACCCTTTGAAAATGTGGCAGCGTCTCCTGGATAAGGCGTTCAGTGGTACCCCGGGCTCTCTCTGTAGGGCTCTTCCAGCACCGGGGCTGAGGGCCCTCTCCCACTCCCGCTGCCCTTTCTGAGTACTCTCTCCAACCCATGCTCCAATCCGGACCCTTGGGACCCATGCTGCTGAAGCTGCCCTTGGTTATCTGAGGTCATGAAATAAAAGCACATCCGTAGGTAGGGGCTAGTTGTAGCACAGAAGAGGCGGGAAACGGGGTGCCTGGGTGGCTCAGTCGGTTGAACATCCGACTTCGGCTCAGGTCATGATTTCGTAGTTGGTGGGTTCAAGCCCCGCGTCGGGCTCTGTGCTGACAGCTCAGAGCCTAGAGCCTGCTTCACATTCTGTATCTCCCTCTCTCTCTGACCCTCCCCTGCTCACGCTGCCTCTCTCTCTCAGTAATAAATAAAACATTTAAAAAATTAAAAGAAGAAGAAGAAGAGGCGGGACACAGCTGTGAATAAAGTGGTATTCATGTGGCAGGGTTCTCGGAGCTGACTGCCCAGGGCTGACTCCCAGTGTCAGATGCGTCTTTGTTTTCAGGCTGAGTTCTGCCAGTCAGCCTAGGTGCCCCTCTTTTGACTGTGACCTGCATGTCTTCACAGGCCATCACCACGGAAGGGAAGTACTGGAAAAGCCGCATTGAGATCGTGATCCGGGAGTATCACAAGTGGAGAACCTACTTCAAGAAAAGGGTACCTGGCTTGGGCCAAGAGGAGCATGTGCAGGAAGGCCCCATAGAGGAGGGAAGGACCGAAGTTCTGTATTCAGACCCTGGCCCCGGGCGCTGTGGCTCCGCTGCTGCTCCCACGGCACCCGGTGTTCTAGCCCAGCCCAAGGGATGGCCCTGCCCTGGTCCTGTTACCTGTGGTCTCACTTTCTCCCGCTGCGAGCCAGGGCTCTTTATTCCACAGACACTGGTTGGGAATCTCGCCTGTGCCCAGCGTGGGCCTGGGGACGGCAGAGAGCAGGATCCCTCCCAGGCCCCTGAGGGAACGGCCTTTCTCCCCTTTTCTCTGCAGCTGCAGCAGCACAAAGATGAGGACCTCTCCAGCCTGGCCCAGGTGAGTGCGCGGGGGGCTGGGAGGACCCTCCGGGGAACCGTCCTCTGACGGGAAGCAGCAATGACGTGGGTGGCCCCACGGTGAAGCCCGCAGCAGAAGGTCTAGGGACACAGACTGTCCCTGAGGCTCCAGGAGGGGCCATCCCCCTTGTCACACAGAGGACATGCGGGCTGAGGAAACAGGCCAGTTCTCCCTGCTCTACCCACCGCCTCATCTTTCACAGCAGCCCTTGCGTGCTGTAAAGTAGGGTAACGCACCTCCCTGGCATGAAGCGATTGGGAATTCCCAGTTCACCAGTCTCCTTGCCCTTTTCCTTCCCCTTCTGTTGGCGGTAGGATGATGACATGCTTTATTGGCACAAGCATGGGGATGGATGGAAGACCCCGGTGCCCATGGAGGAAGACCCGCTGCTGGACACGGACATGCTCATGTCAGAATTCAGCGACACCCTCTTCTCCACACTTTCCTCTCACCAGCCGGTGGCCTGGCCCAACCCCCGGGAAATAGGTAACTGCCTCCAGATCCTTGACTTCCAACAAGGATCCTTGGTTTCCTTCTCTGCCAGCCCCACCCCCTACCCCTGCCCCCTGGGCAGGATTTGCCTCAAGGCCATCTCTGAGCTGCAGTCACTTATTTAGGGCAGGCAGCAAGGAGAAGGATTGGCAATGTCACTGGCATCTGAAGGTCACGGGTGCTGAGAGGGTGGGGACTGCAAACGGGCTTTCCTGAGCAGCTGTCAAGCCTGTGGTGCCACTGTGAGAAGACGGTGGAGATTTGTTCTGAATCAGTTTCACATTTCTGATACTCTCCCCTTAGCAGAGGATTTGTGCCTAGGCCAGGTGACAGGGCTTCTGACTCACTGAGAAGAAAATTAAGCATTCCTGGGCATGACCTTTTACCTGTCAGCATTCAGGCATCCAGTTACCCCTCAGAAGGAGCCCACAGACCAGCAGTCAGAACTGGGGACCTCTGCATAGCTGTTCTTGGCTTCTTGGAAGTGTCTGGCCCCTGCTATTCGCTTCACTTTTCTTATGAAAACGCACTTTCTTTCCTGCCTTCTGAGGGTGGAGGATAGCCATGAACTCACAAGAAGGTAGAAATTCTAGCCAGCTCCCTACACTTCTCTGTGGAAGAATCTGGAATGTGAACAGGGCCAGGAGGATCCCTTCCAGGCCTTTTATGTATTCCTGCAACATTGTCTGAGATGGCAGAATGATTCCTCTGTCTCCTTTCTGGTTCTTACAGCACATCTGGGAAATGCAGACATGATCCAGCCGGGGCTCATCCCTCTGCAGCCCAACCTGGACTTCATGGACACATTTGAACCTTTCCAGGGTGAGGACTTGGGGCAGGGAGAGAGCATGGCTGCTGGGAGCTCCTTTTGCCCAGGACAAAGCACACCGGTGCTTCCCTTTCATGGAGGGAACTGCCAGAATGGGCAAAGGGGAAGAGTTGGAATTTTTCCAGAACTACCTTTTTTGGTAGTAGTTGTAAGGTCTGGGAAGCTTTTCGCCATTCTCATTCCTGCGGTCTCAGATCCCCAGGTTTGCCCAGGACCGTAAGCAGTTCTCCCTCTAGGCAGCAGAGGGCGCTGGCAACACAGCCGCCTCCCAGCAGTGTCCTGCAGTTAGAACTGGGCTTGTAAGAGGCCACGAAACGCCAGGCCTGGGAGTATTTCAGAGCCCACACTAGTTGCCAGCATGAGCGGTTCCAATCAGAGGGCCTCTTTCTGCAGAGTTACCTCAGGGGGGAACGCCCTCTGGCCATGGCATTCCTCTGGGTAAGATGGGGCTCAGTGCCCTATTTGTTTGGATCTTAATTCAAGTAT
>NW_027533280.1:3593812-3627231 GCF_008692635.1 Crocuta crocuta | reverse complement strand
GATGTTGTATTTCAGACCTCTTCTCTTCTAGCCGCTCCATTTTTGGTTCCGTGCTGCCTGCTCCTGTCTCAGCACCTGCACCAGATCCCAACAGCCCACCTGCTCAGGTAGAGGGAACTGGGGCGAGGGGGCCGAAGGCCAGGCTAATGAATAACCACACAGTCGTAAGCAACACATTAGGGCTTGCTAGACCTAGTGCTGAACACACACTTAATGCAACAAGAAGTTATTCTAGCCCTCCTCTAGAGCATGCAGAGGTCTCTAAGAGGTGGGGGACGGTCAGTAAGCATGTGCTCCTGCTAAGGCTGCACAGACCCCTGTGCGGTGTGCTCTGTTCTGATCAGTTCATAGAAGATTAGCAAAGAAAAACATGGGTCGCTAATAAAAAGAAGTTCTGTGTATTTCTTTTACTCTTTACTCAACAATTAACAGAAGTGGGTTATCAGGCGCTGGGGCTGCAGAGCTGTGTGAGGCATGGCTCTTTGCCCTTAGGGCCTCTCAGGCTGGTACCCGTATCCAGTTAGACACCAGAAACCTGGCCCCGTCTTCTTCCATCTGGCTCTGGGAAGAATTTCTTCTATAGAGACTGCGATCCTGACAATTGATTCCTTATAGCGCTTCCCTTTTAGGAAGAGGTGACCTCTAGAAGTTGATATGTGAAACTGTCCTGGGGAAACCCATGAGCAGCTGTGATCCAGGCCGCCTCTGCTCTGTAACAGAAGATGGCAGGGACTTTGGGGGGACCCCTGCCGGACTTCAGAAACAAGATATTCCCAGGCCTAGAGCCAACTGTGTGCAGACAGTCTGAGCTCTGTGTTATCATTTAGTTCCTAATGGAAACAAGACCCCTGTGGATGCCTGGGGAGACAGCTCCATTCCCCCCAGATCAGCAGCAGTGGGGATGGGAACCATCGCCTTGTCCCTCTGTCCGGAGGTTCTGCTCAGGCGCCCAGCACATGTGGTTGGCCTTTGTGGTGTGTTGTACCAGGAAGTGACAGCAAGTTGTGTGATCAAACATTTATTTGTCCTTCCTTTCTCAGGAGAGCATCCTGCCGCCCCCCACTCTCCCCACCGTGAACCTCCCTGATGGCCTCATTTCGCCTCCTGCAGCCACCACCCTAGACCCTACGGATAGGCAGGGCTGTGATCGCGCTCCCCCGCCCGGAGACCCCTTTATCCAGCCTCCAGACTTCGGTCCCTCTGCACCGCCGCCGAGTGTCCCCCAGCCTTTCCTCCCGGTGTTCACCATGCCCTTGCTGTCTCCCAGCCCTGCCCCGGCGCCTGCTTCCCCTGCTCTGTCGTTAGCCCCACCCCCTGCCACTGCCTTGAGCCCCCTGGCTCCACCCGCCTTCCTGCAGCCCAAGTTTGCTGGAGCCAGCAAGTCTCCCTCCGTCATCACGCACACGGCCTCCGCCACCCTCACCCACGATGCATCTGCCACCACCTTCAGCCAGAGCCAGGGCCTTGTCATCACAACCCACCATCCCACGCCTTCGGTGTCCCCCTGTGGCCTGGCGCTGCCTCCGGTCACCCGGCCGCCAACCGCTGGGCCCTCTCAACCCTGTTTAACTTTTGTGCAACCTAAACCGGTCTCCTTGACTGGGGGGAGGCCCAAGCAGCCCCCCAAAATAGTGCCTGCTCCCAAACCAGAGCCTGTGTCCTTGGTATTGAAGAATGCTTGCATCGCCTCAGGTAAGTCAGGTGCAAGGAAGCAGAGTCTGGTCTCCCCTTCCAGAGGAATATTCCCTGTCCTGAGGCTTGCAGACTTGTCACACACACACACACACACACACACACACACACACAGAGTGATGTGAAGTCAGTGTTCTGATCTGCTGCATGTGTGTGACCTAGTCTCTTGTGTATTCTCTGTTGTTCTTTTAAAGTTAGTCTCAACCCAGTTTGAAAAAGCTTGGTCCGGGTGATCTCTTTCCTGGGTCTATAATCTGTCCCCTTCAAGGAGAAGTTGCAAAGCAAATGTCAGGTACCCTGGTGGTCTTGCCTTTCCTGTGGTGAGGAAAGCAATGTCTGAGCAGCAGCAGAGGGGGCTAGGCTGCTCCCAGGGAGTGCGGTGTGGCTGTGCCTGGCCCAGCGGTGTCAGGAGCAGGCCCCCTGTATCTCAGGGACACCCCCTCACCTTCTTGTTCTGGCAGCTGCCTTTTCAGGACAGCCACAAGCAGTGATTATGACATCAGGCCCTCTGAAGAGAGAAGGGATGTTGGCTTCCACTGTGTCCCAGTCCAATGTGGTCCTCACGCCTGCCGCCATTGCCCGGGTGAGGGGGCCCTGCACAGACCGTCAGCATCCTTATAACCCCAGCGTGGCCCTGCTTTTGGGTGGTTCTCACCCAACACGACTGGTTGGGAGTGACCTCTCTCTCATGTCACTCAGGCTCCTAGAGTCACGGAGTTCCACAGTGGCATCCTGGTGACAGACCTCGGCCATCCCACGAGCAGCCAGCCGGCTTCTGTCTCTCGGCTCTTCTCTCCAAGCACAGTGCAGGAGTCCCTGGTGAAGGGCGAGCAGGCCTCTGCGACGGGCTCCAGTGAGTGTGTGCTCCAGCCGGAGCAGTTGGGACTGTGTGAGCGAAATGAGAGCGCCCACTCCTGGGTCAGGGAGGCCGCCTGTGGGCTTCACTAGGATGGAGGCTGGGCTTACCGGATGTGCAGTGATGTCTTACAAGCCTGCTGGTGGCCCGGGCTAGGAAGGGCTCGGGGTAGTGCTGGATCATCCACAGCAGCAGAAAGGCGGCAAGCGTGTGCAGTGCCGGCAACTAAAGCACTTGGGGGCCACCACCCCGATCTTCAGAAAGGCCTGGCTCTGAGCTGCCTGTTCTGATCCAGAAAGGGGGCCTAAGAGTCCTTGTCAGTGGTTTCCAGAAAACGGAAACCACCCAGCCTCCTCTACACATCAGTGTAGTCATCCCTTTGTTTTCAAGAACCTTCCATCTGCTGAAACTATTTCCACACTGTGGGCCTTCTATTGGCCAGTCGTTGGGGTAGAACTGATTTTGCTCAGCGAAGAGCTGAGGAGCAGGGATAAATGATTTGCTCGAGGCTGCACCCCTCGTGGCAGGGGTAGAACCAGAACCCAGCTCCTTCCTTTCAGATGCCACATCAGAGAGGGAGACCAAAGGAGCTCTCGTCTGAAGTAAAAGCAGGGCGTGGCTGCTCCTGGAGCTCAGTGTAAACAGTTGTCTTCTCTGAGCAGGAAGACACAAGGAGGAGAGATCTCTGCTTACAGAGATCAGACAGTACAGGGACTTGTCCAAGGAGGCCTAGAAGAACAAGGGCCTCCAATCTGGAAAGATAGACAAAGACTAGTTATGAGTCAGGCCCCTGCCACCGTGTGAGTTAGGGCTCAGGTAGTGTCGTCTTGTCCGCTGAGGCACTCAACACCGGGCGTCAGAGTCACGTGGAGAATTCCACCTGAGAGAGCACCACGGGGGGGCGGTGCCGCAGACAAGTGCACTGAGTGGGGCAGCCCCAGGGGCTCAGAGGGACTCCTGAGAGATGCCAGTGACCAGGGTGTAGCTGGTGTGGCAGTGGGCAGGATTGAAGAAAGTATAAGAAAATGTATATGTAGAGTTGGGAGAACAAAAATAAACAGGTATCTGTGTACTGGACACACAGGGTAAGAACCAGAGCCTTACCAAGGCTGCGGAAACCCCAGGTTGCCTCCAGGTGGCTTTTTAGCAGGTTGGGTTAGCAGTCAGACCTCCCCTCAAAACTCTCTGTGTCCCCCAAGACCTATGGCTGGCCGAGCTCATGCTGTGTCCCCACTCCACGTCCAGCCAGCCTTCAGGCCTCGTCCACACCTAACAGAACCTGCCTTGGGATGTGGGCAAGGATTTCTCCAGTTTGCTCTGTGGTCGCTGCAGGAGGGTCCAGATGGGTTTCCAGGGTTCGGGATTTGCAGGGGTTCCTTTCATGGGTGAGGACTGTTCCAGCTGCTGTAGTTGGCCATGTCCTAAGGTGGGGGGGTGGGGGTGTCTCTGTTCTTCTCAGGTCGAGATTGCCCAAACTCGGGGCAGGCCTCTCCGTGTGCTTCAGAGCAGAGCCCCAGTCCCCAGTCTCCCCAGAACAACTGCTCAGGGAAATCTGCAGACCCCAAAAATGTGGCTGCTTTAAAGGTATCACAGGTCTCTCTTGGATCTTGATTTCCTTGGAGGGATGGGGAAGAATGGAGAATATCAAGGGACCATTGGGGCAGCTGCATCCTTTACTAGGGACACACAGGAAAGGACGACCACACGCTTGGCTGGTGTTCATTAGGAACCTGGGCATTTGCTACTTTAACCTCGAGATTAGGTCGCCTCTTCCCATTCCCCGACCTACTGGTGGGCCCTGATCCCTGGAACCAGCATCAAACCCTGTAATATGCCGGGAGGCCACAGCTGTAGGAACCAGGTCCGTGGAGGAGGGGTCTGAGGGTGACTGGGAGGTGCCGATCAGCAGGAGTCATGGCCCCTGCCGAGGTTCTCCATTCTGCGGGGGGCAGGGGGAGGTGGCCTCCGCCACCACATCACAGTGACCCTTTGATTCCCCAGCAGAACCGGCAGATGAAGCATATTTCAGCTGAGCAGAAAAGGCGCTTCAACATCAAGATGGGCTTTGACACCCTTAACAGTTTGATTTCTAATAATTCCAAGCTGGTGAGTGGCGTTGAGTGGGTGAGGAGCCCCTGCGTTGGCCTCGGTGCGAGGTGGACGGGCAGGGCCACTGTGGCCACTGTGGCTTTGACCCTGCCGCCCCTCCCACAGACCAGCCACGCCATCACACTGCAAAAGACCGTGGAGTACATCACCAAGCTGCAGCAGGAGCGGAGCCAGATGCAGGAGGAGGCCCGGCGGCTGCGGGAGGAGATCGAGGAGCTCAACGCCACCATCATGTGAGGCTGGGGACGTGTGGCCCCGGGGCTGGCGCCTCGCGCTCCCCTGTGCGTGTCGCAGAGGCCCCACCACCGGTAGTTGCCTCTCTGTTGCGGCGCCCCGGGTTTCTGTCTTCCTCCTCCTTCTGAGGCCCCTTCTCTTGGGCCTGCCATGGCCGACCGCGGGCTGGCCCTGCCCGTTCCGTGCCCCAGGGTCCGGCGTCCCCGCCGGCCGCTTGGAGCTGCCTCTGACTCGCCCTGTTGTTGCAGCTCCTGCCAGCAGCTGCTCCCTGCCACCGGAGTCCCCGTCACCCGGCGCCAGTTCGATCACATGAGAGACATGTTTGACGAGTATGTGAAAAGCCGGACCCTACAGAATTGGAAGTTCTGGATTGTATCTTTGGGTTTTCTTGGCTTCTCCCCACCCCACCCCCCCAGCTCTGCTCACGCTTAAATAACAGACGCTGACACCCCAGTTATTTTAGAAAAAAATCCCTATACATGGTCATCGTTGGGCTCGTCAAACAGGTGGTACTGGCCGCTGCCTCGGGAGGGGGGCCTGGCCAGGCCCGTGCTGTGAAGTGAGGGTGTCGTTGGTGACTATCCAGGCTTGCGGCTTCCTGGGGAGGCAGAGCAGACCAGCTTTGCCTTCACGGCTCCTGGGAAATAAAGGCAATTGGCTGTAAGGAGCTAGAGCCACTTGTAGAGGCGACCCTGTAGGAAGGAGGCGGGATCTCGCCTGACACCCCTGGCAGCCATCTCAGTCCGTGCGGTAACTTACGTAGGGAGGGTGAGCCCTGCCCCTGCGGTGGCTGAGGAACCCGAGCTCGCAAGTGACCGGGTGGCACAGTCGCAGTTTGAAACCAGCTCCCTCGAGGCTATTGTTGGTGTGTGGGCCACGTGGTCTCTGGTGCTATCATGAGGCACGTGCACCTGAGGACTGGGGTCTGTCTCTGAGGCCGAGGCCCACCTGCATTCAGCTTCCAGCTGTCCCTCTGAGGGACAACTCCTGCCTCGTCAGTCCCCTTCCAGCCACATCTCTGCCTCAGACGGTCTGCACACACGGTGGTTGGCCATGTGCCTCCACCTTGTTACTGACCGAGGAGGCAGAGGATTTTAGCTGTTTGCACTCTAACGGCTGGTTTTAAAGAGAGGAGAGATGACAGACACCGGCTCTGTGTCCTCTGCTTTGCCTGGCTGGCTCAGCCCAGCTCTCCCCTCATCCCAATGGAGCGGGCGGCAGCTGGGCCGAGCCAGAACCTCTTTAGGAAAATGGCACATTCCCCGTTGGGCCGAGGCTCGGACCGCGGGCATTAACGTGGCTCAGATCGAGGAGAAAATGCACCTCATTGCCTTCGCTAAGCTGACTGCCTAGAGTGGTTGGGGGGACCTGCATGGAATGTGACTGAGAGCCAGCATGTGTGTTTGTCACAAGAGCCAGGCCTCGTCCATCTCTAGACAGCTTCCACCATTTGGTCTGCTGAGTGCCTCTGATATTCCTGCCAGTTATACATAAGGACTTCGGCTTTCGTGCGTGTCCTTGTGCCAGGACCCGTTCCACACCAAGGGAACCTCTCAGTCCCTGCCTCTGGCTTGCTCCATGGTCACTAACCTGTCGCTCAGTTACAGTTAGATGGGAACGTTTTAGGGAAGTGTGCGTCTTACCTAGATGTCTGTCTCTCATCCACTCGTCTGTACAGCCCCAGGGGAACTGGCCACAGGCAGGCCTGTAACTGGACGTAATCCTCCCCACCCTCGGTTACGTGTTTGCCGGTCCTCCTCCTCGCTTACGTTTTCTTTAACCCACATGCCGTGCAGTTCAGTATCATCATCAAGCCGCTCTTTGAGTCCTTCAAGGGGATGGTGTCCACCAGCAGCCTGGAAGAGCTGCACCGGACGGCGCTGTCCTGGCTGGACCAGCACTGCTCCCTGCCCATCCTCAGGCCAAGTGAGTGGGGGCCAGTGGGAGCCAAGGTGCCACGGGGCTTGCCCGCCCTCTACGATGGTCCCGGAGGGAGGAGGGCCTTAGCTGCAGACGGTGCTGTAGCCCGTCCAGGCTAGCAGTGCTGAGAGCACAGGACGATGCTGTGTAGGTGACCCTGAGCCAGAAATGCCAACCACAGGGCAGGGGGCAGACCCCCTAGCGCCTCTGCTTCGCTTCCCGCCGTCCCTGTGTGTCAGCGTGCTCAGGTCCAGCTCGCGTTTACTGAGCACCGCTGTGCAGCAGGCCCTGTCTCGGTGCTTTCAGATGTTTGCTGATTTCTTATAATTTCCAAGGCTATGCCTGTATATTGAGGTTAAAACAAGCGGACATTGGGGCGCTCTGCCAGTTAAGCGTTCAACTTCGGCTCAGGTCATGATCTCACAGTCCGTGGGTTCAAGCCCCGTGTCAGGCTCTGTGCTGACAGCTCAGAGCCAGGAGCCTGCTTCAGGTTCTGTATCTCCCTCTCTCTCTCTGCCCCTCTCCCATGCACTCTCTGTCTCTCAAAATAAAATAAAGACATAAAATTTAAAAATAAAAGAACACAAAAACAAGCGGACAAGCAGGAACAGCTAGGGATTCTCTGCCTGTCTGCAGGATGAGAGGCAGGATTCGGAGAGTTATCCTAGGGGCAGAGAGGCTTTGCTGGCATTTGTCCCTTACTTGAGCTCAGTGCCTCTCCTTGGGCGGGCATGGGAATTACCACATGGCTCGTATGTGTCAGACCTTGCATGCTGTTGTTGTGGGGCTCAGAGCTGCCGCGTGTGCCCGTGTCCCTGAGCTAACCTCCCCCTTCCTTCCAGCGGTGCTGAACACCCTCCGGCACCTGAGCACCACCACCTCCATTCTGACAGACCCGTCCCAGCTGCCGGAGCAGGCGGCAGAGGCTGTCACCAGAATTGGCAAGAGATCAGGGGAATCTTAGCAGCGCCTGGCGGGGACGTGGCCACACACGATGCCATGAGGCTCTTCCCTGCGTGCGGAGAGGGTGCTGCACCCCACGCCTCTCTTGATGCAGCGCTCAGGGCCCCCCTCCAACTCCATTGGCCCACTGGGCCACTCAGAACACTGCGCTCAGGTCTGAAGCAGGTTCGGGTCCTGCCAACAGCAATAGCCCATCTTTGGGAACCCCTTGCTGTGAACTCTCACTCAGCGACCTCAGTCGTGACCTCCCCTGCCCTCAGGCAGCCCAAAGTCCCGTCCTGCTGGCGGTCTGCGGGCCCATGGTGCCCAGCAGATGGGAGTAGATGGGACAAAGAGGGCAGGGCCTCCTCCTGTGAGCTAAGAGGCTTAAGGGTTCCTGTCCGGTTCTGTCCTCAGACTTAGAGATGCTCGCTCCTGTCACCCCCCGGGCATTCAGATGGCTCCGAGTGACCCCTGTGCCGCTCTGACATGCTCCCGGGGCAGGTGGAAGGCGTCTTTCTTCCTCCCTCAGACTCTGACGTTGTAAGTAGGTTTGGACGGCTGCTCAGGCTTGCGCATGGCAGGCTGTCTCCCACCGCACCGGCCACCAGGGAGCCTCTGAACCCGTGTGCAGAAGCAGTGGGTTTGAATGCACGCGGGACCAGAAGGAAAGCACGAGCAATGCAAAGCTGCCGCCCTGGCTTAGAAACCCCCTCGGGCGGCACTGCGGTCTGGGATGACTTCGTTCTTCCTGGCATTGTGATGGCCACGCGTCGCTGACTGGAGAACCGTGGCCCGAGGAGGCCCCACCTCACCGCAGGCCCTCGTTCTCCGCCTGCTTCCAAGCCGCAGCCTCGGACGGAGCAGCAGCCTTCGGTGGACGCGTACAGCCCTCAGGGTACAGCATCTGAAAGGCCAGACTCCGCGGCGCCGTCATCGGCCTGGTCATCTTGTCCGGATTGTTCAGCCAGGAACACCAAACCGTAACAGTTCTCGGACCAAAGATGTCACCACACCCAAAGTCTGCCCTGTCTTGTGTTTGGAGGAAGAAATCGAGTGTTGACAGGCAGAACTCTGAGGCAGCCAGCCTTTGAGTGGTCTCTAGGCACCTCCCGGATTGCAGGAAAGAGTTACACTCCTCTTTGGTCAAGGTGGCGGGATGGCTGGAGGCCATGGCCTGCTTCCGAACGGGGGGACTTCCAGCTCGGGGGCCAGGCTGTTCTCTTGCTGTACCTGCAGGAGGAGCTGCAGACGGGAGGGCCGGCGCTCGCTCTAACCTCTACCACTCAGGAAGCCCAGCCGAGGGTACCTCCTTGTTCAAAGAATGTGCTTCTGACGTCCTGCTGCGAAGTCCAGAGGGCCGGTGGACTTGCGTTCGACCTCTGGCCTCCCTGCAGGGATGGAGCCCGGGCAGGCTGGGCAGGCCGGGCCGAGCTCCGCCGGGGCTCCGGGGGCTGCCTCCTGAGGCCTGGGTCCACCCGAAGGCTCCCACTGGTTCCCGGAGGCCTGCCGGAGGTGCCCCGAGGGCAGCCAGCCCCGCCTCAGCCCCAGCCCGTGAAGGGGGTGTCCTCTCCCTGCCGCCGGCCATACCCGCCGTCTCTGCTGCAGGTCACCGACCGGCCGCCTGCTCCCGTGTCTGTGCTTCAGCCGCATACAAGAGCAGCTTGGCGGCACCCCTCAGCCTCCCCAGAAAAACATGTTTACAGGCCTTCCAGATCACTCCCCTGAGGGGCGAGCACAGCACAGGGCAGGGCTCATCCTTCATATCCACTGGGAAGTGGTAGGAGGACTCGCCCCCCACCCCCCAGGGTAACCGGAAAGTCTCCCTTCAGAAGGGGGAAGACCACCATGGTAAGAACTCATTAGGGTCAAAAGGAGAAACATAAGATGTCCCCAGCTATGAGGGCTCGTGGAGGGTCATGAGCCCGGTCCCTTCCACGGCTCCTGTGCCTTTGTAAACCGCGTGGATGGCCGCAGTGCTTGGCCCACCCAGGCCTCTCCTGAATCAGCAGCCTTCCGCGCACCCCGTGCTGGGTTTTTGTTTGTTTGTTTGTTTTGTTTTTTTTAACTCCATGGGGTATAAAATCGGCCTCTTGCTTCTTCGGCCTACCTCTCCTCCTCTCCCTTTTGCTGAATTAATGTTCATGATTCCGTTTTGTTGAATATTTAAGGCTGTTAGGTCACGTGAGACTTTGAGGGGTATGAGAGAGAGAGAGCGAGAGAGTGTGTGTGTGTGTATGTGTGTGTGTCCTAGCAGACTGTTGACTAGATGCATGTTTTTGTTTCAAGATAATTACTTAAATCCATTTCTCTTGGTGCTCACGATTACCACGGCTGTAGGGCCACAACGCTGAATCTCTTACCACAGACACGATTGTTTCTTGTCCCAGAATCATTTCTTGCTTGTTTCGGAATCGTGTTCGATGAACATAGTCAGACAGGGGGCCCGGCCTGCGTGCAGGGTCAGCGAGACCACTCTGCTGGCGGCCGCCAGGGGGCGCTGACCCCGGGGCTGTGCCGTGTTTACACTCCTCACCCCTGCTCCTGCCTCTACTCCCAGGAAGGAAACATTAAAACGCTGACACTTTGGAGAATTAGACAAACAATCTGAAAAGAAAAAAAAAAGGCCCATCTGGCATATAAATCTTTGAAAAGCATTTCTGTGAAATCTTTCTGTGCCATCAGTTCCCTTCACACTGCTGCCTGCTCTGTCACAGCGAGTGGGTCAGGCAGGGACAGGGCAGGTGCCGCCCTGGGGCTTTCTGAGAGTGGCTGGCCGTCCCTCCCGCCTCTGGCCTCAGGCGGTTGCCCGCCCGCAGTCAACCTCGCCGGTGCTCCCGGCCGCTGTCCAGCCATTTTCTCACACTGGAGCTGTGGTTCCAGCATCAGACAGTAGCTCACGGGCGTCACCGACTCTTGTCGGGAGGAGGGAACCCCCCGCCCTGCCCTGTTCCTGGAACCTTTGCAGGAGGAGGGGCGATCAGTCCCATGAGTCCTTGGGCACCTGGCTTCATCGGCTTCCCGACCTTGTGACCTGACCCCTTCCCTTTGCTAGAGGTCGGGCCTGAAGGTTTTGCTGCTCTGGTCGATAGAAACATAAACTTAGACTGTGAGGGGGCGTGGCACCCCAGGGTGGTGCCGGCCCCCTTTGTCTGGCCCCAGGTGCGGGGGTCTGAGAACTGAAGAATGAGCAGGTTGGTGGTTTCCAGGGTTACGAGCTGTCACCGTGTAGCTGAAGCACACATGCTACGTGGGGCCAGGCTGTCCCTCAACAGTCTCGGCCCCGCTGCCCGGGGCCCTGCACGCTGGGTGCGAGCTGGCCCTCGCGCTCTTTTCTCCCTGGTGGGAAGTTGCCTTTCCCTAGAGACGCCCTGCTTCTCATTATGCACTTTGCCAGTGGTGACACCTGCCCACCACTAGCCGCAACTTAGCTGTGCCAAGTGTCCTGCAGGCGCGGTCTCGTCAGGAAAGGGAGCTGGGGGGCCCTGACGTGGGCCGTAGTCTGTGCCGCGGGGCCCCAGTACCTCGTGTGTTAAAGAGAATCTTCACCACGTCTGAACACGGACAAGGGGAGAGGAGGGCAGGGCTGGAGGGCGGAAGAGCTTGGACAGATGCTCAACACCTGTTTGTACCATTCAGTAGTCTCCTTGGCCTTGAACCCGTCCAATCGGAGGGGCTGCAGGAGCAAGGAGAAGCCTTAGGACCCACCGTGCACCTCCACAGCTGCTCCATTTTCTTTTCCTTCCGAGGACTTGGCTTTCCTGGCTCATCACACAGGGGGGCTGTTTCCTTGTCAGGGTTTTTGCGAAAATCAGCCTTTGACAAAGAAAAGGGAACTTTTCATGTTGAATGTTGGCTTTGACTCTGTGTGTGTGTGTGTGTTGTGTGTGCGTGTGCGCGTGCATGTGCTTGCACAAGCCTGCCTGTGTGCATTTACTTAATGGAATTTTATTTTTGTGAAATTCCTTCCCAAGTATGTAGCAAAATTCACCTCGATCTCCCAGGCAGACTTCCGGTTCCACAGTCAACCCTGGGCATCACTCATTTGAAGAATTCTCTTCTGGGTTTCTTAACAGAGGTGTGCTACTCGCAAGGCTTGAGGTTCTGGAAGGTTGGGAGACACACACGTTTTTTCCATCGAGTTTCCATCCTACAGTCGAAGGGTCTGAAGGGCTCGGGCCCAGGAGACACAACTCCAGGCTGTTTCTCCCAAGCGAGCTTGAACACAGCCTGTCCCCTGCAACGCCCTGCTGTCTGTGTACCCGAACCTTCTCAGACAGCCCCCGAAAGGAAACCGGATTCATCTACTCACTTTGTAACATCACGGCTGAGCCACCACGTTCTCTTCCTTTTCCAGGTTTCAATTCAGTATGTAACTGGCTCGTTTTTTCTGTTGTGAGCTTTGGTAATTGTCAGGGCTCCATTAGGAGGAAGTCTCCTCTCGTGGTCTGAAAAGCAAAACCGAAGAAGAGCCTTGTTAATCGGAGGCTCCTTCAGGCCTGCGCCATCCAGAACACCACCCTTCATGCTCCGCTGCCGAGAAGCACGTTTCCACCAGCTGTATTCAACACTACAATGCAGTTTTAAAACTATATTTGCATCCGAGACAATAAAAAGCTGTATTTTTTTTGAAAAGCCTGTGACGTGTGGTCTTAAGTGCTGCTCTGTTGGGCTGTGGAAGAGATGATTCAGGGAAATGGGAACAAAGTGATGCCAAGCCTGGCTCACTCATTCTAACCTTGAGGGCTGGGTTCAGCCTACGCCAGAGGCCTTGGCGCGGAGAAGAGAGGCCCGAGGTGGGTAAGGGGTCCTGAAGAGAGGCTTCTGGAAAGGCCCATGACAGAAGCCCGAAATGACCAGTTCTCCCTGTGAACTCGCCAAGGTGGACAGAGCATCGTGGCGTTTGCACATCCACGTCCCCATCTGAGCCTGGGCAGGCAGTTGAACAGGGCGGTCGTGCCAGGGTGTGCAGTCACCCATGGAGCACTGCACTTAGAGAGTACAGGTTATCGGTGTGGCTAACACTGGCCTCGGTGCTGAAAGTCTTCCGAGTCGTGGTGATGGCCCCAGGAGGCTGGGGCCTCCCTGCTGACCACTGACCCAAAACCATAGGTGGAGAATGCAGGGACGTTGAACAGCAAAGATGTCCCGTAGCCGCGCCGAGAAGACTTTGATGATCTGTGTTTAATTTAGGAGCTTCTCTTTTCCATACCATCTTCCTGTGTCCCCCAGCGCAGTCACTTGTGCCTGGGAGATGACCCAGTGAACCGACCCACCCATGCTGCCTCTTGCAGGCGGCCCGGCTCCTGCATGGAGCTGCTAGCTTGTTTCACCAAATGGCCCAGATCTGCATCTCTGACTAAAATGCCGTGGGTTGATACACAGGCTCTTGTCTGATTAAACCTGCTGCCTCCCCCAAAGAAAAAGTCTTAGTGACACAAAGCAAGATTTTGGGTCTTGAGAACAGGAGGCCCTAGAAACAAGTGAGTGATTCTCAGACTCCTCTGGGCTGAAGAAACTCAATTTCCATTGAGCAACAAGTGTCTGCTTTGCTCTTTATAAGTTTTTGAACCCAGTTCCATGTCATGTGTGGAATCTTGAAAGATGCTTGGGACGGGGCACCTGGGGGCTCAGTCGGTTACACGTCCAACTCTTGGTTTCAGCTCACGTCATGATTCATGCTCATGAGATCCAGCCCCGAGTCCGGCTTGGCACGGACCCTGCTTGGGATTCCCTCTCTCTCTGTCCCCTCCCTCTCTTGTGTGCCCACACTCTCTCGTTTTCTCTTTAAATAAATAGACTTTCAAAAAATGCCAGGGACATAATTCAGAGAAGAGGGTTGAGTTTCGATAGGCTGGGAGAAGGGAGACAGCAAGCAGAGGGGGTGAGGCCAGGGTTCTAGAGACTTCTTTCGCATCAGGCTCTGGGCTCCACGGGGACATGCATGCCCCTGGATAGTTCTCAACCTGGCGGTATGGCTATTCCCATTTCATAGAGGAAGAAATCAAAGTAGCTTCCAAGGTATTAAGGCCACATGGGTCAGAGANGTCAAGTTCGTCTTTTAAATCTCTTCCAAATACACTACCCACTTTTCTCCGTGCCACTGCTGTCACTGGATCCAAGTTGCCATTATTTCTCCACCAGTTCATGTAACAGTGCCCCACTTGCTCTGTCTCGTGGTCTTCATCATAGTGTGAGTTTGGAAAAGCTTAGATCCAGCCACGTCACTCCTGTGCTCAGTCCATCCAGGCCCCTCCAGATGCGGGCCAAGCCCTGGTGTCTCTTTCCCTCACCTCGCCCCATCTTGCCCCTCTGGCCCCTGCTCACCTTCCCAACCTCATTTTTGTTCATTTCAACTCTTTGTTTTTTAAAAAATGTTTTAATGTTTTATTTCTGAGAGAGAGACAGACAGACAGCGTGAGCAGGGGAGGGTCAGAGAGAGAGGGAGACACAGAATCTGAAACAGGCTCTAGGCTCTGAGCTGGCTGTCAGCACAGAGCCTGCCACGGGGCTCGAACCCAGGAACCATGAGATCATGACCTGAGCTGAAGTCGGACGCTGAAGTCGACGCTTAACCACTGAGCCACCCAGGCGCCCTTCATTTCAATTCTTTGAACATACCATGTTCCACTGCGTGTTGTTTCAGTCTTAAGGTTTTTCCAAGGCGTCTTCTCTGCCCAAGCCTCTCCCATCTCCATGCCTTCTCCTGTC
Source organism: Crocuta crocuta (assembly GCF_008692635.1). NCBI lineage: Eukaryota > Metazoa > Chordata > Mammalia > Carnivora > Hyaenidae > Crocuta > Crocuta crocuta. The sequence goes on along the minus strand of NW_027533280.1, from coordinate 3,612,767 downwards.
TCGTTCCTGTTCTTTCTTCCAGTCCCAGTTCTGGAACCTCAGTTCTTCCGAAGCACATGCATGGAGTCAGGCCTCAGAGCACTCTGTGTTTGCTCAGGACACCTGCTGAATTTGATAATTATCATTTATCTTCCCCAACAGGCCCCGAGGCCCATCGGGACAAGGCCCTGGTGCCGAGGGTCACTGCTGTGCCTAGCACAGAACTGTCACAGCAGGTGCACAGGTAACCTGCTGAATGAGCCCTCAGCCCATAGCAGCCCAGCTGCCCCTTCCTCGTGTCTGCGTCAGAGAGGTGAGGGTGTGCGGGCTGGTGATGAGAATTCAGGAGAGGGGGAGGGGGGCAACCAGCAGGTGAAGATGTCAAGCTGATGAAGATGTTGAGGTTAGGAAGTTAACCGTAACACATTTGGCTTTTTTCTTTTTTAGTGTTTATTTACTTATTTTTGAGAGAGAGAGATTGAGCATGTGCACATGAGCAGGGAGAGGCAGAGAGAGAGGAAGAGAGAGAATCCCAAGCAGGCTCTGCGCTGTCAGCACAGCTGAAATCCAGAGTCGATGCCTAACTGACTAAATCACCCAGGCACCCCTTACATATCTGATGTAAGACATCAACATTTACAATTTATGTTGTAAATATAAGAACAGTCTCTAACTGGCATTTAAAAGCATTTCATCAGGGATGCCTGGGTGGCTCAGTTGGTTAAGTGTCCAACTTCAGCTCAGTCATGATCTCCTGAGTTCAAGTCCTGCACCGGGCCCTGTGCTGACAGCTCAGAGCCTGGAGCCTGCTTCCGATTCTGTATCTCCCTCTCTCTCTCTCTCTGCCCCTGCCCTGCTCGTTCTCTCTCTCTCTCAAAAATTAACCATTAAAAAAAATTTTTAAAGGCATTTCACCTTGGTTGTTAATTAGATCATTCTCTAGGACACAGTTTACCTTCCTCAGTAGCTCTTTTTTTGTGTGTCAAGATCTGAATTTAGCCTTGAGTAGGATGGTGTGATTGTACTTGTCCTAAGTTTCAGTAAGTGTATTTTACCTTTTTATTTCAGAAAATCTCCACCATACACAGAAGTAGAGGGAATAGTACAGTGAACCCCCACTTACCCATTATCCACTTTAACAGTTACCAACTCAGGGCCAATTTTGTTTCATATGTACCTCATCCCCGCCCCCATTAATTTGAAGCAGGTACCAGACACCATATGGGTTTCATCTGTTAATAGTAAATGTGCTTTTTAGTCCTATTTACAGAATTGCACACATGCCTATAGTGTTGGTCATTTGAAAGCTCCTGAAGGCTTTGTAAAAAGCTGCAAAGTCACAGTTAATATGAAACCTGGGGACTGGGGAGTTCTTATTGATCAGATTTTCTGTTTCACAGAATCATTAGCTAGAAAACCTTTATTGTTTAAAGAGGGAAAAGCTTTCTAAGATAAGAGCCTACTTTCCTGCCTTAATGGGTATGGTGCAGCAAACAATCTAATCTCTTGATCTAGTCTGACTGATTTTCTTTCCTGGGGGACGGGACCGAACAGCGCTGGTTGGTTCCGTTACAAACGTCGGGGGAGTGGGGCCTGCGTGAGCGGGAGGGTAGCAGCCTTTCCCACCTGCCCCCTCACCCATCGGGCAGCCCGGATTCCAGCCTGCTGGTGTGTCCTGGGGTCCCCAGCCCACCCGTCAATGTCACTGAATGACCTTTCACGGGGATCCACATAAGCTTCTCCAGTTCTGTGCCTCTTGCCCGACACCGGCCAGGGGTTTGCCCACCTGTGCCCCCTTTCTTTCCAGACTTCGATCAAGAAGCGTGCGCTGAAGGCCAGATCTCAGCTCAGGGAACACCGCAGTGACTTTACTGGAGACACCACAGCTCTGTCCTGATACTGAGTGATGGGGGTAAGCACAGGCTGCCCTGGAGTTCACGAAGGAGCTCCGGGAGCCCGTCCTGGGAGGGGCCGGGGAACGGCCCTGTGGTAGGTGGCGCCTGAGCCAGGAGCCAGCAGGACAGGCAGATCCCTCAGGGCAGAGGTGCCCGCTCCACAGGGAGGAAGCTCCCCGAGCCTGACTCCTGCATTGACGGAGCCTCCCCACTCCCCGCTGGGGCTTTTTCTCATCCTTATCTCTTCTGTCTGCTGTGTTCTCCTTTTCCAATTGACTCATTCCTCTCCATGCACCAGTTTCTCTTTCTCAGGTCTCTGCTTCTTACCACCCTTTCTTTAACTTTCTATCTCCCCTGCCTGAACCCCCATCATCCCCAAATATTCTGCATCTCGCTACAGAGCCTTGCCAGCCGCCGACTGCTCAAGCCGAAACTTCAGACGACCCCCCACCCCCACCCTGGGGTTCTTCCCTCCCCGCACAGTCCCACCTTCAATCTGTCGGTAAATCCTGTCAGTGAGCCCTTCCAGAATAATCACAAGTCCACTCTTCTCCCCACCCCTCTCCACCACCTCGAGGGGCTGCCAGAGTGTCCTCCATGCTCTGCGTCACCAATTCCCCACGGAGCTAGAGGGACCTTTTTTTTTTTAAAATGTTTATTTTGAGAGAGAGAGGGAGCATGAGTGGGGGAGGGGCAGAGAGAGAGAGAGAATCCCAAGCAGGCTGCATGCTCAGCAAAGAGCCCAAAGCGCGGGGCTCGAACTCAAGAATCATGAGATCATGACCTGAGCCAAAGTCAAGAGTCAGACACTTAACCGACTGAGCCATCCAGGTGCACCTAGAGTGACCTTATTAAAGACATGACACGTTGTCTTCCCCTACTCCAGCTTCCAGTGACTTCCCTTTGCATTTCGAATAAAGCCCAAACTCCTCACCATCTGGCTTCTGACCGCCTTGGGCGAGTGACCACCTTTCTGGGCCTGAGCGTCCTTGTCTAGAAGATGTGGGTAAAATCGTGTCGTGTCTGCCCCACTTCCTTGCTGAAGGATTAAAGTGAGCCCGGTTTCTAGTAAGCGCCCCTAACGTGAGCTGCTTTCGTTAGTGTTCCTCTCTCTTCCCCGTGCCCCACATCGCACCCTCTCCCAACTCCCCTGGATTTTATCTATGCTTCCACAAATGTCCCTCCCCCTTCTTTGATACCCTGGAGTGGGTCCGATTCTCCCTGTCCCCACAGCATCCGGCCTGGCTCCCTTTCGTTCACCAGATCATGTGCTGTGAATTCTTTCGGGAAAATGTCGCTGACGGAGGTCCCATTCTGTGTCATGGAACAGCTGGTTTGTGTCAGAGTTGAGAAGTATCCTTACTTCCTAGCTTAGGTCTAAAAAAGCCAGGAAATCGCGTCTGGCTTGCTAACACTCACTCCGTTTTCAAAACTCTGCCTTCCTCCCAGCACTTCAGAACTTCCTGTTCTGCTAGAATAAAGTCGCCCGGTCCTCAGCTGGGCGTTCGGTGGAGCCCCGACTCCAGCTCTTCTCCTTGCCTGTTACACAGCCCGGGTTCCAGGCTAAACGGGCCCCCTGTGGCTGTTAGCTCCTCCTGGGCTTCCTCCCTCTGTGCGAGCCAAAGTCCCTGCCCCTGGGAGGCCCTGTGCTCTGTCCCATTCTGCAGGCCGCCCTGGCCCACCCCATGTTGGGCTTCGAACTACCACCAGAGCTCATTCTGTCCCTTACGTCATGTGGCATTTTCTGCTCGGTCATGTAGCTCTCAGTACTGCCCTCACATCATCGCCTCCGCCTAAGGAGAGGGACCACCACATCTCATGTTATCAGCCATCTACCATAGCACGTAGTTTATATGTCCCTGGTGTCTAGCCAGCTCACGGTTTAAATCATATCTGCCACTGCGTGCCGCAGGTGATGCAACACCCTATGAAATAGGCACTATTCTTATCCCCACTTTAGAGATAAGGAAGTTGAGGCTTAGAGAAGCACACAGCTTGCCCAGCAGCGCTATCACCGAGTGCAGATCTGAGCTCTAGCCCTAGGTGTGCCCGTTAGCAGCAACATGTACCAGCAGCCAGGCTGGAGGGTTTTACAGTTGCGCCATCTGTATCTTCAGAAGACCCTGGGTGCTAAGAATCGTCCTCCTCACTTTCCACAGGAGTAAACTCAGGCGAACCTTTCATGATACGAACGCTCAACAAAGCAGGAGTGGAAGGGAACTTCCTCAGCCTGAAAAAGGCTTCGGAGAGGTCCCCGTAGCTAATATATTTAGTGGTGAAGGCTGAATGCTTTCCATCTAAGACGGGCACAAGTTCAACACCGTCCTGGAGGTTCTAGTTAGCACAGTTAGGCGACACACAGAGATACAAGACATTCCAAGTGGAAAAAAAAACAAACAAACAACAAACAAACAGGGTAAGGAGAGACTAAAACTATCTCTGTGTGCAGATGACATCATGCTATATATAGAAAACCCTGAAGGATGTATACACACCACTCACACACAGATAAACGTATTAGAGCCACTAAATGAGTTCGGTAAGGTCACAGGATGCAAGATCAGCACACAAAAATCCTCTGCATTTCTGGACACTAGCAAAAAGAGAAACAGCGCGAAAGAGAAATTAAGATGGCATCAAAAAGAAGAAAATTCTTAGGAATAAATCAAGGAAGTGCACGACTTTTACCCTAAAAACTACAGAACAGAGGTGAGGAGTATTATTCCGCCCTAAAAAGAGATGAAGCACTGACCCCGTGCTGGTCCATGTAGATGGACCTCAAAAACACCACGCTACAGTGAAGGAGCCAGACACAAAAGGCCACACAGTGTCTGATTCTGTATATGAAAAACCCAGAATAGGTAAATCTATGGAGACAGAAGAAAGCAGATTGGCATTGCCAGAACCAGTGGGGGAGGGAGGGTAGCAGTGACTGCTTAATGGATGGGTGTGGAGGTCTCTTTTTGGGGTGATGACAGTGTTTCAGCACTTAACATGGGTGTTGGTTACATGATGTTGTGAAAGTACTAAATGCCACTGAATCACACACTTCGAGGTGGTTACTTTTATGTTCTATGAATTTCAACTCAATTAAAACAATGTTAAAAGAAATTAAAGAAGATCTAAATAAGTCGAAAGTCATTCTGTGTTCATGGACAGGAAGACAAAATTGTCAAGATGGCAGAACCCTCGCCCCCGCCCCTCCCCCAAGTGAACTACAGATTCAGTGCAATCCCTGTCAGAATCACAACTACCTTTTTAGCAGAAACAAGCTGATTTTAAAATTCATAGCAGCATGATTCATAATAGCCAAATGTGGAGACAACCCAAATGTCCTTGAACTGATGCACAGACAAATAAAATGGGGCATATCCATACCCTGAAACGTTACTCCTCCATAAAAAGGAATGAAGTACCAACACGTGCTATGTGGACGAATCTTGAAAACATTACGCTATGTAAAAGAAGCCGGATAAAAAAGGCCACACGTTAAAAAAAAGCAAAAGGGTGGGGGCGCCTGGGTGGCCTTGTCAGTTAAGTGTCTGACTTCAGCTCAGGTCATGATCTCATGATTCACGAGTTCAAGCCCCGTGTTTGGCTCTGTACTGACAGCGTGGAGCCTGGAGCCTGCTTCAGATTCTGTGTCTCCCTCTCTCTCTGCCCCTCACCCACTCAGGCTCTGTCTCTCTCTCCTTCAAAAATAAATAAACTTAAAAAGAAAAAAGGCCATATGTTGTAGGATTCCATTTATATTAAGTGCCCAGAATGGGCAAATCCATAGACAGAAAGCAGATTAGAGGTGGGGCACCTGGCTGGCTCATTGGTAGATCATGTGACTCTTGCTTGATGTCAAGATTGTGAGTTTGAGCCCCACATTGGGGGTAGAGACTACTAAAAATAATAAATAAATAAACTTAAAAAGAAAAAGGAAAAAAAGAAAGTAGATTAGTGGTTTCCAGGGGCTGGAGGCAGATGGGGAATAGGGAATGACTGCTAAGGAGTACAGGGCTTCTTTTGGGGGTGCTGAGAATGTTCTGGAATGAGATTTCTGTGATGGCTGCACAGCTCTGAACATATATACACACATGCACATACACACATACATATACACACACACTACCAAGTTGTATACTTTAGAGAGATGACATAATTTGCTTAAGGTTACATCACATACAGAAAGTTGAGGACCAGAACCTAGAACCAGAACCTGGTACCCGAGAACATCGGCTCTTATTAGCACCAATGCTGTTGGAGGCAGAATGTTTCCAGGGCCCTTGAGTAAGTAAATTAAGAAAGTTGGGATCTGGGGGCACCTGGGTGGCTCAGTGGGTTAAGCGTCCGACTTCAGCTCAGGTCATGATCTCTTGGTTTGTGGGTTTGAGCCCCACATCGGGCTCTGTGCTGACAGCTCAGAGCCTGGAGCCTGCTTCAGATTCTGCGTCTCCCTCTCTCTCTCTGCCCTTCCCCCCGCTTGCATGCACACACATTCTCTCTCTCTCAAAAATAAATAAACATGAAAAAAAGAAAAGAAAAGCACTTCTGTCTAAGATGCTGCCACCAGCCATTCTTCCTCCTCTCTTTTGCTCTACGGGGACCCGGGCCTGGCCTCGGTTTCCCCTGCACCCCCGCTGCCTCTCACAGTCTTGGCGGCTGGTGAGGCTTTGGCATGGAGAGTCCTGCCTTGGCACCTTTCCTCAGATGACCACTGACATGGGTTTCCGTGTGTGTTTCTGATATTATCACGAATACTGTTAGATCCCGTGTGTGTGTGTGTGTGTGTGTGTGTGTGTGTGTGTGTGTGTGTGCTCTGTGTCCAGTCTGTGATCAGCTCCTTAGGAAATTATACCAGGACAGAATAGCAGGAGAGGGTCACCAGGACGAATCCTCTACGAGACAGACACCTATTCCGGAAGTGGCTGAATAGGCCTTTCTCACCGTCGCCGCCATCAAGCCTTATCGTGTGTAAAGCCTGCACTGATCTGACCTTCTATTTATTTGCTTTTCTTGGTTACTTGTAAGGTTCAGCCTAGTTTCACATTTACTGGCTATTTGATTTCTTAGTTTACATTTAACCACTTCATCTTCTCTTCTCTCTCCTTCTCCTCGTTCGTTACCTGATTGCTCCTTCTATTTCCTTTTTATTTTCCCTCTCACCTCTTAATTCTCCAGAACAAGAAGATGACCTTGCTTAAAAATGTTTTTCTTAGAGCTTGATATTGCCTGTTCTTCCTTTATAAATTGGGCAGGTTTAAGCTTTTACTCAGCTTCAGAGAGTGTCCCCTGAAATAAAGAGGTCATATTAATCATATCATATTAGATCATATTAGTTTTTGCTTCTCTGTGACCCTTGAATATTTATTTTCCTTTCCTCTGTGAGTCAGTAACACTGGGTTTTTTAAAAAGTCATTATTATGGAGTCTCTTGATCACAAGACATACCGTGGAAATGAGTTGATGGAGGAGATACAAAATTTCTGACAAAATGCCAAGATTGTCTTTTTGCCTCTTTCTAGGTTTTGGCAGATTATCATCAAATGAAACTCTAATTACGTGTGGGTCCTTGGTAGCTGAATTCCAGGTAACTTAGATGCCAACGTTTTATTTACCTCATCAGTGAAGGAATCAGTCAGCACAGCACAATGAGTTGAAAGGATAATACATGAAGGTAACATCTTATTTTCTCAGTCTTTCCATCGTCATTGAGGGGAATAAACGCTGAAGTAAAATGGGAAGGTAGATGCTCAGCTGCCCTCACGGTCAATAAAACCCTCTTCACTTCTGGGGTTACTTCTCTACCAGAGAGGAATGATCTGTACCTTATCAATTTTCTACAAATTCTACACATTTTCTACAATTTCTACAAATTCACAGACGCGGGGACCTACTCAGGAATAAATCATGCCAAACAAAGCCCGATTCCCTGAGAGCAGAGCTGCCCGAGAGAACTTGCCATGGTGATGGAGATGTTCTATGTTCGTGATGTCCAGTATAGGAACCACATGTGACTCTGGAGCATTTAAAATGTGGTTCGTGGAACTGAAGAAGTGGCGTTTTACAAGTGTTTCATTTCATTTTATTTTTTTAATATTTCTTTCTTTTTGAGAGAGAGAGAGAGGGCAAGAGAGAGTGACCGTGAGAGAGAGAGAGAGAGAGAGAGAGAGGTTTGGGGAAGGGCAGAGAGAGAGGGAGACACAGAATCCAAAGAAGGCTTCAGGCTCTGAGCTGTCAGCACAGAGCCCGACGCGGGGCTCGAACTCACAAGACGTGAGATCATGACCTGAGCCGAAGTCAAAAGCTTAACTGACTGAGCCACCCAGGCGCCCCTTTATAAGTGTTGTATTTTAAAATAAATTTAGTTATACAGAAAAGTTGTGGAGAGTACAGAGCTGTCATATACCCTTCTCCCAGCTTCTCCTAAATGGGAACGTCTTACATAACTGTGGTACATGGATCAAAACTAAGAAATCAACACAAGTGCGGGCTTAATTAGGATTTTCACCAGTTTTTCCACTGTTGTCCTTTATCCTCAAAGATTGCACTCAACCCTCATGTCTCCTTGGTCCCCAGGTGGAGGCTTCTCTGTCTTCCCTTGATTTTCCTGACCCGGACACTTTTGAAGGGCTGTGGTCAGGGATTTTGTAGAATGTCCCTTGACTTGGGTTTGCCTGGTGTTTTCTCACGAAGGGACTGGGCATGCGTTTGTGGGAAGAGTCCTACAGAGATGACGAGGCAGGTCAGGGGTGACTGACATCCACTGACTAGTCTGTTTGCCTTGCTCAGAGGTGCCGTCTATTGCTTTCTCCCTCGTGTGTGGCTGTCTTGCCTTCCTGTGCTCGGTGCTTTAGAAGCAAATCACAGATTCAGCCTACATTGAAAGGAGGGAAGTTCCCCTCCGCCTCCTGTAAGAGAAATATCAAAGCATTTGTAGACCTATGTTAAAACTGCCAAATGACTAGTAAATATTTGTGGGAAGATACTTCGATGCGATGCAAATTTCCTGTTTCTTCGCAGTTCATCCATTAATTTTAGCCTTCATCTGTAGATCTTTGTCTGTAGCAATTATGACCGACATCTTCTTTTTTTTTAATATTTTATTTTTAAGTAATATCTACACTCAATGTGGGCTCAAACCTATAATCCCGAGATCAAGAGCTGCCTGCTCTACTAACCGAGCCAGCCCAGTGATTTTCTATTTTTCTCATTCCTTCTATGTTTATTCATTAGAGTTCTGTAAGGAACATTTTTCCCTTTCCCTCCATTTATTTATATCACTACAGACTAGTGGATGTTTATTTTACTCTTTGGAAGGACACATGGTCATCTTTTTGCCTTATTTCCCAGTTTGGGGGTAATTTTTCTAATCATAGTAAATGTGTTCTGATATAGGACCATCAAAAAGGATGATAGATGAACACCACAGTGGATATTTTTGGAAAGGTTGCCCAAAACATTGTCATTGGAGGCTGTGATGTGTGGAAGTCTCAGAGCCCAGGGAGGGGCTGAAGCAGAAATACCCGCAGGAGTTAAGAATGAGAATTCCCGGGTGAGCTGCATATCTCGGAGTCCCAACCTCACCCCTCTGATATGAGAATGTGGGCAAGTCATACTATGTCTTTGGGCCTCATCTTCCCCCAAATAAGATGAAGGTGTTGGTCAACTCAGGATCCGTGGTTCTCAGGCTTGAGCGTGCATATGAATCACCTGGAGGTTTTCTTAAAACCCAGGTCACCGGCTGCCCCTCCAAAGTGTCTGATTCAGTAGGTGTGAGGGGGGCCCACCCATATGCATCCCTAACACGCCACCAGGTGCTGCCCATGCCTCCAGCCCAGAGATCAGACTTTGAGAAACATTAGTCCAAATGATCTCAAAGACCCATTAACAACTTGGGACTCAACATTCATTCAAATGATAAAATCTTTGGCCCTGGCCATGAAGAAGTCATGGATGCGATGATGGAATAGGACTTTGCAGGAGCGGAGGCACCAGGAATCCAGTTTGGAACCGTGCAGGAGACTCTAGAATGATTGCTCGGTACCAGGCACGCCATTAAGTGCTTCTAAGACCAAGTCACTGCCCAGAGAGGGACAAAGGGTGGGCAGAATAGTGAAGGGCAAGCTTGAGTCTGGGTCCGACAGCTTAACAGCTCTTGTGGCCTTGGGCAAGTCACTGAATGACTTCTTGCCTCAGTTTCACCACCTATTAAAAGGGGACAGTAATGGCACTTACATGGCCTGACATAAAGAAAATGCTAGATAAATGGTTGTCGCTGCTAGAATTACTCTTACTTGCTACTGAGCCTGTCCCATGAGGAGAAAGGCAGTGGCAGAAATGGAATCTATTTCCACAGCATGCCCCACGCTCCCTCAGCCACACCACCACCCACCACCCGCCTGGATTCCCAGCCACTGATTTTAACCCCCTCACAAAATCCAAAACAGATTATGAGAAAAATTCAATATAATTTATTAAATAGTTCCCGAGGAGCATTAACCACGCTCAATACAATTTAAAAAAAAACAATAAATTAACACAGGTGCTGCCTTTTGCCTTCACAAAGGCATAATGATTTAAGTCTGCAGAGGAAAAACATTCTATAAATGCCAAGATGGAGAACAATGACATAACCTGACATCTTTTCAAGTTAATTCACACATTTATACCTCAGTCCTCCTGGGACTAGCCCATCTGAGGATTCACTGAAATTATTCGTTGGGATAATTTACTGGATAACTTACAGCAGAGCGGTCACACTTAGCCTGCCAGTCATGTTTTCTCAAGGCTTCAGACATTTCCACCATTCCAGAAGGAATAGCTCAGCCAGATGGCCTTGAATGACCTACTGGGGTCCAGAGCTCAATGATTTAAGCATGCCGTCCAGGCACGCTGAGAACTGTTGTAAAACGGTCAAGATGAAGCTTTTACATTGAAAGTTGTCTGCAGGCATAGAAACTTCTGTTTCTGGTTCATGTTGAGATGTGAGTTTGTCCAGCTGTTCTATGATTTTATCGATAGTGTTCTTGTCTGGCAATCGTCTGATCGCCCTGAAGTAAGGCAGGACGGCAGAGCTGTTGATGTGTGGCGGTTGGGAGTCAGAGGTGAGACACGGGAGCGGGAGTGAGGAATGGTTGGATGCTGGCACTCCCGTCTCCTGCTGTGGGACGAGGAGGAGACATGGGTGAGCATTACGTCTGCAGTAACGGCTAGAACCCCCAGTGCTAACGTCTGAATGCCCCCTCTGTGACGGGCTGGGCGGGCGCTTCCCCCTTGCCATCTCATGTAATCGGTGCCGCTGCCTTGTGAGGCCGTGGTCATCACTATCGCCTTTCCCAGAAGAAACTGAAGATCAGTTGGTTTGCAGAGCTGGGCCAAGATCAAGTGGCAGACCCGGGATTCTAACCCATGGTGGCAGCAATTCCAAAGCCTATGCCGATAACCACTGCTCCATCCTGTCTCCCCTGCTCCATCTGCCCAAGGCCTCCACACACCTCCCCAGGAATCTTCTCTCAGCTGCTCTGGGGCTCAGGGAGGGGGAATGGGAAAGCATCTGAGTTTCTGTCCTGCTTCTTGCTCCTTGTGACTCTGGATTAGAGCCAATGTATCCCCAGCTCATTGAGGGGGTGTGTGCATGTCCAGAAAGACCTCCAAGGTGCCAGAGAGAATTTTTCCAAACATACCAAGGACTCCAGACCATGCCCTCTCCTGTCCCTCTTCCAAAGGACTAAGAGATTTTGGGTTCAGCTGAAATGCTAACAGGATCTCACCAGCCTCAACTGCTGAGTCACCTGGGCTTATAGCAACCTCTGTTTCTGTGCCCATAAAAGCCAAGGCTTACATTTAAATGTCAGGGGGTGGAAGGGAAGAGCAAGGCCAATTTCATGAGTTGTTTCCAGGTTTTGGTTTTTATTTGTTCGTTTAATCAAAGCTGCCTGAGAGGTTCCATCTTGAATGCAACTCCGAGACAATGGAAGAGTATTTACATTTATTCAGCCTCATACTTTCCTCCCAATGGGGTCAGACTCAGCAGAGCCTCTGGTAGAAACAGACTGGGTCCTAATTAAACAATAAAGTAGCCTGCAAACAGACACCCAATTTGTTCACTGCCCTTCTCTGCAGTAAGAGAGACTCTCCATGCCTGTGAGAGGATTTTCATGTCCTGCAGTCACTGGGACATCATTTACAGCTGAGGTTGACCTTTGGCGGCTCCTAAATGGTCAGGCAAGATGGCCTGTCGTTAGGGACACACTGCAGGCAGGAAAATCCACATAACACTACCGTGAACTAAATATGCTAAGGATGAACAGACCTACTAAAGCAGATCCTATAGTACGTGAGGAGTTATTGAACCTCAGGCTGTCTGGGCTAATCTCTGCCTCCAACCCTCGTGAAAAATCCACTGTATCTTGTCTAGTTGTTCCCATCCCTTCCTGGTGTATCCGTAGCCCTAGCTTGAGGTCTAAAAAGAGTTGGCTACTTCTGGGGGCAAATGGAAGGCATTTTAAAGAAACAGCCTGGAGAAGAAATCTATAAGGGTACTTACGTAGTCTTCCAGAAGTCGCTTAGACAGGGGCCGTAATTCCAAGATGATTTTTCGGATGTCACTTGCTGGTAGCCGACGGGTGGGCGCCATGTGGGAGAACAGCGAAGCTTCCATGCAGCAGAGCAGAAACAGGGCAAACCTGGCAGGTCCTGGGGAGAGAGAATGATGCTGTGGGCCGCGTGGCCCAATGCCCCCTGCCTACCCCAGTTGCAACCACTGAAGCTGTTGTTGAGCAACCACTGGCCGAACCCCTCCAGAGCCTCCTCTATCTGACGAGACAAGGCCACGCTCACGAAACAGGCCCCAGGGCACCGTAGTACCTGTGTGGGAGAACATGGTGAGAGAGCACGCGAGGCCTGCTCTGGCAACAGCTTCTGGGGCTGCGTATGCTCGCTATGGCCTCCGGGAGATATATAAGGGGCCAGTTGTGAGGGAAAAGAGTGATCAACGTCCCGCCCATGGCAAAATCATTGCTCAGCTTTTCTCCAGAAAACACTTTCAATATTTTGCCACACGAGGCTGGGCGAAAGCGGGACTGGAAGGAAACGCTGAGGTTACCCTCAAGGTGGGTAGATGCCTGACTCAGTACAGACACACACAGGAAGGCACACACATCTTTGCCAGTTCTTCTGGGAAAAAGCTTGTCGATTTGACTAGAAGAAATTTTGAAGCCCAGATTTGACAGGCATAACTCCCCAGGAATAGATGATTTACAGGAGCTGAGGGTCAGTGCCCCACAGGGAATTTCTGGGGAGGGTCACAGTGAGTATGCGTAGGCGTCAGGCTGGTATGAGGTTTCTCAAAATGTATTACCTTTGGAAATTTCTGAAGCATGCCAGTGCCAGTGTGCGGGGATGGCCCCGATAACCACGGTGAATCTGGTGAGTCAAAGGCGTCATCTCCATTCTGCTTGGCCTTGAACATCATCGGATTCTCAGCTGTGTCTTTGCATCGCCAAGGCCTAGAACCGGAGTCTGTGCTCCAGAGTTATTTGTTGAGGGCACTTATTCGTAATCTGAATAATAGACTCTTCTAGGGTCTTGGGAATGGTGGTGAAGAAGTTAAACAAGGACCCTGCCCTGATTGCTGGTGTCCTGGTGGGCAACGGGCGGACAGTAGACACATTAACAAACAGGAAAGTGTAAGGTAATAAGAACTATAAAAATAAAACAAGGTGATGGGATAGAGAGAGAGTGGTAGGTGAGACACTTTAAGTGATAAGGAACAGTTTCTCTGAGGAGGTGTCTGCTGTGGGACGATCTGGGGAAAGGGTGCTCCAAGTGTAGAGGACACTAGTGCAAAAATCCTCAGGCAAAAGTGAGGTGTGGTGTGGCCATTCTTGGTGTGGCCAAGAATGGGAAATGGGCCATGCAGCTGGAGCAAAGCGAGAGAATGGGGGGTGGGGGGGTAGGGTAGAGAGGTGGACAGAGGCCAGGTCACAGAGAGCCTTCTGAGGCCATGATAAAGAATTTGGGTTTTATCCCAAGTGTGACAAGGCACTGCTGGACAGGTGTAGGGAGGTGAATACAGGCACTGGTGTACTTTAAGAAGTAAGAATGAGAGATGCCCCTGAGTGGGGAATGGATTGTGTGAATCCAAGATGGAAGCAGAGGGGCCAGTTAGGAGGCTATGTTGCTGTCTAGATAGAGACGATGGTGGCTTGGACCAGGGTAGAGTGGATGGAGATGGAGTCCACAGAACCAGCCTTATGTAGAGGTAAATCGAGGAGAGGAATCAGGGATGAATCCTGGAATTTTGGTGAAGTAACTGGGTAGTTGATCTGCAGTGAGGGAAAAGGAGTCTGGAGAGGGGAAATCAAGAGTCCCAACAGGGATGAGTTAAGTTCAAGATGCCCATTGGGCATCTATTTGATGTCAAGTTAGCAGTTGGATAGGAGTCAAGAGCACAGGGAGGAAGTCAGACTGGGGCTGTCCACAGAACCCAATACGCACACAGAAAAGAGAAACCCCCTTCCTCCACCCTTAATCCCTAGTCCCCCTCCAGTTCCTGCTGTCTGTTTCCTCTTCTTATCCAAACGTCCTGACAGAGTGGTCTACGTGCACTTTTACCTCACTTCCCAAACCACCACAGTATGGTTTTTACCCTAACAATTTATTAAAAATTCTCTAGCAAAGTCCATGGTAGGCAGAATTTTGCCCACATGACTTTCACCCTCTGGTGTTTACTTCCGTAATTATATTACATTACAAGGACTTTGCAGGTGGAGTTAATTACTAATGGTTACTACCCCGCTGACCTGAAGAAAGGTTGACTACCAGGTGGGTCCAATGTGGTTACACGATCCCTTACAAACAAAGAAGAAGGCAGAGAGACTCAAAGCATGAGAAAGACTCAACCACCATTGCTGGCTTGAAGAGGGAGGGTGCTAGGTGGAAAGCATGAGGAGAAAATTAATTTGGCCAATAACCAAGGAGCCTGGGGGAGGACCTTGGACCCCAGGTGAGAAACACAGCCCCAGCTGTTCCTCTGACTTTGGCCTGGTAACACCCTGAGCAGAGAATCCAGTTTCTCCATACTGGACCTCTCACCTACAGAAACTGTAGGCTAGTAACTTGGTAGGTTTACACACCTGGCTTTATGGCATTTGTTATGGCAGCAAGTGAGAACCAATATGGTCTCCAGTGGCCTCATGTTGCCAACCTTACTGGGTTCCTCTCAGCCTTCATTTTACTTGACCCCTCCATGACACGCAGTGATGCCAACCACTTCCTCTTTCTTGAAAACCTCTTTTTCCTCTTTATTCTATAATAATATGATCCTGAGACCTTGCGGCCCTCTGACCATGACTTCTCAGGCCAAATCATCTTCCTTCTTGGTCCTTTAATGGGCATGTCTCCAAGGGCCCCATCCTTGATCCATGTTCCTCAGACTTTAATGTCTCTGGGCTCTTTCAGACCCCAGATCTAAATGTCCAATTGCCTAACGGACATCTCCACAGGAATGTCCCACCCTCGACATGTCCAAAACCAAGCATCTGAGCCAGGGTAATAGTGATTGTGGAGATGAATGGGTGTGGATAGACTGGAGAAATTTGTAGGAGGCAAAGCTCCCAGGAGACGCTGGTTGAGTGGATATGGGGATGGCGGAGAAGAAGGCGCTGAGAACTGCGACTGGGTTGGTGGTTTGGGCAACTGGATGAATGGTGGTGCTACAAGCAGAGAGGCTCACAGGGCTCAGGTGAATGAAGAGTTCAGTCTGGACACGGTGAGTTGGAAGTGTCATGGGACTCTCAGATAAAGATGGACAGTGAGTCTTCGGACATTTGGATTTGGAGCTTGGAGGAAGGAACTGGAGACATGGGTGCCATGTCTGTAAACTGTGCCATCTTTGGGTGCCATCTGTACATTGTGGTTGAGAAAACTGTAAGCCAAAAGAGATGACAAGAGACATGTAAGGTAGCCGCGGAGTCCAGGGGTCCACCTCTATTAACAGAACAGGGAGAGGGAGATGACAGTCTGAAACACTGAGAAGACACTCTTAGGCGGGAAAGAAATGTACTAGGAAAACATGTCATGGAACAGGATGAAAAGTGGTTTTCAAGGAGGAGGATACAATTAGAACCATCATAAACCATGGAGAGGGCAAGTAAGATAAAGACTGAAGAGACTCACTAGGTTTGGCAACGTAAGGTCACTGGGAGCTTTGCTTGGGGAGTTTGAATAAGTTGTTAGGGTGGGAGCCATATTGTGGCAGTTTGGGAAGTGAGACCAGACACTCAGATCAGTCTGTCAAGGAGACTGGATCAGATGAGGAAAGAGACAGCAGGGGCTGGAGGGAGATTTGGGGTGGAAGAGGGTTCCCACCTGTTTCTTCTGTTGTGCATTGGATTCTATGGACTAACCAGGGCTGACCTCATCCCTGTGCTCTTGACTCCTATCCAGCTGCTGACTTGACATGGAATAGATGCCAGTGGGCAACTTGAACTTAACTCATTCCAGACGGGACCCTTGATTACCCCTCTCGAAACTTCTTTTCCCTCACTACAGATCAACCACCTAGTTACCTCATTAAAACCCCAGGAGTCATCCCCGATTCGTCTTTTTGGTTGTTTAAATCATTCATGGATATTTATCTTATTCTCTAAAAGGACATGTGGCTCTTTTTTGTCTTATAGCCCAGTTTTGGAGAATTTTTCTAATAATAATAAAGGTGTGGGGCACCTGGGTGGCTCAGTCGGTTGAGCATCCAACTCTAGATTTCGGGTCAGGTCATGATCTCACCACTAAATATGGAGCCTGCTTAAGATTCTCTCTCTTTCTCTCTCTCTCTCCAATAATAATAATAAAGGTGTTCTGACATAGGGCAATCAAAAAGGATGCTAGATGTCTAACACAGTGGGTATTTTCAGAAGGAACCCATCAACAAATTGGACTTCCTCGAAATTAAAAATGTTTGGCCTTAAAAAGACACTGTTTAGAAAAGACAAGTGTAGACTAGGAAAAATAAATTTGCAAACCACAAATCTGACAAAATGTATAAAGAACACTCAAACTCAAGTCTATTAGGATTAGGCAATAGTTTCTTTAAAATTACACCAAAAGCACAAGCAACATAAGAAAAAGTAGATAAATGACACTTCACTGAAATTAAAAACTTTTGTGGATCAAAGGACACTACCAAGAAATTGAAAAGACAACCATGGAATGGGAGAAAATATTTGGAAATTATACGTAAAATAGGCTAATATCCAGAATATATAAAAAAAACTTTTACAATTCAACAGTAAAAAGACAAAAAAAAATTTTTTTTAATGACCAAAGAATTTGAATAGACATTTCTCCAAAGAAGATACACAAACGGCCAAAAAGCACATGAAAAGATGTTCCATATCATTAGCCAGGCATTAGGGACATGCAGATAAAAACCACAACAAGATACTTCACACCAACTAAGATGTCTATTATTTTAAAAAAAACAAAACAGTAAAATAATAGGTGTTGGTAAAGATACTAAAAAACTGGAGGGGCGCCTGGGTGGTTCAGTCGGTTAAGTGTCCGACTTCAGCTCAGGTCATGATCTCACGGTTCGTGGATTCGAGCCCCATGTCGGGCTCTGTGCTGACAGCTCAGAGCCTGGATGGAGCCTGCTTCAGATTCTATGTCTCCCTCTCTCTCTGCCCTTCTCCTGCTCATGCTGTCTCTCTCACACACACAAATAAATAAAAACATAGCAAAAAAAAACTTTTAAATAAAAAAATTTAAAAAGCTGGAATCTTCATATATTGATGAAGGCAATGGAACATGGCACAGCTTCTGCGTAAAACAGTTTGGCAGTTCCTCACAGGGTTAAACATACAGAGGCTGTATGATTCAGCAATTTCATTCCTAGGTATCTACTCAAGAGGACCAAAAACATATGTTGCACACAAAAACGTGTACAGGAACGTTTAGGGCAGCAGTTTTCAGAAGAGTCAAAAAGTGAAAACGAATGTCCCTCATTGGGTCAATGGATAAACGAAATGTGGTCCATTCCTACAATGTGATATTATTCAGCCATAGGAAGGGATGAGGAAGGGTGAACCGTGAAAACATGACGCTGAGTAAAAGCCAGACACAAAAGGAGAAATATTGTATGATTCCATTTAATACAAAATATTTAAAAGAAGTAAATCCATAGAGACAGAAAGCCTATTAGTGGTTGCTAGAGGCTAGGCCGATGGGGGAAGGTGGAGTGAGTCTAGTGGGTACAGGGTTTCCTTTTGGGATGACAAAAAAGTTGAAAATGAGATAACAGTGATAGTTGCATTATGAATATCGTTGCATTATGACTATACTAAAAATCACACAAAGTTGCACGCTTTAAATAGGTAAATTTGGGGCTTTGTAGATTATAGCTCAATAAAAATGTCGCATTTCCAAACTCGAGGATCCAGAATCACCCTATTTGTTTCTCAAACCTGTGCCCAGGAGCCCCTACTGTTTGGCCAGCAGTAGGCTAGATGCTGGATCCTCAGGTTGAAGAGATGATGAGTGAACTTACTTCAGTCTATAAGGGGGCTTGGTGCTAAAACTGTTATATATGTAAACAGTGATTTAAATTTTTTTAAATGCTTTTTATTTATTTGAGAGAGAGAGAGAAAAAATCTGAAGCAGGCTCCAGAAACTGAGCTAGCTGTCAGCACAGAGCCCTACGCAGGGCTCAAACCCACAAACCGTGAGATCATGACCTGGGCTGAAGTCGGACGCTTAACCGACTGAAACACCCAGGAGTCCCAAACAGTGATTTAAAACTCCTGACTCAGGAGTTAAAGAAATTCACATTGGAATCCGCTGGTTAGAATCTTGAGACTGTTTGACCTTGGGCTCATTTCTCTTTTCTAGATCTGTCAAATGGGAATGATACTCAGCACTTTTCTCAGATGGGAAGCGCTGGCCGCCTGCGAGGAGCTACAGGAGTTATGGCCCCTGGTTGTGGTGGGAAGTGTATTATCCCATTTTACAGCTGCGAGCGCAAAAGGCTCAGAGGAGAAAACCCAGGTCGTCTCCGCGGGAGTCAGGGTCTCGGACTCCCGGCGGGGGAAAGTG
>NW_027533280.1:3588325-3593301 GCF_008692635.1 Crocuta crocuta | reverse complement strand
CACCAGCCGGTGTTGGGTTCCGGGAGCGCCTGCGTGCCGCGCGCCCCCGCCGGGACGATCGCGCGCCCGGCCCTCGTGAGCGCGCACGTGTCTGGCCGTTGCCTAGCAACCGGCTAGGCGAGGCGGCCGCGCGGGCATGGAGACGCCCGGCGGGACCGTGAGCGCCGCGGTCCGGGAGCACCTGAGGCAGTTGTGTCTTCGCGAGTTCCCGTGCGGCACCGGCAGCTGGGTGCGGGCGCCGGCGGGGGCGGCCGGAGGAGGGACGCTGGGATCTGAGGGGACGGAGGGGAACGGCCGGTGGCGGGCGGGGTGGGGCTGAGGGGGCCGGGCCGCCAGCTCAGGATTTGGCTGATCTGGAGAAGCCTGAGGTTTGGGTCTGGGCGTTCAGGGAGCGTCCTGAGCTGGGGTGGGGGCTGGGACGTCGCAGGGGCCGACGGGATAGCTCCCCCCACTCCGCGGGCCGGACCCAGCGAGGAGGACCGGACCCCGGCTAGACCTGGGCAGGATTCCATCCTGAAGGGTAGGGCTTCTCCCTTAAAAACACCGGGCTCCCTTTGGGGTGGAAAGCTGTTGCTCGGGCGAAGAGCTTCTCAACCTTCAGGTGCCCCAGAACCCGTGAGGGGAGCCCCAAGCCGAGTGTGGGGCGTGGTCCCGAGCAGGCCCTGTTCTGGCTACAGAGGCTAGTGGGTCTGGGAGCAGTGGCTCCCTCCCTCCTTGCCTGTCTCCTGGCCTCCGTGGCCAGAAACACTTCCTTTCTAAAGTTTCTCCCTGGGGAGCAAGTCGCGGCACAGGACGCGAGTGCGTCTGTCGGCACCCCACCCCCGTCAGCGACGTGCTCCCGGTGGGGATGAGGAGCAGGACATTGAGAACCTGCAGCCCCTGAGATGTGCACAGGAGTATCTTGAGGGCCTGGAATGTTCCCCTCCTGCTTGCTGGAAAGCTGGGCCCCACACACTGGTAGGCGCTAAGGGGAGGTCAGTGTACCCATTTTCATAGAGGAGAAAACCAAGGCACCCATCGAGGAACTAATTCATTTATTTGTCTCATCAGCAAACGCTGTTGAGTGCCTACTGTGTGCCTGGCATCGTGCGCAGCCTCTGGGTTTCACCCACGTCTCCAGGCGTTCTCCTGGAGGAAGGGCTGGGAGAAAGTCAGCTCTGGGACCCAACCTTTCCCCATCCACTGTGGGACCTAAATTCTGAATTCGCCTTTTTAGCCATGCTACTTCTTCCTTGAAAGCCATTCCTTGGTTAATACATCCCCCAGATCGCCTTTTGCGCCTCTAGCTTCTAGTACGTAAATCCTTCTTAAATGTTAGGTTGCTTTCACCTGCTTCTTCGGGGTCCCCAGCTGGAGTCAATTCCTAAAGGCAGGAATGTAGTTCTTTATAGTTCTATCCATGGCTGATAATTAGTCGAGAGTATTGATTACTCACTGCCTAAACTTCTAAGCTCTTTATCCCTGATTGTCCTATCTTACCATCTCACTCTTTTGGGGGAATCTTGAATCCTTGAGGGGGCTGAGTCACGAGTCGCGAAATTCTCCACTTCCACCGCTGCAGAATAAGTCACGCTTTCTTCCTCGAACTTTGCGAACATGGAAGGAGCTGATCCCCAGAGACGAGGAGGTCGTGAGCCCCGAGGAGGAGACTGTGGAGACCCTGTTAGGCCTGGCCTGCAGCCCGCACTCCCCCTGGGCTCTGCTGGAGGGCTCCAGTGCAGAGGACCGTTTTCTGAGAGAACTGGCCATCCAGAATCCCCTGATGCTGAAGGATACCTTCTTCTACTCCTACTTCAGGTCCCTACGGGTGGTGGACAAGCAGGTAAGCGCCAGAAGTTGATGTTAAGGAAGCCATTCCCCTTAAAGAGCTTAGTGGTGAGACCCAGGTGTTAAGTGGAAGGAAGGATCGGGCGGTAGCTCTGTCCTAATTAACCTCACCAGCCCCTCCACCAGGCAGGGCCAGCTGCTCCTTTGTCCCATGTCCTCTTCCTTGGCCCCCCGGGGAATCCAGGTGTGTCTTCTACAGCTGGCTTCTGGTGCGCCCTACAAGGGGGGCTCCTGGGTCCTAGGAGACACCTTTGAAGTGTCTGTATTGGTTTTACTTAATTTAAACTATGGGGGCCCAGGACTGGGGAGGGTTGGCATAGTACTGTATTAATGTCTGTTACTAAAAAGCCTTCTTTGCTTCTACTGATAACAGAGCCCCAAAGTGCACACTCAGCCTCCCTACACTGGCTTCCCCCTTCCCGGAGAAACTGGATTTACACAGTACCAGGCGTGAGGGGTGGGAGCAACTCCTGTCAGTCTTTCTGGGACTTTCTGGGCATCAGCCCCGAAAGTATCCCAGAAATCCCTCAATCCTGGGCAAGATGGCACAGTCGCCAGGAAGGGCCCTGATGTCTTTGAGGCCACAGAGAACTGAAGGTTCACAAATAGGCCTCTGAACTTGGGGGCTGACCTTGCTGTGTGTAAACCAGTGATTATGGCCTCAGGAGTAGACAGCAAATAATGTGGGATCCCTGCCCTGGACGCCCACAGTCCAACAGTGGACCCGGCACCTCCAGGGAGTGAGGTGGCGGCTGAGAGGTCACTGCTGAGGCCGAGGCCCTGGGATCCTGGTGGGACGAGCAGGAGAGGCTGTACGGGGGTCAGTAAGGGAGACCAAAGGGGTTGGTGAATGCAAGGTGACTCCCATAGGAGGCAAGTGGCCGCCTGTTGCTGTCTTCCCCTAGACGCTGTTTCTGCTCCAAAGCTGCCTCACTGACGAGAGCTCTTAGCTTCCTTTCCTTCCCTTCCAGGTGAGCCTGGTGGATGAAGACCTCCTGAAATTTATAAATCTTGAAGAGTTGGTACTGAGCGCTAATCAAATCAAGGAGATCAATGCCGCCAACCTGCCCCCAACTCTCAAGGTAAAAGGTTAGCTCAGACTCCATTTGGGGTCTTGGGGTTGGCGCTGCCCAGAGGCCCTGCCCCTGCCCTGCCCACAGAAGGTCTGGCCAATGACCAGCTCCAGGCTTTGGAGACCGAAGCCAGGTTCCGCGAAACGCAGAATCTCCATGAGACCCAGCAACTCCACGTCTAGGTGACAGCCCCAGAGAATTGAAGGCAGGGATAGAGATTCTTGCTGGCCGGCGTTCCCGGCAGCGCTACTCACTACAGCCGAAAGGTGGAGACAACCCAATGTCCATCAGCCGAGAGAGGCCAAACAAAATGTGGTCCCTCCATACGGTGGGATTTCTTTCGTGATGAACAGGAATGATTCATGCTGGGTCATGGGCAAACCTTGAACACCTATGCTGAGTGAAAGCCCAGACACGAGAGGTCACTTGTTAGGTGATTCTGCTTGCATGAAATATCTAGAAGAGGCAAATCCACAGAGACGGGAAGTAGATCAGAGGTTACTGGGGCAGGGGTGAGGACGATGCGGAGCCGTTGCTTAATGGAGTACAGTCCATCTGGGATGATGAAAAATTTCAGGAGTAGGTAGCTTTGACGGCTGCACAACAGTGTGAGTGAACTTAATGCCACTGAATTGTACACTTAAAAATATGTAAAATGGGGGTGCCTGCGTGGCTCAGTCAGTTGAGCGCCTGACTCTTGATTTCAGCTCAGGTCATGATCCCAGGGTCAAGGAATCTAGTGCCGTGTTGGGCTCCATGCTGAGCGTGGAGCCTGCTTAGAATTCTCTTGTTCTCTCCCCCTCTGTCCCCTTCACCACTCATGTGCATCCTCTGTCTCTGAAATAAAAAAAAAAAATAGGTAAATGACAAATTACATATACATAAANTGCTGAGCGTGGAGCCTGCTTAGAATTCTCTTGTTCTCTCCCCCTCTGTCCCCTTCACCACTCATGTGCATCCTCTGTCTCTGAAATAAAAAAAAAATAGGTAAATGACAAATTACATATACATAAAAATCATTTAAAAAGAAACAAGGAGCTCCGGGGTGGCTCAGTCAGTTAAACGTCCAACTCTTGATTTTGGCTCAGGTCATGATCTCATGGTCGTAAGATCAAGCCCCACATCAGGCTGTGTGCTGAGCATGGAGCCTGCTTGAGATTCTCTCTCCCTCTCTCTCTCTTCCCTGCCTGAGATCATGCTCAGGCTCTCTCACTGTCTATCAAAATAAATAAGTAAATAAACAAGTACAAGCTAGTCCAATCTTTATTATGAGTTTTCAGCTGAGCATATCAAAATGGTATCAATTTTATTTTTTTGTATTAAGTTTTTATTTTTATTTATTTTGAGAGAGAAAGAGAGAGAACAGGGGAGGGGCAGAGAGAGAGAGGGAAACAGAATCCCAGGTGAGCTCTGTAGTGTCAGTGCAGAGCCCAGTGTGAGGCTTGAACTCATGGACTGTGAAATCATGATCTGAGCTGAAACCAAGAGTAGGAGGCTTAGCCAACTGAGCCACCCAGGTGCCCCAAAATGCTCTCAATTTTAAATTAAATGTGGAAATTAGTAGATTTAGTGACAAAAGGGACTCAGAAATACGGCTCAGTGCCGGGCTTTGGAAGAACCCAGGTGAGGCCTTGGAGCAGAAGTGCAAGAATGCTCTGTTCTGCTCAAGTTTATCCCTAACTCCAGCCCGGGACCCTTTGGCTTTCCCAGTGACATGTTGCCGTGGGTTGAGCTATTGCCAAAATGCTAAGTCTGTCAGCTTCCAACGACTCCAGCATCACCCCCTGTGCCAAATTTTAAAGTTTTCTTCACAAAAAGGAAAGAAACTTTCCAATACCTGTAGAAATATTTTTTCCATATTAAAAAAAATATTTTTAATGTTTATTTTTGAGAGCAACAGAGCACAAGTGGGGGAGGGGCAGAGAGAGAGGGAGACACAGAATCCAAAGCAGGCTCCAGGCTCCGAGCTGTCAGCACAGAGCCCGAATTCCCGAGCCTGAGATCATGACCTGAGCCGAAGTCGGACGCTCAACTGACTGAGCCACCCAGGCGCCCCTTTTTCCCCCTATTTTAAAG
>NW_027533280.1:3573539-3588265 GCF_008692635.1 Crocuta crocuta | reverse complement strand
CCTTGTGCTTCTCAGTCCTCTCTGTTTCTCAGGGAGGAGGAGGGGGAGAGGAGGAGGGCGGGAAGGAGGAGGGAGAGCTGGGGGGGAGGGAGGGAGGAGGAGGCACTGGGGCTCACAGGCGCCCTTCCTTCTGCTCTTCTAGGTGCTGGAGCTCTATGGCAACAAAATCAGCAGCATGGAGTGTCTGTGCTCCCCCCCGCCCCCGCGGCTCCAGCACTTGGGCTTGGGTCACAACAAGCTTCAAGGCCCCTTGGAAAGTCTCTATGTCACCTCCGATCACTGGTAACTCCAGAGCCCGAGAGAGAGACAGACAGACAGACAGACACAGACAGACAGAGGCAGAGGCTTAAGTGTTCGGTTTGGGTGATTGCACCCTGGCGCCTTGATGGACTCCACTTTGCTCTTTTTTTTCTTTTCTCTTCCTTTTCTCTTTCTTCTTTCTCCCCTCCCCTCCCCAGCTTTGCTCTTTTCTGTAATAACTGCTGGTTGGCTGCCAGCTCCAGACCTAGGATTTATTTCTCTAACTAAGCAAACATTTCCACTGAAGCCCAGGGAAGGATTATGAGAAGTAGTGGGAAGCAAAAGTAGACCTTTCGCTGTGGTGCCTTAGAGCAGGGTTTCTTGACGTGGGCCCCGCCGGCACTGGAGCGGGAAGCTGTGTCACGCCAGGAAGTTGAGCGGCCTTGCTGGCCTCCCCCCACTAGATGCAGGAGCACCCCTGCCCCAGTTGTAACCACCAGAGTGTTTGTAGATGGTGCCCGGCATGTGCGGTACAGAACCGTCCCCAGCTGCCCTACAGACCACCCTTGCTGTGATTTGTCTCCCTGGGGAGTGAGCAGTGGGAAGCAGAACCCTGGGTCTGAGGGGTGTGAGGGGACCGGAGGCGACCTGTGAAAGGCCGTCGGAGGAGGCTTTCAGAGCGTGCCATGAGGATTCCCAGGGTTTCGGTGTCCTGGGCGGCCATGGGCTTAGGTTCACGGCCCGGAAGGGACAGAAGATAGGCCAGCGTCCCTTCCCTGCTTTTCTAGGTAACCTGGAGAAGGAACTCAGGTGGCCCAACTGTATACATTCTTGGAAGGTCCCCGACTCTGACCATAACCTCCCTCCTCCTCTCCCTCCCCCTCTTGCCAGGCTCTCTCTAGATGGTCTTGGCCCCGTGCGGTTCTGCCTCCCTTTCTTGCGCCAACGGTAGCTGCCAGGGAATGGAGCACAGGAGGGAAGCTCACGGTGGGCTTTCTGGGATGGCCCGGCTGTTCTGGTTTTTTTTATTTGGAAAACATACTTATTCTAAACCCAGGTAATCTGCTTAATGCCATGAGTGGCTTTCATAAAAACATGTACGTGAAACCTGTTTTTCACTGCTTTGAAATGAAAAGGAGGGCACCTTTTTCGTACCCCGATTTTGCTGATGTGTTCCCGGTCTTCTTGAAGAAGGCTGATGCTGGATTGGGCCCGTGTGCCGGTCCCTGTGAAGCGCTCCTGGATATTTCCCATTGACTGGCTAGCCAATGTCAGGGGCGGGACAGGCTGCAACACAAGGGCAGAAGGGAGGGGACTTGCCTGCGCTCAGCCAGCAGGAGGCCTAGGGTACGAGGTGCTGATGAAGTGCCCCTTGCTCTTCTCTTGCTGCTGCTCTCAGAGCCAAACGGGTTTGCTTTCTAGGCTGGGGAACCAGCCCTGCCCTGTTTGTGGCCCGCCTCTCCAGACTGGGATGGTCACCGGCGTGTGCTTCACTCATGTACCCCGAGAAAGGAAGCACATGGCTTCCTACGATCACGAGGCAGCCGGGCTTTGGAAGGGGTCTTCCAGCTTCTAGACCCCTCAAGTTTCAAGCACCATCTTCCCAGATCCCCAGATCTACCTCCCTCTCTTACCCCCCCTCGCTGCCCCTCCCCATGTGGCTTCCTTCCGTCTTCCTTGCCAGTCTGTCCATCTTTGTTGAGAACCTTCTAGTGGCACAATCCTGTGTCAGGATCTAGGGGAGGGACCAAGTGTTTAACTGAGAACAAAAGATTGGTGTAAATGGAAGTCAGTGGAGGCAGGATGTGACCAGGGCCATCTCTGTGTCACAGTGAGGAATGCAGTGTCGTGGAGAGAGGGGGGTAAGTAGAACCAAGAAGCGCTTCCCAACAGGGTGGCTAACTTGAGTCAAGGGCAGCTGACTTGTGAGGCGAGGGCGGGGTGAGGCTCCGACCCGCCCTCAGAGCAGGCCTTCTGTCTGTCCCAGACACGGGTTGCTGGGGGGTGTTGAGCAGGGCAGCCCAGGGGCACGACAGCGGCTGCCTGTCGCTGTCCCTTTGCTCACCCCACTTCTGGCTCTGGGACAGTCCTGTTCCCCTTCTAGGCCCAACCTCATCTCTCTGGACCTGAGCTTCAATGACTTGACGGACCTGCAGGGCATGACCGCCAGCCTCAGCGCCCTCCAACGCCTGCGGCTGCTGGTGCTGCAGGGAAACCCGCTGGCCCTGCTGCCCTACTACCGAGGCTTCACCATTGACAGCCTGGCCCGGCTCTGCGTGCTGGACGACATCACCGTGTCTCCCAGCGAGAAGCATCTGTTCCGGGGGCTCAGCCACAGTGGGGGTGAGGGAGCGGATGTGCAAAGTGAGGAGGGGCCGGCATCTGACACCCCGACACCCCGAGCCCCTGCCTGCCCCTCCACCCTCGAACTGGCAGTCTGTCCCTGCAACTCCCCAGCTGACCCCCACCCTAATCAGGCGTATCTCACCTTCTTGGTCAGAGTTCTCTCCTGGACTTTTGATCCCTGTGATTGGGATTTGGGGACACAAGTGGTAAGGAGGCTGAGACCATCCCAGGCAAAGAGGAAACATTCTTTAAATCAATTTCTTTACTTTTATGGTGGCTTGAGATCACCCCCTTGTGGCCCATGCCACAAGCTGCATCAGAGCCTTCTCCAGGTCAGGGTGATAGACCATTGGTGATAATAGCTATACCTACTGTGAGCCAGGTGTGTGCTAAGATAACATCTGCTCTTTATCTTTAACCACCCTACAAAGCAGCTACTACCATTCCCATATACAGATCCAGAATTAAGAGGGGTGTCTTACCAGAAAGGGACTTACCCCCAAATGACTGTTTGAACTTGGCAGAACTGAAATTTGAACCCAAGTCTGCGAACTCGGAGGCTCCCCCCTGAGTGGAAGAGAGGAGCAAGGATCCTGCTAGGCCTGGCCCCCCTGCTGTCCCCCTCACTTCCGTCCATTCTCCCTTGCAGACCTCTTGGCACATCAGGCACAGCTCGTGGTGACTATTGGAAATGTCAAGGGGGTTCTGGACACGTCTGTCTTAGACCCAGAGCCAGGGCCCCAAGGCCCTTTTATCACTTACAGCTATTATGTGACCTACGATTTTGTGGAAGATGAAGAAGGAGAAGGAAGTGAATACGGTGGTGTGCTGGCTGAGGTGTGTGACCCTTCCCCCAGCACTGGGGGTGGGGGTGGGGGGAAGGGCTGGGCTGCACTGGGGTCCCCAGGGTGTCCTGTGCAGGCAGAACAGCTTCTCGGCTTCTTGGGGCCCAGGAAACCCCCTCACAGGGAGCTTATCGATTCACAGCCTCCTCCGAGAAAGGAGCAGCTCGTTCTGCCCCTTTCTTGCTGGAGCTGAGCCGCCTTTCTTTATTTTTTTTAATAGTTTATTGTGAGCCGCCTCCTTTCTTTCACCCCCTTCCCTCGCCCTTGAAACATGAGCAAGCGGCCTCCCAAAGGAACAGCATGTACAACCAGGCTGGTTGTTCCTGCCAGACGCTTCTCCCCTCCTCCTCCATCGCCTTTCCTGTCAGGAGCAAATCGCAGGGTATCGAGACTAGCTCCGGCAGAAATTGTCAATGTTCTTACTCCTAAGGTAGTTCTTTCAGAAGGGGCATTTTAGAAACACTTCATGCCCAAGTCTGTGTGTTTGCTGGTGCCGCAAGTTCACCACGGCGTGGACCCCTGTTTCCGCAGACCTCCGTTCCTGAGGACACCGGTTCAAGCACATGCGCAATGGGAGCCCTGAACACCGCGGCCGAGGCGGGTATGTGGTCTCTCCCGCAGACCGTCAGCGCTGAGCAGCTGGGCGAGGATATTCCTGAAGAGGCCTTCGAAGAGTACGAGGAGTCTGTAGAGTCCAGGCTGTCCACCCAGTCAGGAGAGTTCGAGAATTCGCTCGCGTCAGGCGGGTCAGCACCCTTGCCCAGGGTGACCGATTCTGCGGAAGAGCTGGCCAAGCTGCGGCCGCGGATAGACCCCCGGCTCTGCCCCTCCCCAGGGTAAGGACGGAGCCCTGGCGGGAGCCCCTTCCTCACCCAACAGCAGAGCACCTCCCCCCTCCGGGCCTGCGGGACAGGCTGAGGCCATACACCCCGGCTGTGCAGGTGCCGCCGCGTGGTGTTGGGCACTCTGAGCCCTTCTCTCCGCCCAGGGTAGCTGCTTCACTTTTCCCGCCACCAGGTGCTCTGTATGCAGGCATTTCTTAGGGAGCAGACAGGGGCAGTGCTTTCCATTTTAGCCCTCAGAGTGGAGAACCTTCTTCGTGTAACTTTTTAGTATATGAAATTTACCCAGACATCCCACACCTGGTTCAGATCTACCATCCGGAGCAGCGGGCCCTTTCTTACCCTCCTAAGGCCCCTCTAGCCCGCTTGGCGTCCTCACCGCCATCACAGGTCTTCTCTAATGAAGAGTCTTTCCATGAAGAATTTTACAAGAACTTAGGGTCACTTTTCATCAGGTATCAAAGCTCTATTAACTGATTTTTGTAACTCATTTCAAAACATTGAGGCTGGTTTGGACTTATTTATTTATTAAATAATTGATGATGATGATGATGCCAACATGGGCTTTAACTCAAGACCTGAGCTGGATCAAGAGTGAGATGCTCAACCGACTGAGCCCCCAGGTGCCCTTGGGTTTATTTTTTATAAAATTCGACTGAAGGTAAATGGTAGGGGTTTGTGGAGAATATGGGGGAGCTGCACTGTCCCGTCCCCTTGGGCTGTGTTCCCGCAGGTGACAGAACCAGGGAAGCAGCCAGGGAGAAGGGGTGGGGGACAACCAGCCACCCCCGTGCCAGGCTCCTCAGTCAGCCATAGCCAACGACCTTGTGGTTAGTGGTGTTGTTGAATTTTTGGAAAAATAAAAAAGAGCCACAAGTTATTCTGCTTTAAAAATATGTAAATTAGAAAATAAGCTTCTTCTGCCTCCATCTAACCTATCCTATAGAATGAATTACCTTTTTTTTTTTTTTCTTTTTAAGGTAGGCTCTATGCCTATCATGGGCCTTGAACTCAGGACCCCAAAATCAAGAATCACGGGCCTTACTGACTGAGCCAGCCAAGCCAGAATGAGTTACTGTTTATTACTATTCTTATTTTAGAGAGAGAAAGCAGGGAAGGGGCGGGGGGGAAACAGAGAGAGAGACAGAGAGAATCTTAAGCAGGCTCCACGCTCAACACCAAGCCCAGTGCGGGGCTCAATCCCACAACCCTGGGATCATGACCTGAGCCAAAATCAAGAGTTGGACACTCAACCCACTGAGCCACCCAGGCGCCCCCAGAATGAATTATTCTTTTTTTTTTTTTTTAATGTTTATTTCTAGGAGAGCGAGAGAGACAGTGTGAGCAGGGGAGGGTCAGAGACAGAGGGAGTCACAGACTGAAACAGGCTCCAGGCTCTGAGCTGGCAGTCAGCACAGAGCCCGACGTGGGGCTCGAACCCACGAACTGCGAGATCGTGACCTAAGTGAAAGTCGGACGCTTAACCGACTAAGCCACCCAGGCGCCCCCAGAATGAATTATTCTTAATAGTTTTGTGCATGTAGTTTCCTATTTCTTCTTATACACTCCTATATATAAACATATATACTCATATCATTTTTTTTTAAATAGACTTCTGTGTATCATTTTGAAATTTGCTGATTCTCCATGTGGTTGTGGACACACAGACCAGTTCTACCTTAAAAAAAAAAACAAACAATTGAAGTGTAACACACACACACACACACACACAGAAATATCCACTTTAGAGCCAGATGATAAGGACAACAGGTAGCTCTGCCCTTGACACGAAACAACACGGAACCTCTGAAGACTCCCTAGGCCCCAGCCTCCTCCCCAAGGTCACTGTCAACTCAACTAACACCATTAACTAGTTTGCCTCTCTTAGACCTTGATACGTGTCATCGGGCAGTAATCCTCTGTGTCTGGCCTCCTCTCCCGCTGTGTGTGCGTGTGCACGTCTTCTCAAAGGCCTGGTCCCTGTACCCGGCCCCAGCCTCCCGGGTGATGGGACCCCTGTCTTCATCCCCCTCCCCAAGGACCGTCCTCTTCAGCACTGTCCGCAAGCCCTGGACTGATGTCATCCCCTGCAACTATGAGATGCAGCACACACTCAAGGACCTGGTGCCACTCAAGGCTTTCCTGCTGGCGGGAACCACGGTGACCATCGTGGAGGAGAAGGTGGGTGGCCGAGACCCCCCTTTTCCTGTCTCCCGGTCTTCTGTCAGGGGGCAGCCAGCCCCTGGCTGGCCTGTGTTCACTTGTGGCCGCCTTGCTGTCCCCTAGGTTCTCTCCTGGCCTGCGGCGATGCCTCCTGTTGCTGTTCTGCCACCTGCCAAGAAAGGAAAAGGGGAGAAGGACAAGAAAGGGAAGGAGGAGAAAGACAAGAAGGGAAAAGACGGGAAGGACAAGGCGGGGAAAAGGGAGAAAGAGGTGGCGAAGGTACCAGCCAGGCTGCCAGGTGTCCTGGGGTGTGGTGGCTGTGGGCGCTCTGGGCACTGTCCCTGCCGGGTCCCGTCTGTTGTCCTGGCCTCTCACCACAGGAACAGAAGGGGCCCAAGAAGAAGAAAGAGCTTCCTAAGGAGCTCCGCCAGGACCCGCCCATCCTGACTGTGCTGGGCAGTGGCTTGGTGGTGCTGGAGCCCCTGCTGGCCGGGGAGCCGCTCGTGTCCGAAGTGTGCAACTTCGGGGTGATCCGCTCTTTGGAAACTGACAGGCTGACGTCTCTCAGGGTACAGTGGGGCCTCTGCCACACCCCTCCCCACCAAACCCGTGTTGGGCAGGGAAGGTTACCGGGGGGTCTCTCCGAGCCTCCCAGCCTCCTCCGGAAGCCGCCATGCTGGCGGGGCCCTGGGATGCCTGGGGAGGAGGAAGACTCCCTAGGCTGTGCTCCCAGCTCCCTGGGTTACCGGCTCCTCGGCAGCCTTCTCAGGTGTGGGGAGCCAGGTAAGAGCAGCCCTGCCTTCCTGGGCAGGACAGCACCCTTTCCCCGGTGCCCACCAAGTCCAGTAAGCATCTCACGCTGTGGTTCTTTCTCTCAGGATTCAAAGTACAAGAGCAAGAAAGCTAAAAAAGGTAAGAGTTAACGGTGGTAACTGAGAACAGGGAATGTTTATCGAGGACCTCCGTCTGTACCGGTTGCTCTAACAGGACACCACAGCCAGGGAGCCTTCTAAACAGCACACATTTCTTTCCTGCACTCATGGAGGCTGCAAAGTCTAAGACCAAGGTGCCAGCATCGTTAGGTAAGGGCCCTCTTTCTGGGCCAGAGCCAGCACCTTCCTGCTGTGTCTCTACCTGGTAGAAAGGATGGGGGAGCTCTTGGGAGCCTCCTTTGTAAGGACACTCATCCCATTCATGAGGCTCTGCCTCCCAAGGCTCCACCTCCTAATACCATCACTTTTGGGGGTTCGAATTTCAACATGTGAATTTTGCAATGATACAAACATACAGACTGCAGCAGGCCCTGGGGAAAGATCAGCCTGATTTGGGACCAAAAAACTGGAAGAATGGACAGTTGTATCTTCTGGCTGGTGGGAAGGCCATGCCGCTCTGAGGATCAAACCCTACACCTTTCCTGCAGCCCTGAGAAAAGAGCAGCCTGCTGTGGGTTATGCTAAGGGCAGGAGAGGCAGTTTGGGGTAGGAGCCAGGATGAGGTGGGACAGAGGGCTGCAGCTGGGACCAGCCCCGCGTCTTTTGGGCTCAGCATTCATCCGGCCCTGTGTTACCAACCAGGAGCCTGGACTTGCTCTATGAGCAAGGGACAGTCACTGAAGTGTCTGAAACAGGTGAACTTTAGATTTGAGTTTTAGAAATAAGTGGCTGGCTTGGAAGGAGTGGTAGGAGACAGGGGACCAGCCGGGAGGTCCAAGGCGAGGTCAGAGCAGCGCCAGGCCCAGCAGCTGACGAGTGGGAACAGCCCAGTGTCCACCAGTGGAGGAGCGCCTAAGGAGGACGTGGATCTGCACGCAACGAGCATCCCCCAGCAGAAAAAGAATGAAGCGCCATCCGTGTACAACGTGGAAGAACCCTGAAAACAGGATGCAGAGTTAAAGAAGCCAGACACAAAAGGTCACATACTATATAATTCCACTTGTGTGAAATGCCCAGAGTAGGTGACTCCATAGAGAAGGAAAATCAGTAGTTGCGGCGGGGGTGGGGAGTGACTGCTAATGGGTACTGGGTTTCCATTTGGAAACTGGGATGAAATGTTCTGGAATTAGATAATGGTGATGGATCTACAACATTGTGAATATACTAAAAGCCGTAGAAGAAATGTACATTTAAAAATCGTTAAAACGTTGAATATTAAGAGAATTTTATGTCAATGAAAAGAAATTCACCTTAAAAAAAAAAAAAGCCCTGAATAAGGCAAGAACTGCTAAGTCATTTCCTGACTTGGAAATGAGCAGCAGAGATGGTGTGGAGAAGATAGGTGTGGGAGCAGGTGGACAGGAGAGGCTTGGACCCAGGGTCTGTGAAGCTCTAGTGTGTGGAGCATCCAAGAAGCCTTTCCCTCACCTGCCTGTTGTCACCCAGGGGCCCCTACATCTCCTTTGCCACCACGCCAGAGGATCGCAGTTGCCACCTTGCTGCACTTGCTTCCTCCCACTCTGTGACCACTCTGTCAGCCCCTCCTTCCCCACAGCAGCCAGGACAATTTTGTTTGGTTGGTTGGTTGGTTGTGTCACTTCACTGCTGGAAACTCTTCGATGACTTCCTGCTGGCTACATAACAAAATCCAAATCTCCATGTTCTACAAGCACCTTTCCCCCCAACCTCTGAGAGTTCTGGTTAGACTGCTGCATCTGCACTTGCCACTGTTTACTCAGCTACTTCTTTTGCTAGATCTCAGCCTCAATTACCTTCTTCAGGGGAGCTGATCCCTGGATTAGTGTGGGCTTCTTAGCATCCTGTTTTTATTCATAGTACTGAGCACCATGCTAAATATAGAGATGTGAATCTGTGTCCTGGTTTACCTTTTAGCTTGTCTGCTACCCTGAAACCACAAGAGGGTGGAGGCTGTGCCTGAATTCTTTAAAGTCCTACAATCCCCAGCCCCGAGCACAGTAGGCCATCAACATTGATTGAATGAATGAATCAGCTTATAAGTGGTACTTAAAGTCATGAAAATATGTGTGCTTATGTTGACAGAGAAGAGGCCTGAGCACAGTGCCCTGGGGAACACTACAGAGTTTGAACAGGAAGGGACAGCAAGACCTCGAACGATCAAATTTAACCATATCCTAAAGCAAAACTCAAAGATATTGAAAAGCACACAAAAATGGTACCCAAGCTAAATTTCATGTCTTCCATCCAATAAAAAAAACTACCAGGAATTAAAAAAAAATTAATATGTAATGAGAATTTATTATTCATCATTGAGTCAGAAATAACATGTTAGAATTAGTAGACAAGGACATTAAAGACATTATTATAATTATATTCCATAAATCTAAGAAGCTAAAGGAAAGATTGATGGTGGTATGTAGCAATATGGAAGATAAACTTTTAGAGATGAAAACTGTCATGTCACATTAAAAATACATTCACTGGGATTAGTGGCATATTAGACAATTCAGAAAAAAGTAAACTGGAAGCAGTAGAAACTATACACAAACTCAGGAAAATGGCTGGAGAAAATAGAGTATCAGTGAATTTCCAGACAAATTCAAAGGAACCAATGTCCATGTAGTTGGAGTCCCCAAAGGAGAGTGGGGAGGGCTTTAGAAAGACTATCTAAAGAAATAATTGCTGAAACTTTTCCACCAAATTAGATGGAAAATATCAATATACCAATACAAAATGTTCAGTGAACTTGAAACACAGGAAGGATGAGGAAAACAAAACCAAGCTAGGTAATAATAAAACTGCTAAAAATCAGTGATGAGGAAGACACATAATGTACAGAAGAACAAAGATAAAGATGACACTAGATTTGTCATCAGGAAAATGCCAGATAGAAGACAGTGGAGGAAGTCTTAAGCACTCAATGAAAAATAATCAACTTAGGATTCTTTACCCAACAAAACTATTTTCCAAAAACAAAGGTGAAGTGAACACTTTTCTAGACAAATGCTGAAAGAATGGATCACCAGCATACTTGTACTATAAGAAATGTTAAAAGTAGTTCTTTAAGGAGAAGAAAATAGTAGATGGATCTGGATCTGCACAAAGAAATCAAGAGCATTGAAATGGTAATTGTGAGTAAATATAAAGACTCCTTTCTTATTATTTAGGTTTAAATTGCAATTAATAGTTTAATGAAAAAATATGTATATATATTATATAAAATGTATAATATAGTTATACATTTTTAAAAGTACATAATATATTTATAACCAATAGAATGTATAACAATAGCAAAAAGGCTAGAAGTGGGAGTAAGGAAAGAAATGGAAATGTATCATTGTAAGGTTCCTGTTTCTATGTGAAGTGGTATAATAGCACTTGAAGCCAGACTAGGATAAATTAAAGATATTTATTATAAACCCTAAAACAACCTCTAAAAATGACACAACAAAGAGTTGTAGCTAATAAGCCAACAAAGGAGAGAAAAAAGGGATCATAAAGATATTCTAAAAGAATGAAACAAAAACAGAGAACATGAACAGAAAACAAGATGGTAGACTTAAACCTAATCATATCAATTATCACATTAAATGTAAATGGTCTAAACACCCAATTAAAAGGCAGAGATGATCAAATTGGATAAAAAAATATGCAGCCACATGTTACCTACCAGAAACTCACTAAAGATAGGTTAAGTGTCCGACTTCAGCTCAGGTCATGATCTCATAGTCCGTGGGTTTGAGCCCCACTCAGTTTGCGGAGCTGTCAGCACAGAGCCTGGAGCCTGCTTCAGATTCTGTGTCTCCCTCTCTCTCTGCCCCTCCCCTGCTCACGCTCTCTCAAAAGACATAAAAAAATTTTTTTAAAGATACAAAAATATTAAAAAGATATTCATGCTAACACTAATTAAAAAACAGGAGCAACTATTAATATCAGACATAATGGACTTTAGAGAAATACTATTACCAGGGGTAAAGAGCCTTATTTCATAATAATAAAGGAGTCAGGAGGATGTAACAATCCTAAGCATGTATGCAGCTAATAATTGAGCTTGAAAATACATGAAACAAAGACTGATAGAACTATAAGGAGCAATAGACAAAACTAAAATTATATCCAGAGATTTTAATACACCTCCCTAAGTAATTGACAGAACAGATAGACAGAAAATCATTAAGGATGTAGGAGACTTGAATCGCACTGCTAATCAACTTGAGGTAACTGGCATCTGTAGAGTACCCCACCCAAAACATGAGACTACACATTCTTTAAGTTCACACAGAACTGAGATCTTCTATAATCTGGGCCATAAGTGAAGTCTCAGTAAGTTTAAAACAATTCAAGACAGGGGCGCCTGGGTGGCTTAGTCGGTTAAGCGTCCGACTTTCGCTTCGGTCATGATCTCGCGGTTCGTGGGTTCGAGCCCCGCGTCGGGCTCTGTGCTAACTGCCAGCTCAGAGCCTGGAGCCTGTTTCAGTCTGTGACTCCCTCTCTCTCTGGCCCTCCCCTGCTCACGCTGTCTATCTCCTAGAAATAAATAAAAACATTAAAAAAAATAAAACAATTCAAGACATAGAGTATCCTATCCTCTATGACCACAGGGGAATTAAATTAGAAATCAGTAACAGAAGGATATTTGTAAGATCCCTCAATTTTTTTAAACGAAATTACTTCCTTTTTTCTTAATTTTTTAATGTTTATTTTTTTTTGAGAGAGAGGGACAGAGTGCGAGCAGGGGAGGGGCAGAGAGGGAGACAGAATTCAAAGCAGGCTCCGGGCTCTGAGCAGTCATCACAGAGCCCATCGCAGGCCTAGAACCCATGAACCGTGAGACTGTTACCTGAGCTGAAGTCACGCTCAACCAACTGAGCCATCCAGGCACCCTGAAATAACATACTTTAAATAACCTATAGGTCAAAGAAGAAATCAAGAAGGAAATTAGAAAATATTTTGAACTCAATGAAAATGAAAAGATAAAAGATCAAAATTAGTAGGCTATAACTAAAACAGTATTTATAGAGAAATCTATAGCACTGCATGCCTATAATTAGAAAAGCTTCTAAAACTAATAAGTGAGTTTAACAGGGTTGCATGATACAGAATCAGTATTCAAAAATTAACTATTTCCATATATTAGCAACAGATACTGAAATTTAAAAACTATCATTTACAATGCCATTGAAAAATATGAAATAGGGATAAATCTAAGGATGTGGAAGTTCTATATACTGAAAACTACAAAATGTGCAAGAAATCAAAGACTTAAATAAAAGAGATAAATATGTACATGGATAGGAAGATTCAGGATTGTTAAGATGTTGGTTTTCCTCAGATTGATATGATTCAACATGATTGCAATCATAATTCTGGGGGGATTTTGTTGTTGTAGAAATCAGCAAGCTGATTCTAAAATATGGAAATTCAAAGGATCTAGAATAGTCAAAACAGCTTTGAAAAAGAACAAAGAGGGACAGCTGGGTGGCTCAGGTCCTGATCTCACAGTTTGTAGGATCCTGCCCTGCATGGGGCTCTGTGCTGACAGCTGGGAGCCAGGAACCTGTTTTGGATTCTGTGTCTCCCTCTCTCTGCCCTTGCCCGCTTGTGCTCTGTCTTGGTCTCTCAAAAATAAACATTGAAAAAAAATGTTTTTAAAGAAATAAAGGATGTGCACTGCTGGACTTCAGGACCCATACAAATATG
This sequence comes from Crocuta crocuta, assembly GCF_008692635.1. Classification (NCBI taxonomy): domain Eukaryota; kingdom Metazoa; phylum Chordata; class Mammalia; order Carnivora; family Hyaenidae; genus Crocuta; species Crocuta crocuta. Next base: position 3,575,218 of record NW_027533280.1, on the reverse strand, counting down.
GACATGATTTATAATCAAGCTATGGGGTTAAGATGGTCTTACTTTTTTTTGTTGTTTTTTTACTCTTTTGCCAACCTCTTTATTGTCTTGCTTAATTGAGGATAGTTATATTTGAATAGCTGCTCCTGCAGCCCCTAATCTCTTGTGATGTGTTGCTGTGATTGTAGTGTTATGGAGAAAATCCAATCTCACAAGGACATGGAACTGGAAAAGAAGGGACTATTTTAATAGGCTTTCAAATAACTGGATATCTTTCTTAGATATTATGTCAAATTTGACAACTAGTAGGTTTTAAAAGGCTGTTACAGTGTGAATACCAAATCTATCATTTTTGCATAGTTACCTTAAAATCCATTGGTTTACATTGCTTTTTTTTACATTGCATTTTGTTAATTTTTTTTTATGTTTTATTTATTTCCGAGAGAGAGAGAGAGAGAGAACAGGGGAGGGTCAGAGAGTGGGGAGACACAGAATCGTAAGCAGGTTCCAGGCTCTGAGCTGTCAGCACAGAGCCAGTCGCGAGACTTCAGGGAACCGTGAGATCATGACCTGAGCCAAAGTCGGACGCTTAACCGACTGAGCCCCCCAGACCCCCAACATTGCATTCCGAAGGGCTCTTTTGCCTCTGCACAATCTGTGAGGTCAGACATAGGTTATTTGTGAAATACTGGTTGACAGAGTTATGCAGATCTTCTAATCGTTGACACGTTTCATTATACGTTATCCGAAAACCGTATTCTTCATCCGTACCCATATCATTAGAAAATTCTTGGAGTGTTGGGAAACCGTTAAGTTCACGGTGGCAGATGCGATGTTCCAAAATTCTCATTTCTACTTGAAAGCTCAAATGTCGTAAATTTATCAAAATGCTTTCCGTTGTTTTCCCTGTAATGCCGGGCTTCCTTAGTTTGCTTTTCAGCAAATATCTACCAAATACCCGCGTCTCAATAGTCATAGTTTGTCAGTGTTCTTTCAAGAGGAAACAGTGTTCAAGCCCCACGTGGCTAGCTCACCTCGCAGCCCCAGCAGCTGCCCCCGGGTACCTGACCTGATGAGGTGTGATTTAACTGTAGTCCTTGCTACGCTCACGACCCAGGTGGGAGCCTCCGACAACCAAGCCGCGCTCCGCCTGGCTCGGAGCGCAGCCCTGCGTTTCGGGGACGCGGAGCGAGGCGGTCCAGGGCGGCCGAGCCGCAGCCCGCACACCCCTCGGCACTCGCGTACCCGTGTTTGTATTTCCCCAGAAAAGAAAAAATCTGCGGTTGCAACATACGACGGCGACTACCAGCCCCAGCCCCTCACGGTGGAGGTGCAGATCCAGCTACACCAGTGCCGCACGGCGGAGGAGGCGCTCCGGGAGTTCGCCCAGTAGGACGCAGGATTCAAGGTGGTTCTGAGGCCCGCAGCTCCGCGTCCGTGTGGCTGCCGCGCCGGGGGTGGGGACGGGCCGGGGCAGCTGGGCGGCCCCGCGTCCGCAGGTTTGCAGAGGGTGAGCNTGGCCCGGCGTCCCGGCTCAGGTAGGTCCGCGGGATGCGGGTTGTGCGGGACCGGGGGCGCCTGGGGCCGCGCTGCGGGCTCAGGGGCGGCTCACTGTGCCGGAGGGAGCCGCGGCTGCCCGTGCCTCTGCACCGCGGCGCATCCGCGAGGACGCTGGGGTTGGCGGCGGGGGGGGCTCCGCA
>NW_027533280.1:3505268-3573453 GCF_008692635.1 Crocuta crocuta | reverse complement strand
GCCGGAGGGGAGTCCGCCGCGGGGTCCCCGCTCCTTGCTCTGGCGACCCCGCCGGCCTACCGCCCCTACAACAGCCGGTTAGAGACTGTGGCGTGGAAAGAATGAACTAGCCCTTGGCACTTTGCCTCGTCGTAGCATGTTGGGTCGCCGAGCCCCAAGGACCCCCGGAGGCTGTCACCCCAGAAACAACGACAGACCCTTAGGACTTAGACGACACTGAAGGGGAGCGGGGGTCCTGCCCTCGCTGAAGCCCACGCCGGGCTAAGAACCAGGCTTTTGGGGCCTCTCAGTTTGGAGGGAGACCTACACTCGCAGGTACTGAATCAGGATTCACAGTACGGAAGGTGGGGAGCAGAGGAGTGGCCCGAGAGGGGGACCGTGCCCCCCGCCTTAGGGGGGTGGGGGCCATTGCGGTGGTTCGGCGTGCGGGGGAGCAGGGGTGCGGGTGTGCGCAGTGCGAGCACTGCGGGCGGAGGCTGAGCGGGTCCGCCGCGCACCGGCCTCCGGAACCAAACCGCTTGCCCTGCGCCCCGAGTTCTCAGCCCGCCCCGCGTCCCGGGCCCATCGCCCACACCCGACGGTCCTTTTCCGCACCTGAAAGCCTCGTGGCTCACCTGGTGGTGCCAGTTTCCTCGCGGGCCTCCTGTTACCTTACAAAACCCATCATCTAAACCGCAGCAGGAGGAACCCTTCAGGCGACGTAAATTCTGTCACCTCCTCTCTCTACCCAGGATGCAATAAACCCACGCTTCCCCCCCTTGCCTCAGGATGGCCCTTTATGCATGCCTTCCCGAGGTCCGGCCTCACCTTCTAGCACTTTCCTCTTTGCTCTCTTACTACTCCGGCCACAGGACACGCCTGTGCTCAGAGACGTCCCACCTGCGCCTACCCCGGGAGCTGGGCTTTAACCGCCTGGCACACGCTCCCGCCTGGTCCCTGTGGTTTGCTCCTTTCATTCAGTTCTTGTTCAAATGTTCTGTATCTCGGGGCCCGGGGGGCTCGGTCGGTTAAGCGTCTGACTCTTGTTTTCGGCTCAGGTCATGATCGAGCCCCCGAGCCAGCTGCTGTCTGCGTTGACCGTTCGGAGCCTGCTTGAGAGTCTCTCCCTTTCGGCCTGCCCCTCCCCCACTCACCTGTGTGCCCGCGTGCGCTCCCGCTCTCAAAATAAATACCCTTAAAAAAAAAAAGTGAAACCTCCCTTGTCAAGGAGAGCTTTCTAAACTGCAGGCTGAAATAACCCTCCGCAGTCGCTGTGGCCCGTTACGCTGCGTGAGCGTTTTCTCAGCACCGGCTCAAGTTGGTGTTGCTTTTGGGTTTTGGTGTGTCTCCTCCCGGTGGCCCTGGCGGCTACAGGAGAGGCTTTTGTGGCGGCGGCAGGGCCACAGGGGCGAGGCCAGTGCGGTAGACTGGCTAGAGGTGACGGCCAGTCGGACCAGGACCGCGTGGCAACGGGGTGAAGAGGAGGTGCCCCAGGCCTGGCTTGGCTGTTCTTGACTTGATGTCGGGCGGGTCTCTCTTCGGACGCAGGGCTGCTCGCGGGGAGGAAAGCGGAGCCCATGGGGTGGGGGAGGGGCGCTACAGGGGAGGCAGGGCTCCCGCTCTCCTTTCCTGCTCTGCTGTGCAGCTGGTTTTTTCTTAAAACCCCATATTAAGTAACTCCCCCAAAAACCTGAGGGAAAGGAGACACTTCTTGCAAGAAACGGAGGGAAGAAGCTTCAGGCAGACGTGAAGGGTGTATTCTGTGGTACCCTTGGCTCCCCTTCTCTGGAGAAGCAAACGCCCCGGGGCAGTGCCTCGGAGGACACTTACCGCAGGGCCCGCGGCCAGCAGGTCAGAGTGCACAGTATTTGGGGGCAATTGTTTGACTTTAGATTCAAGGGCCCTAAATGCTTAGAGTGAGTTTCACTGGAAACTAAACCATGTGCCATTTTTACCATAAGATACTTGAGTTTCCTGGGAAATGCTGCAAGTGCTCATGGTACCTCAGTGTTTTAAAATGTATTTTTTAAGTAATCTTGACACCCAACTTGGAGCTCAAACTCACCACCCCAAAATCAAGAGTCGCACGCTCTTCTGCCTCAGCCGGCCAGGCCACCCTGGTGCCGGTTTTAAGATGGCTGCAGGTCAGGGGCACCGGGTGGCTCAGCCGGCTGAGTGTCCAGCTCCTGATTTCCGCTCAGGTCACGATCCCGGGGTTGAGCCCCATGTGGGGCTCCGCGCAGAGCATGGTGTCTGCTTAAGATTCTCTCTCTCCCTCTGCCCCTCCCCTGCTCGCTCTCAAAAAAAAAAAAAAAAGTGACTGCAAGTCCTTTTGGAGAAAAGTTGACCCGAGAGCCCTCTGATGACAGCAGAAGGCGAGGGCTGGCAGAGCAGGTGTGCTGACCTGTCCCCCGGGAGAGGGACTCTGGGAGGAGGCACAGAANTTCTGGGCTCCCCCAGGGCCCCGCCCCCCCCAATGTCCCCCCAACCACACGGTGGCTAATGTCTCCCTGTCCTTGCCCAGCCGCCACCGCCTCTTCCTGACCTATCGCCACTGCCGCAACTTTTCCGTCTTGCTGGAGCCTTCGCGCTGCTCGGCCGACACCTTTCTGCTCCTGGCCATCAAGTCGCAGCCTGGCCACGTGGAGCGGCGAGCAGCGATCCGCAGCACTTGGGGTCGGATGGGGGGCTGGACAAGGGGTCGGCAGCTGAAGCTGGTGTTCCTCCTGGGGGTGGCGGGGCTGGCGCCCCCAGCCCAGCTGCTGGCCTACGAGAGCCGGGAGTTCGACGACATCCTGCAGTGGGACTTTGCCGAGGACTTCTTCAACCTGACGCTCAAGGAGCTGCACCTGCAGCGCTGGGTGGCGGTTGCCTGTCCCCAGGCCCACTTCACGCTAAAGGGAGATGACGATGTTTTCGTCCACGTCCCCAATGTGCTGGAGTTCCTGGAGGGCCAGGACCCAGCCCGGGACCTCCTGGTGGGAGATGTTATCCGCCAGGCCCTACCCAACAGGAACACCAAGGTCAAATACTTCATCCCCCCGTCCATGTACAGGGCCCGCCACTACCCACCCTACGCGGGGGGTGGGGGCTACGTCATGTCCCGAGCCACCGTGCAGCGCCTCCAAGCAGCCGTGGAAGAGGCCGAACTCTTCCCCATCGACGACGTCTTTGTGGGTATGTGCTTGAGGAAGCTGGGGGTGAGCCCCGTGCATCACGCCGGCTTCAAGACATTTGGAATTCGGCGGCCCCTGGACCCCTGCCTGTACAGGGGGCTCCTGCTGGTGCACCGCCTCAGCCCCCTGGAGATGTGGACCATGTGGGCGCTGGTGACAGATGAGGGGCTCAAGTGTGCAGCGGGCCCCTCGCCCCAACTCTGAGGGGTGGGTTGAGTGAGTGAACCCAGTGTTGATTTTCCTATCAATCATGAGGACAAGTGAGAACTTTGAATCTTGACCTGAGGCTCTATGGGAAATGCTGACTTCATTTCTTCCTTTTTGTAACCCCCCACCCAGACCTTGCTACCTCTGATTAAAAACACCGAACCCTGGCTAACCTGTACCATCATGTGTTAAATGGGAGCACAGCGGAGGCTGTCAGAATTCTGGTGGGGGGGGGTGGTTCCTGGAGCCCCTCGGGGCTCTGCCAGTCTGGGAAGCCAAGGAGAAGGAGGCTGCACAGGGCCCCACGACACAGACATTTCTTTTTGAAGCGCAAAACAAAATTATTCTCCTTCAGAGACCACAGAGGAAGAAGGAAATGAGGCGTGTGTTGGAATATGTCCTGTTGAGCACCAGGTAAACACTCTGCATTCAGTTTCTTAAGAAAAATGGACCTTTGGCTCCTAGGCCTCTGCTGTCCTTACAGGCAAAGGCGCCAGATCACAGAAAGGATTAGAAATACTTAAAAAGAAATCTTATCAACAGGCTCCCCATTCCCCAAAAACCTCACTTCCCTATGGAGGGAGCAAAGACTAAATCAGATTTAAAAACGTGAATTCGACTGCAAACAGGTTAAACTGCTACGGAACTTGTGGGCATGACCAAAAAAGGACCCCTCTTTCTGGCCAGGCTGCTGAGATGCTCTAGGTGGGAGGTAAAAAGATGACTGGCGGTTGGGAAGCTGTGGTGAATGAGGGAGGGTCAAATGGGAAAGAGGGCGCACGCTAAGAACCAGGTCCGTAGGGAAAGGGGTCAGGCACTCACAGCTATGGCCTCTGGCCCAATGGGCCAGGGCAGGACCTGCTGCCTCCTCTGTGTGCAGAGAAAGCCATGCTCATCCTGGGCTGGGTGGCCCCGGGCTGGAGCCGGCAGACGGGGCGGCGGCTCAGGCACTCAATCCTCGCGCAGGTAGGCCTCCTGCTCCGGCTCGGGCCTCTCGTCCCCTTCCTCCCGCGTCTTCTGCCGGAGTTCCTCTGTCTGTGCTTCTGCCAACTTGGTTTCTGCTTTCTGTGAGAGCTGGCGCACCTCCTGCACCTGGGACTTCACCAGCTGAATATGATTCCTGGCAGTTATAGAGGCCTGATCTGCTCCTGCCAAAGGATGGCACAGTTAGGCTGAGTGGTGCAAGGCCCTGGCGGACACGAGGAAAGCCCGGGGCTCCGGGGCTGCCATCTGAGCCGCTCTTGGAGACACTCCCTGCCCACCCTCTCTGCACCATAGAGAACTATCTCCACATTCAGGTCTGCATATTTCTCCAGCTAATTCCCAGTCATCTCTACAGCCACACAGCTCTGAGTATAGACATCTTCTGAATTTACACAAGTAATCAAATAATCCATTTCTTTTTGAGAAATTAATAGCTCACTAAATTGTCAAAGACCTCTTTCATCAGCCTACCTAATCTTTAGAGATAACCTTTGCTGGAAGTTCAAAGAACATCTTTCTCATCTTTTGTACATATGGAATGCGTAGAGAAATATTTTGTTACTTTGAATTCATATAATGGCACAAAAGGTGTTTATTGAACATATGTTGCAATTTTGCTTTTTCTTTAAACATGTTTTTGGGCTCTATCATTCTGTTTACCTACTACTCGTATATTTCATCATAGATATGCACACTTCTCAATTCATCTAGAGACGATCTGGGTGGTTTTTTCCTACTGTACTATAATAAGAACCTTCAGTACAATGTTAAAAGCTAGCGGAGAATAGCAAGGATTTTATTTTGAACTTGATGGGAGTGCCTCTCTTAGTTCATTAAGTAGGGTTACTTAACCTATTAAAATTGTATTTATAATTGTACTTAGATTTAAATCATAAATGGGTATTAGATTTTACTGAAGGCTTTTGGGACCTATATTGACATTACATGGCTGGCTTTTCTCCTTTAATCTACTGTAATCTCTAGTAAATTATATTGATTTTTTTTTTTTCAGTGTTGAAGTATCTTGTATTTTGAAGTAAATGGCTATATGTGAGTTTCATGTATATTCTCAAGTGACAGTAACCAGAGTTTTTTTTTGTTTCAGTACTGGCCTAGTGTAGTTTGAGATGGGGCCTATGCTAGCTTTATACAATTACAACACTGGGGAGGCTTGCCATCATTTCTTATACACGGATATACTTTCTGTAACAGGAATTATGTTCCTTAGAGATTTGATAAAGCTCTCCCACAAAACAGCTGGATTTAGTGTCTGCTTTCCGGGCACAAAATCTTTGAATACAATTTCAACTTTTATGGTTATTGGGATTCTTCTTTGGCCAATTTGGGATTTCCATGAAAACTATAATATTGCTATAATTTAAAACTCTCCATATCTCTAACAGCCGTTTTTAAAAAATTTTTTCAGAGCCCAATGCAGGGCTCGAACTCCTGAACCGCAAGGTCATGACCTGAGCTGAAGTTGGCTGGTTAACCAACTAAGCAACCCAGGTGCCCCAGTTAATAGCCCTTTCTAATGTTACTTTTGCCTTCTAAAAATTCCTACTTGCCAAAAAAATTTTTTTTTCTTTTCACGGAACCAGATTTTGCCCCCTTTTTAAGTTTGAGAGTGAAAGTACATGATCAGCAGAAGGCAGAAAGGGAGAGAGAATTCCAAGCAGGTTCCACACTGTCTGCCAGGAGTCCGAGGGTCTTGAACCCATGAACGGTGAGTTCGTGACCTGAGCTGAGATTAAGAGTTGGATGCTTAACCAACTGAGCCCCCAGGCACCCTGATTTTTGCCTGATGAACTATTTTTAATCTTCGTTCACCTTTTATTTCATTTGTTCTACACTGCCTGGATGTAGAGTCCCCTATTTCTAAATGGGTTACAAATTTAGTTTGTTTTCAGTACTTGGTACAGTGAATATTCCCTGTCATTCATGGCTGTTCTTTGAATTTCTGGCATCCCTCTTTAAAGGTGTCCAGGTCTGTTTAAGAGCTTCATCTGCAACTCTGGGTCTGCTGCATACTGCTCTTTGTCATCACCATTCCAAACATTTTTACATTTCTATTTTGATTTTTGGTCAGAGATGGGGGTAGGAGAGATTCTGCTGAGTCTCTGCATAAAAGCAGTTTTTGTACATCCTCTATGTGTTTGAAAAGAAAGTATTTGGAAGGGGGATAAAGTTTTATATTTACTATATATACTTGATTAAGCTTTTAAAAATCATTGTTTCAACACTTCGTAGCTTTACTTTTTTTTTGTTTTTTGTTTTTTTTACATTTTTTGGTCTTGATCTGTGAGTCTGAGATGTGTATTAAACTTAACTTTTCCTTGTAAATCTCAATTTTGCTTTATTACATTTTCATGATCTACTTTTGTGTTGAATATTTAGTGATATAAATTATATATACTGAAATTTACTGATTTACTGGTATAAATTACCATATTTACTGGTATAAATTATAAAATAATTTAAAAATCACCTATTATTCCAACATCCATATTAGCCTTTTGGTTCATTTCCTCTAATATTTGTGCTCAGTATAGTTTTCTGCCATATTTTTTCTCATCATCCTTCTTTCCATCTACATTTCTTCTATGTTGTTACTCTATAAGTTTGAGATCATACGGTACGTACAGTTTCATTTCCTACATTTTATTGAAGTGTAGCTAACAGTAGTTTTGCATGTACAACATATTGGTTTGACAACTGGGTACATTACTCAGTGCTCACCTCAGTGAGTGTAGTCACAACGTTGTTACAATATTATCGACTCTGTTCCTATGTGGTATTTTTCTTCTCCATGACCTATTTATAACTGGAAGTCTATACCTCTTAATCCCCTTTATTTTCCCCACCCACCTCCCCTCTGCCAACCACCAGTTCTCTGTATTTAAGAGTCTGTTTTGTTCATTTTTGTTTTTTAGATGTCACAAGTGAAATCACAGGGTATTTGTCTTTGTCAGACTTATTTCACTTAGCATAATTTCTAGGTCTATCCATGTTGTCGCAAGTGACAAGATTTTATACTTTTTCTATAGCTAATATTCCATTATGTATGTGTGTGTGTATCTTTATCCAGTCATCTATGGATGGACACTTGGGTTGCTTCTGTAACTTGGCTATTATAATGCTACAGTAAACAGGGGTGCATGTTATCTTTTTGAATTTGTGTTTTTATTTTCTTTGGGCAAATACCCAATAGTGGAATTACTGGATCATATTTTTAATTTTTTGAGGAACCTCCATACTGTTTACCACAGTGGCTGCACCAATTTACATTCCCACTAATAGTGCATGAAGGTTCCCTTTTATCCACATCTTCACAAATGATTTTTTAAATTTATTTGAGACAGAGAATGAGTGTGTGCAGGGGAGGGGCAGAGAGGAGAGAGAAAGAATCCCAAGGAGGCTTCACACCCAGTACAGGGACCAATGCAGGGCTCAAACTCATCAACTGTGAGATCATGACCTGAGCCAAAATCAAGAGTTGGATGCTTAAACGACTAAGCCACTCAAGTGCCCCTATTTCTTGTCTTTTTTGATACAAGCCATTCTGACTGGTATAAGGTGGTATCTTGTGATTTTCATTTTCATTTCTGTGATAGTGATGTTGAGCATCTTTTCATGTGTACATTAGCCATCTGTAGGTCTTCTTTAGGAAAATGCCCATTAAAAATTTTTTTTTATTATTTTTTTAATGTTCCATTTATTTCTGAGAGACAGCGTGAGCAGGGGAGGGTCAGAGAGATAGGGAAACACAGAATCTGAAACAGGCTCCAGGCTCTGAGCTGTCAGCACAGAGCCCGATGTGGGGCTTGAACCCACAAATTGTGAGATCATGACCTGAGCTGAAGTCGGAGGTTTAACCGACTGAGCCACCCAGGCGCCCCTAAAAATGCCTTTTTTTAACTGGATTTTTTCGGGAGTTGAGTTGTGTTAAGTTCTATATGTTATTTTGGCTATTAACCTCTTATCAGATACATAATTTTTTTTTTTTTTTTTTTTATTTCTAGGAGAGAGAGAGAGACAGCGTGAGCAGGGAGGGTCAGAGAGAGAGGGAGTCACAGACTGAAACAGGCTCCAGGCTCTGAGCTGGCAGTCAGCACAGAGCCCGACGCGGGGCCCGAACCCACGAACCGCGAGATCATGACCTAAGCGAAAGTCGGACGCTTAACCGACTAAGCCACCCAGGCGCCCCTATCAGATACATAATTTACAAATATCTTCTCCTATTCATTAGATTGCCTTTTTGTTTTCTTGTTTATTTTTGCTATGCAAAAGGTTTTTATTTTTGTGTAGTCCCAATAATTTATTTCTTCTTTTGTTCCCCTTGCCTGAGGCAACATATCCATACATATATTGCTAAGGGTGATGCCCGAGATTACTGCCTATGCTTTCTTTTAGGAGTTTTATGACTTCTGACTTCTGGTCTCACATTTAGGTCTTTAATCCATTTGAGTTTGTTTGTTTTGTATGGTGTAAGAGAGTGGTCCAGTTTTTTCATCCTTTGGCACGTAGCTATTCAGTTTTCCTGGTACCATTTGTTGAAGAGACTGTCTTTTCCTCACTGTATATTCTTGCTTCCTTTGTTGTAGTTAACTGACCACATTGTGGGTTTATTTCTGGGCTCTCTATCCTGTTCCATTTAGGTTTTTGTGCCAGTCCTACACAGTTTTGATTACTATAGATTTATAGTGTATCTTGAAATCTGGGATTGTGATACCTCCAGCTTCGTTCTAGTTTCTCAAGATTACTTTGGCTATTCAAGGTCTTTTATGGTTCCATACAGATTTTAGGATTATTTGTTCTAGTCCTGGGAAGAATACTATTGGTATTTTGATAAGGATTGCATTGAATCTGTATTTGGGGTAGTATGGATATTTAACAATATTAATTCTTTTGGGGCACCTGGGTAGCTCAGTCGGTTAAGTGTCTGACTTTGGCTCAGGTCATGATCTCACCGTTTGTGAGTTCAAGTCCTGCATCAGGCTCTCTGCTGTCAGCACAAAGCCTGCTTCGGATCCTCTGTCCCCCTCTCTGCCCCTTCCCCACTTGTGGTCTCTCTCAAAAATAAACTAAAAACATATATATTCTTTCAGTGCAATGGAAAGCATGGTAGGTTTCCCCATTTCTGGTATCTTCAGTTTCTTCCATCAATGCCTTATAGTTTTCAGAGTATGCTTCCTTTGCTTCCTTGGATAACTTTATTCCTAGGTACTTTATTCTTTGAGGTGCAACTGTAAATGGGTTTTTTTTTTTTTTTAAACACCGAGTATGATGTTAGCTGTGGACTTTTCATGTATGGCTTTAAATATATTGGGGGATACTCCCACTAAGCCCACTTTGCTAAGTTTTTATCATGAATGGATGTGATATTTTGTCAAATGCTTTTCTTTGCATCTATTGAGTTGATCATGTGGTTTTTATCCTTCTTCTTGGTAATGTGAAGTATCACACTGGTTTGCAAATACTGAGCAACCTCTCATCCCTGGAATAAAGCTCACTGGACTTTGATGAATGATTTTTGTAATGTTGTTATTGAGAATTTTTGCATTTGTATTCCTCAGAGATACTGGCCAGTTGCTTGGGATTCTCTCTGCCCTCCCCCCAACTCCTGCTTTGTCTCTCAAAAATAAAAACTTAATAAAGTCTCTTTCTGACAGAATTATTGCTACCCTGGCTTTTTCCCCCCTCATATCATTTGCATGGCATATGTTTTTCCATCTCTTCACTTTCAGTTTATAGGTGTCTTTAGGTCAGAAGCAAATCTCTTGTAGGCAGCATAAATGGGTCTTTTTCTGAGTCTTTTGGAGCACTTAGTCCACTTACATTTAAAGTGATTATTGATAGGTATGTACTTACTGCCATCTTGTTTTCTGGTTGTTTTTATACTTCTTCTCTGTTCTTGTCTTGTTCTTTTCCCTTGTGAGTTTGATGGCTTTTCTAATTTTTATTTTTGAGAGAATGCAAAAGGGTGAGGGGCGGAGAAGAGGAGGAAACAGAGGATCCAAAGCCGGCTCTACGCTGACAGCAGTAAGCCTGAGGCAAGCCTCGAATCCAAACTGCAATATCGTGACCTGAACTGACGTGGGACACTCAACTGAGCCACCCAGGTGCCCCGGATGGCTTTAATATTTTCTGGTGTCTTATAGGTTTTTGATTTGTGATCACCATTTGGTTTATATATAACATGTTATATGCATTAGAGTTTATATTGATAGTTGTAAGCACTATATTTTTACTCCCTCTCTACATTTTATGTATATGATGTTATATTTCACATCTTTTTGTATCAATTTTTATTATGTGGTTTAACCTCTATACTGGCTTTGTAAGTGAATAATCTAATACTTAACTTTTACCTTTCATAACTTTCTTCTAGTTATGGACTCCCCCCACCCCTCCCCCCACCCCTTAAAGAATGTCCTTTAACATTTCCCATAGGCTGGTTTAGTGGTGATGAACTCTCTCTTCTTCTATTGTGAATAATCTTACTGAGTATTCTTGGTTGTAGGTTTTTCCCTTTTAGCACTTTAAACATATCATGCCACTTCCTTCTGGCCTGCAAAGTTTGTGCTGAAAAATCAACTAATAGCCTTATGAGATATCCCTTGCATGTAACTGTTTTGCTGCTTTATTTTTTAATGTTTATTTTTGAGAGAGAGCAAGTGAGCACGGGGGAGGGACAGAAAGAGGTAGGGAGACATAGTATCTGAAGCAGGCTCCAGGCTCTGAGCTGTTAGCACAGAGTCCGACCCGGGGCTTGAACTCATGAACTGCAAGATCATGACCTGAGCCAAAGTCAGATACACTTAATTGAGTGAGGCACCCAGGTGCCCCATACTTTTTGCCATTTTAATTTTATGTCTTGGTGTGGATCTCTTTAAGTTCACCTTGTTAGGGGCTGTTTATGCTTCCTGGACCTGAATGTCTGTTTCCTTTTCCATTAGGGAGGTTTTCTGCCTTCTTCTAGCTCTCTTCTCCTTCTGGGATCCCTATGATGTGGATGTTCTAATGCTTGATAAGGTCACCAAGTACCTTTAACCTATTTTTACTTTACTTTTTGCTTTTCAGCTTATTTTCCATTACCCTGTCTTCTAGATCACTGATCCATCCTTCTGCCTCCTCTCATCTTCTGTTGATTCTGTCTAGTGTTATTTTTTATTTCCATTGTTGTATTTTCTCTTTGTTGAAACGGAGTTCATTCCCTTTTTCTCAAGTCCAGTGAGTATCTTTATGACAATCACTTTGAATTCCTCATCAGGCATATTGCTTGATGACTGCTATCTTCTTGATTTTTTTTATCTTTTAATGTTTTATTTCTGAAAGAGTCAGCGTGAGGAGGGGAGGGTCAGAGAGACAGGGAGACCCAGAATCTGAAGCAGGCTCCAGGCTGAGCTAGCTGTCAGCACAAAGCCTGATGCAGGGCTGGAACCCACGAACCGTGAGATCATGACCTGAGCCAAAGTCAGATGCTTAACCAACGGAGGTACCCAGGCGCCCCTCAGTTCAGCTTTTTATAATTTTCAAACTTCCTACACCATTTTAAGTATCTCTGTAAATCATCTTAGCTGTGGTTATTTTTTTGAACGTATTCTTAGCTATTGCAATTACTGATGTTGGAACTTGTTCCTTTATTTTACTTTGCATTTTCTTTATTTCTTTTAAAACTTCCCTGCCTTAATTGACTTTATCAAGTTTTCATTTGTTTAGCAAGGTCTAGTGTTAAGCCAATGTCTATTTCTTCTTAGCATGCTTTCACTTCTTCCCCAAACTCACTTAAAAATTTAACACTCGGGGCACCTGCGTGGCTTAGGTCATGATCTCACGGTTCATAAGTTCAACCCCATGTCAGGCTCTGCACTGACAGCTCACTCTGGAGGCTGCATCAGATTTTTTGTCTCTTCCTCTCTCTCTGCCCCTCCTACACAATTGTGCTCTCTCTCTCTCTCAAAAATAAACATTAAAAAAAAATTTGACAGAACTTTTGACAAGTTTTATTAAACTAACTTATTTATTCACAAAGCAGTTTTCCAGAAAGCATAGTGACTGGTAAACTGGAGTCTTTTTGGGTCTGAACTAAGACTTGGCTGGATATAAAATTCTAGGTTACTGATTTGTCACCCTGCATCTAGGGTTACTGATAAAACTGATTCTTATAGTTTTTTTAAAGGATTTTTCTTTGCCTATTTCATATTGAGCCTTTTTAATCAGTTTTATGAACGTGTCTTTTTTTCCCAGATAATGCTTATACTTTACTTTCCCTTTTCTCTAGCTCAATCTAAGCCTGCCTGGATGATGAAGGGTACCTGGGAATGTCCATGCTGGAACACCTCTGCTGTGGCCCCGCTATAATGCTACTTTCACATATTTGCTGTTTCACTCTTCATTCTACTTCTGCTTTTAGTTCACTAACAATTCAGTTAGTGAATAATCAGTTAAACCAATAATCAGTTGGTTAAGCAGGTGACTCTTGATTTCGGCTCAGGTCTTAATCTCAAGGGCCTGCTTGAGATTCTCTCTCTTTGCCCTTCCCCTGCTCATACACTCTCTCAAAATAAACATTCAAACAAATGTATATTGTATCCGTTTTAAAGATACGCACTGGAGCCCCTAGTGTGTTACCCCGAAGTCAGAAAACAAAACAGCTGACCCTTGGCTTTTAGTTTGAAATGAATTCAGGTAAGATTCAACTAATTTTCTTTAAAATATTTTAAATTAAAAACCATTCAGCTCAAGCCCACTGGATGGACAGTGAAGTTCAAAAAACATCCTAGTGAATGGGATACAAAAGTGGAGGCATCAGAATTAGGCTGAATCCCAGTCTGGCTGCTCACTTACCACACCACAGCATCTCCATGAATTTCTTAACCCTCTGTCTCCATTTTCTTCATTTGTAAAGTGGGAAGATCATCCTCAAGCTCCTTAAATTGAAAGTGCCTATAAAATGCTTACTACATATACTCAATAAATAGTAGTTATTACGTGTCCAGGATTTGCCACTGACTAGGATTCCAAGTTTCAGTAAGGCTCACACATATTGATGATCTCAAGTCTCCTCCAACTGTGTCCTTCTATAACTAGTTATTCATAAATATCAGTGTTATAAAAAGAATAAAATGTTTGGGGTGCCTGGGTGGCTCAGTTGGTTAAGTGTCCAACTCTTGATCTCCACTCAGGTCACGATCCTGGGGTTTGTGGGATCAAGTCCTGCATCTGGTTCTGCATGGACAGCACAGAGCCTGCTTGGGATTCCCTCCATCTCTGCCCCTCCCTCGCTTGTGTTCTCTCTCTCTCTCTTTCAAAATAAACAAACAAACACAAACTAAAAGAATAAAATGCTTAAAAATCTGGGGTACCTGGGTGGCTCAAGTCATGATCTCAGGGTTTGAGCCATGCATCCAGCTCTGCACTGAAAGCATGGACCCTGCCTGGGATTCTCTCTCCCTCTGTCCCTCCCCTGTCCCTCTCAAAACAAACATTAAAAAAAAAAAAAAAAAAAAAAAAAAAAGCCTAAAAATCATTTGGACACCATCATTTTCTAATCTGCAGCAGTTGCACCATTTTCTAGACACAGACCACCTGGTGATTGGAGAGGGGGACATTTTTTCAGAGTCAGAGACACGGGCCTTAGACTAATCTAAACCTCTCATTTTACAGCTAGATGAAAAGTCACATGGCACACTGGTAGTGACAACTGGAACCTACCAGTCTGGTATGCAGCTTCTGCCGCCATCTCTGAAAGACTAAGTGCAGTCATCCAAGTGGTTTCCAACTTCAAGTATTCTTGTTGTTTTGAAGTCATCTGTAAATTAAACACAGCACTTCAGACAACAACAGGAGGTTAAGAAGCACATTAAAATGGACTTATTCAAAATAGTAGATGCAGAGAACAGTTACTGATTAGACACCTTAATTTAATCATTTAGATACCAGAATGAGGTAGGGGCACTAATATGGAAATGTCTAGTAACTTTTTCTTACCTCAACTCTGGCTCCTATGATCACCTGCCACACTTCATCTTCCTCCTGCGAATTCATTTTCCCAAGTAAACTTGTATATTGTCGGTACAAAGAAATTAAGGTATAAACGGCCTACAAATATAGAACACATAAGTCTGCGTAAAATAGGTGAGACATACTAGGATTAGTGAGATTCACATGTCAAGGAAATAGAGTCCCGTTATAGCCAACGGGCTCCAGTCCTTCCACCTCACTGAAACTGCACTACTGTAGGAGGCAGAGGCATTATCCTAGGACCTAAGTGTACACCCTAGTCCACTTCTGTGTTTTTAAAAGACTGTGAGCAATTCTGACAGAGAAGGTAGGAGAAAAGCTCAGAAGGCCGAGGGGAAAAGCTGCTGGAAAGTAAAGGTATAATAAAACCTGTAAATGATACCCATTAGCTCAGATAAGAGGCTTTGAAACTATTCCCACAGAGAAGCCCCTGGTGCTGCAAGAGTTAGACTCTGGACCCCTTTACCCCTAACTGAACCCAGTCAGTTTTATTCTCTTGTCTTATACTGGGAGGCTATATGTAAAGTTGTTTTGTTTTTTAAAAGAGTTCCTGGAAAAAGTCTAAAAACCACTGACTTAGGTCAAAGGCTCAGCCAACATTTGTACAGGGTCACAGAGTGAATATTTTAGGCTTTGTGGGCCCTATAGGCTCTGTTAAAACTATTCAATTCACAAAAGCAGTGATAGACAACATACAATGAGTCTACGTTCCAGGAGAACTACAAAAACAGGCATCAGACTAGACTTGGGCTAGGGGCAATAGTTTGTTAACCCCTGGTTTAAATGACCAAGACTTCACAAGAGGACACTTACCTTCGTATATTCAGTGATTGCTTCAATCAATGCATATGTGGTCTGAGAGAGAAAGGTGGAGGTGCTATCTGTTACCAAAGACACAGCTCTCCTCATTAATGCATCATTACTAAGAGAATGAGGCTCCGATTTCTGAAAGACACAAACATTTTCACTCAACTTCTCACCTAAAGCTCCAACCGAGAATTTCATCATAGATGGCCAAGGGAAAATACCTGTCACACTGCAACTGCTTCTGTTTTCTTTTGAGGCTCTATTTTGGCTAATAAGGACAAAAAATGGAAATAATTCCAGAATATACTTTGTATCTACTTTTATTCCTTATGCTCTCCTCCAAAAAGCCACACACTTTATATGACATAGGTCTAGTAATTATAACCAACAAATTTCAGGAAGTTGTGATTCATTCATGAACACAGTGCCAGATACCTGGGACATGAAGATATATATAATATATTCTCTGTCCTCAAAGATTTCAGACAGGGAAGGGGAAGAGCAGGGGCTAACAGAGAACTTGAAAAATTGACACAGGTACCACAGGAGCTGTGGCAGAAGTCTGTACAGTGGGGGCACACATTAAGAATACAATCTTCTATGTTGAATGAAAACAGCTTAGAAAAGCCTTCATAGAGTTGATGAGGATTAAGCAGAGTCTAAGTACATAGGTGGATGGAGGAGAGCAATTCTGAGCAGTATAGTCATGGGCAGGGCTGGGGACTCTCCACTCTGACCTCAGCTATTATAAAGGGGGGAAAAAAAGGCCAATATAACTTCTCAAGAGTTAAGGTAATGTGGCCACCTTAACTAAATATAGGTCTTCCCTGCTTTCACAAAGTTTGTGTTAGCCACTTTTAAGAAAGATCTACAGGGGCACCTGGGTGGCTCAGTTGGTTGAGCGTCTGACTTTGGCTCAGGTCATGATCTCTTGCGGTTTGTGGGTTCAAGCCCCACATCAGACTTGCTATCGACAGTGCAGAGCCTACTTTGGATTCTCTGTCCCTTTGTCTCTGCCCTCTCCCCCCCCCACCNAGAGCATGGAGCCTGCTTCTGATTCTTTTTCTCTCTGTCCCTTCCCCCACTTGTGGTCTCTCTCAAAAATAAATAGACATTTAAAAAAAAGACCTACATTAGTACCTGATTTCAATAACCAAAAAGGTGTCTGGAGATAATTTTCAAGTTTACAAACAAACAAAGAAAAAGCATTACTGTACTAATGTCTTTCATGAAAAGCAAAGTGGCATAATGTGAACTTTTGGAAAGACACTGCTTTATGCTGAATTACGAAAGGCTTCGCAAGTCATCCCTGACTCTGCCTTTTCCTTCCGCAGCAGAGCACTGATTGTATCACAACAAAGAGACCAATTCCTCCAAGTGGATGTTGTTCTGTTTTTGCTATTTAGAATATAAACCCAGAGAACCACTGCCTACTGAAAGTAGCCATCAAGAAATATCTCTGATACATGAACAAATCCAGAATTTTATTTACCATATTTATCTTTTATTCAATCAAATTAAGCATTCATTATGTACCTTGCACTCAGGGGCTAGAAAGACTGTAAAGAATATTGTTTCTGTCAGTGGAAGCTAATTTTTAAACATTCTCACTTACGTCTTCACAGTTCACTTTACAAAGCATTTTCACTTGTTCCTTACAACAGTCCACGTATTATCACTTCTTTTCTACAGATGAGGAAATGAAAACTCAGAAGTTACATAAACTTTCCCAAAAAGCCACATATCTAGACTTCAAACTACATTTTCGCCAAGTCTGTTCCCTTTCCATTATGCTGTTGACTCAGGAGAGCGCCATAGAGATTATCATCAAATATCAAAAATACAACACAAGGGGTCAGTTAGAGGGAGATCACTGTTGGCCCGAAACTCTGAAAGGCTTCAAAGCCAGATGGGACTTGGGCCTGCAGACAGACAGGATGAGAACTGTGTCAGGCAGCCCGGGGAAGAACTAATGAGAAAAGATACATCTGTTGCACACAGGGGATGCTCACGGATCTAGCCTGGTTACAAAAGATGGCACAAGGAAGGGGAGACCAGCGAGGACGCTCGCGTGCAGGGACACACAATGGAGAGCCACTGCAGGTTTTAAAGAACAGAAGTGCAACTGCCATTCCTATAGGATAAGGACCAGAGGCTCCTGCCACGTGGCCTAGGACTGAGGAACTGGGGCTTAAGAAAGGTGTATGAACTGAGAAAGGACAAACCCAAAATATTCTTTTGCAGGAAGAAAGGCTGTCTTAATTATCGGCAGAAAATGGCTGGCTGTTCAAGTAAGGGTCTTAGGACTACGAGCAGAGATGAGGTTTGGTGTGAGGAACAAAAAGGTGCAGGCTCATGAGTAAGCCTCGGAAGATGCTGACAAGACTTGTGGTAAGTGGCATCAATCTTTTTGTTGTGATAAACACACATATAAGTTTCAGAAATATTTTTCCAAAATGGGGTTTGCTACTTTAATAGCAATTTAGCTCTTTCCCATAAAGCATATAACCAGTGATCAATTTAATAAGGTACCACTTTCATATCACCTGTCTGCCTAACACCTGGATGTCTACTGGACATCTTAGACGGTCATGTCCAAAACTCAGTTCTTGATTTCACGCTCTCAAAACCCACTCCCCTCTACTCCTATAAATGGCAACTCCACTCTTTCAGTTGCTTAGGCTTTTACATTTTTAAATGTTTATTTATTTTTGAGAGAGAGAAAGAGAGTGAGCACAGGAGGGGCAAAGGAGAGGGAACAGACGATCCGAAGATGTGTCTGCACTAACTGCAGAGAGCCTGATGGAGAGCTCGAACTCACAAACTGCGAGATCACGACCTGAGAAGTCAGATGCTTAACCAACTGAGCCACCCAGGTGTCCCCGCTTAGGCTTTTTTAAAAAAACCTCCACACTCAATCCGTCAGCAACTCGTGCTGACCACACTTGGTCCACGTCTCCCACTAGACTGTTGCCCACCTACTCCAAGCCTGGACCAGAACCACCATCTCCCATTGGTCTTCCGAGTTCCACACGGCAACGTTTAAAAACTCATGTGAGATTAACAGCCTTGTGTTAAAATCCTCTGCGGATTCCTTTTCGGAATAAAATTTAAAGCCTTACAATACCAAAGAGGACAAAACACAGTTTGATCCTCAGCCACTTTTCTGGCCCCATCTATTATGCTCTCTTTCTCATTCCACTCCGGCCACAGTAGCCTTTTTTTGGGTTCATCAAACATATCAGATATACACCTGCTTCTACTCCTTTATACTCCAGACTTCCTTCTGCCTGGCAAACTCCTCCCAAGACATTACCATGGCTCATTCTCTCAGATCATTCTGATCCCTATTGAGACATCACCTTCTGAGGGTGGCCCTCCTGGGCTACCCTATCCTACCTAAAACAAAACAACTCCCTCCGAGCACTCCCTATTCTCTTACTCTATTTGTTTCCTGCACAACACTGATCACCTGGCATTTCTATTTATTTTTTGCCCCCTTCTTTTCCCTAGAATGTAAATTTTATGAGAGCAGGAACTTTGTTTTGTTCTTATATTTCTAGCAATGGAATATTAAAGTTGTTCAGTAAATGTTGTTGAATGAAAGACTATTCTGTTGATAGATTAGAATACCCTTGTCTTACTCCTCTTCCCTCTTTATACAATTTGACATACTATTCCTACCAAATGGGACCATTAAAATGGGAATATTAACATATTCAGCTATGAAGAAATACCGCTGGTATACTAGAAAGTAAACTGTCGCATGGGGGGTGGGAGTACCCGGTAAAACTAAAAGCTTGTCTGATGGTGCAGGGCCGCCCAGCCCGGAGACGTCAAAACGGCGCAGTACACTAAGAAACAGTGACACTACGGTATTTTTACCTGTGCAATAGGAACTGCACACAAGGTCACACCAAATCCAACTGCCACAGTTTTGTGCCATGGTCTTATCAATTCTGAGAAGCAGCGCTTCTTAAAGTTAGCCACGACAGGAACACACCGTCTGTACCTACAAGTCAAGTTTAATAAGGCGTAACTACCAATCTTTAAGTCTCTTCAATTCGTTTGCAGGGGTTGAAAACTCACACGGGGCCGAGCAGGAGCCTAAATGAAGAGTCGGGTCGGCCCGCCAGATGACAGGGCTCAGTGCGGAGCGCGTCGGACTGGAAAGCCCAGGACTCGATCCGAGGGGCAACCGCTACCCAACTCCCGTGAACCGCTGCCGCGCGGGGATGCGAGCCCGGTGGTTTCGGACTTTAACCAGCAGCAGGTATGGAAGTTTAAAAATTGGTCTCAAAGCTTTTTAAAAACCTCAGGCTAAAATAAACGCTTCTGCAGACAGCATTCAGCCCCGGAACTCTGGCTGAGGCTTCCAGGGGTGTCGGAGAGTCCCCGCTAGGCAACACCTGGAGCCCGCAGGTGCCGCGAGGGGCGCTACGGCGAGCAGAGGGCGCGGCCAGCAGTGCACGCGCGGGGATGACCAGCTCCCCGCCTGCCCTCGGGGGAAACTTCCTCGAACGGTCCGCCGCCCGCTAGGGCCTCTCCCCGATCTCCCTCCGCTGGTTCCGAGGGGCTAACGGGAACTCGCGGGCAGGCCGAGGCACCCCAGGAAGCCAGTCCGAGGTTGCGGGGCTTGGCCCTCGGCCAGGGGAATGACGGAAAGGCCGTCAGTGAGAAAGTCCCCGGGCTTGGCCTCCAGCCCGGAACACAGTCAGGAGGTCCTCGGACCTGAGAGGGGCGGGACGCCGGGACTCGCCCGGCCGAGGAGCCAAACGCTGCCACCTAGGCGGGCGCTGCCGTCCTGGCCATGGCGGCCCCCGCGGTGCCTCCCACCCTGCAGTACTGCTCTTGTACCCGACCACACAGGTACCTGAAGAGGGAGGCTACGCTCCGCGACACCCAGGTCCTCAGAGCCGCCATCCCGCGGCGGCCGCACGCCAGACGCACACGCCGGAAGTGACGCCACTTCGTGAGCGAGGGACTGGGCGCGGCCTCTTCTTGGGTGGGCCTGGCCCCATGACCACACCCCCGCCCGTGAGAACAGTCTGGATTGGACAGTCTGGGGGGAAGGGGCGGGGCTTAGGGTAACGGCAGTAACGGCTGCGACGAGCGCCCAACCGCCGGAGCTTCCGCGCGAGACCGGGCGGGCCCTGGGCCTGAGGGCGCTGAGCGGGCGGAGCGGAGTCGGCCGTCGTGAGAGGAAGATGCACTCCTACGCGGGCGAGGCCTGAGGCCTGCCTCGAGAGGCAGTCCTGGCCTGAGCGCGAGGCGCANGCTGTCACTTCAGCACCAGGAAATAGGTGGTCCAGCCGGCCAGCAGCAGCGCTCCGATGAGCACCGTGTAGCTGAGGAGCACGAAGGCCAGCAGCTCCCGCAGCAGCTGCAGCACGTGGATGGTGGACGAGGCCGGCATCGCAGCGAGCGGGAGGCCCGAGAACCTGCGGGGCGGGGGCATTCTGGAGTCCCTGGACGCGCAGAGTCCGTCCCCCCGTAAGCCCACCCTCCATTGGCCACTCCGCAAGCGCTATGTGGATACAGGGGGACTAGGCTGGGTCCTGGCCCTCAAAAGACTAAACACGCTGCCTAAGGCTGAGGAAGCCCCAAGTGCTGCTTTTCCCCTAACCACCATCTGAACGCCCTCTTTGCATTTACACCAAAAGAAGTCTGTTAAACCAAAAGTTCCTCTTGTTCTTTGACTCCTAGTCTGGATCTGGGTTGTGAGGAGAGAGAAGCCTGTCTGTTCCCAGTCTCCGCTGCTGCATTAGTCTTCATCCCTGGCTCTCTCTTCCTATCCATCTCCTGCATTTTTAATGCTGTGAGTGCTGCTAATGGCCTAATGGAGTAAAGCTTTCTTTTCCCATCACTCCAGCTGCAGCCCCAGCTACCTGCGCTGCCTGGGAGGAGAAAAGGAGAGGGACCCATTTGGGTGGGAGAAGGCAGTAGGTCCTCACAGAAGCCCCTCTGCAATTCCCTGGACCCCAAGGCTTGATAACATGCAGAGTTTGAGAGTCTTTGCTTTATGGTCTGGCACACGTGCCCTTCTGGCCAGCCAGTATTGCGGAAGTGCCAGGAGGTGGGCATCAATTTGATTCCGGGCTTATCTCCTTCCCCACTGTCCTCTTGTGCATCTTCCACCGCAGATGGAATCAGTGGCAACAATCACAAACCAGCTTTTTGTCTCCTTTGCTGTCCTGCCCAGGAGCTTCCCCTCAGACCCAGCCACTAGCTTCCTTCTCTCCCCATTTTACTCACTCAGCAAAGTTTCCACAACTCCTCCACTACAGCAGCTCCACGGTCTGGTGTCTAAAGGCAGGCGTGTGCGTATTCCAGTGGTCTCGGCAGAGCTGTGCGATATTCAGGCAGCAGCTGCGCTCACCAACTAGGTGTGGTCCAGAGACCAATCACAGTCTCCCCGTGGTCCCTGAGCAATCAGGGAGCTGCGCACAGCCCATCCCAGGCCAGGCGGGGCACTGGCAACCCTGCCTGCCCTCCGCCCATTTCACTGCCACAGCCCACAGGGCTCTAAGGATGCCTGCAAAGCTCCTGACTCAGAAGGGCTGAGCGAGCGGTACTCCAGGGGATTTTTCATGCCCCTTCTTGTCTTGCTTTTCTTAACACTGCGGGTGGGATATAGTGCGAATCCTTTTCTAACAACATTGAGAGGAACCCCGTCCTACTCTGAGTCTCAGAGGAGAAGAACCAATATACAACTTTCACTTACAACTTTCCAACTAAAGCAAAAGCTGTTGTCTTAAAAAACA
Organism: Crocuta crocuta; assembly: GCF_008692635.1. NCBI lineage: Eukaryota > Metazoa > Chordata > Mammalia > Carnivora > Hyaenidae > Crocuta > Crocuta crocuta. The sequence continues at coordinate 3,551,510 of NW_027533280.1, read as the reverse complement.
TGTGTGAGCATGCGTGTATGTGAGAAACAGGAGCTTAGAGAACCCAGAGCTCCTGGATGCTCGATTCTAATGTACAGAGTTTAGTAATCGAGAGGTGCACTATACAGTCACCTTCCCAATGAGCCTACTTCTAATTTCAACTCCAGGTGTGATGTAAAGACAGCCAGTAGGGATGTCAGCAAATAACGAACAGACCCTTTCCCAGATGGAACAATGAAGGAAAAGCACAAACTTTGTGCTGCTTCTGATTATTTTGCTTTTTATTGTAGTTTGTGATTAGAGACTGTTTTTTGACCTTTAAACTAGAAGGGAGTGTGGACATCAACCCTTTTATCAACATCATCATCCAGAAGCAAATGGCTCCTTAATTTAATCAGGGTCTGTTATTATCAAATCACTGCCCCGGCCGCAGCCTGGCTGAAAACAGGAGCAGAACATTATCAAGCTGCTCAGGAAGCCAGCAAGTAGTAATTGCTCCCCCAGAGAATTGGTCATCTGAAGGGCTTCTGTGTCCTGCCTAGTGACAGGAAAGTATGGCTAATGTTTATTTATACCCTCACCCCACACCACAACAACAGATGAAAAAGAGGCGATGAGAGCAGGCTCAGCTCTGTCCCCTTGCACTCTCCTGTCCTTCAAATGGATGTCTCAGAGCAGTTAAGTATTCCAGCCTCTGTAGACTCTGGTCACCACGGAGTAACAGAAACTAAGAAACATTATGTGGCTTGGAACTCATACCCATTCATTTAGAAATAAGAGCAACTGGGGGCGCCTGGGTGGCTTAGTCGGTTAAGCGTCCGACTTTCGCTTAGGTCATGATCTCGCGGTTCATGGGTTCGAGCCCCGCGTCGGGCTCTGTGCTGACTGCCAGCTCAGAGCCTGGAGCCTGTTTCAGTCTGTGACTCCCTCTCTCTCTGACCCTCCCCTGCTCACGCTCTCTCTCTCCTAGAAATAAATAAAAATATTAAAAAAAAAAAGAAGAGCAACTGTAAAAGTTGACATATTGCCTTTTTCTTAGATCACTGGCTGACAAAAAGGCATCCTCTATTTTCTATAGGAGGTCCTTAAACTCTATTAGTATAATACATCTGGCTTGAGAGTATAATTCAGTCTCCCCATGAGTTAGTCTATGCGATGCCGCATTTCTATGCCTTGCCATCTTGACCGCAGCCTCTCTTCCTGTCTGCTTTAGACATTCAATTCATTTGATATTTTTAAAAAAAGTATTTCTTCTTGAATTTCTGCTGAATACAAACACTTCTTTGTGGCAAAAGGCCAATCTTTAAAAAAAATATTTTTTTAAATATTTTGAGAGAGAGTACACAAGAGGGAGAAGGGAGGGACGGTGAGAGAGAGATAAAATCCCAAGCAGGCTCCGCACTGCTAGCGCAAAACCTGATGCAGGTCTCAAATTCACGAACTGTGAGATCATGACCTGAGCCGAAATCCAGAGTCAGATGCTTAACCGACTGAGCTACCCGGGCACCCCAGGCCAATCTTTAAGGTACAACTGAGAACAAGAGATATTAACTATAATACATTTCTAGTGAGGGCAGAACTACAGCGGCCAACCCTTCCCAGTTCTCTTTAAAAATTAAATGTGCAATTTTTAATATTCCTTTTAACCATTACAGACACACCCCATTTAAAAATTTTTTAATGTTTATTTATTTTTGAGAGAGAGAGCACAAGGAGTGGACCGGCAGAGGGGGTGAGGGGGGACACAGAATCCAAAGCAGGCTCCTGGCTCTGAGCTGTCAGCACAGAGCCTGACACCAGACTCTGACTCATGAACCATGAGACCTGAACCGAACTTGGACGCTTAACTGTGTCACCCGGGTGCCCCAGACACAGCTCGTTTTGATGTGCTTTGGAGACAGTGTGGGCTTTTTTTTTTTTTTTAAACAATTGAAGGTTTGTGGGGGCCCTGCATGGAGCAAGTCGCCAACGCCATTTTTCCAATAGCATTTGCTCACTTTATGTCTCCATATCATTGATGCTCGGCCTTCTGGCTAAGATCAAGTGTGTCTCTGTGTCACATTTTGGTAATTCTCACGATAGCTCAAACTTTTCCGTTATTATTATAATTGTTAGGGAGATCTGTGATCATCACTCACTGAAAGCTCAGATGATGGCTAGCATTTTTCAGCAATATTTTTAAATTAAGAAATATGTATGTTTTTAGACACAATGCTATTGCACAATTAAGAGACTACAGTACAGTATAAACGTAACTTTTATATGCACTGCGACAACAAAAGATTCACCCCCAGTCTCAGCATGCCTACATTCCCTTGCTCTAAAGTTAAACTACAATTCAAATGCTTCTCTGTTGGCTAAAATTCGAAAGTGTGCATAAGATACGGAACAGTGCCTATGTATACTTCTTATCTGTGCAGACTTCTTTTTTATGGAGTTGCTGGTGTAGCAGAACTGTCTACCTAACTAGACAAAAGTCCAGACATGATGTAAACAATCCGCCCTCTCCAGGAATAAATGTACCATTCACATACCCTTTCTCAGTAAGGGCAGACTCCTTTGAGACAAAGGCTGCTTCAAGTATTAAGTGAACTTACACAAAGGTGAGTAATATATAATTATCCACCACTTTCTATTTGCATACAGATGAAGCAATTGATGTTTTTAAGTCTTCCGCTAAATGCATTTTGGGAGCTGACCTAACTAGGCTCTGAGCAAGCAAGTATAGAGTCACGAGTGAATGTAGACACATGAGACACAACTGAGTATCTGTTCATAGGACAAAAACCCAGCCAAGGAGACCTGACCAGACTTGAATTGAATCCCGTGAGCCCAAAACATTGAGGGGCAAGGTGGATTTCATTCTCTAAGGCGGCTGAAGCTGATTACAGCTGGGGCTGGAAGGTATAAAGTAATCTCCCTGGGATAACAAGTATTTGAAAAAGGATTTTCTAAAACAGGAATAGTTTTTTTTAAAAAGACCATTTTCCAAATACTGAAGGTCAAGGCCAAACTGAATGCATGAGAAGGAAGTCTCTTAAATAATGACCTTTCCTACACCTCATTCTTTTTTTTTTTTTTTAATGTTTTATTTATTTCTGAGAGAGGGAGAGAGAGAGAGATAGCATGAGCAGGGGAGGGTCAGAGAGAGAGGGAGACACAGAATCTGAAACAGGCTCCAGGCTCTGAGCTGTCAGCACAGAGCTCGACGCGGGGCTCGAATCTACGAACTGTGAGATCATGACCTGAGCCTAAGTCGGATGCTCAACCAACTGAACCACCCAGGCGCCCCTCTATACCTCACTCTTAAAGAGACTTTTTTATTACAGAATTTCTCTTTCACTGGTGACATGCAATGAGCTAACAGAATTTCATTAATGAAACAAAGTGAGAAAAAAAAACATGTACGCTTATTAATTAATAACAGAAACCACACCTTGCCCAAGAAGGGATGCCGACCGTGTTCTCCCAGAGCAGAAGGGAGACTTGTGCTAGGGCTATGATGCCATCAATTTGGTCCCCTCCTTGGATTTAACTCTTCCAGATGTTGGGATGGAGCAGGGGGGAGGCAGGGAACACACACCCAGTTCCAGCCTCTCCACCAACATCCCACTCCTCTGCCCCACAGCTACTAACCGTCTCCTGCAGGAGCAGCGGGTCCCCAAGACCATCGACAAGCTGCACCACACGAGGCCGAGGTCACCGGACCAGGGACTGAAACGGAGCTGTGCTTTGCCAGAGGCTGAGTGTGGGGCGGCCACACAGAAGTACGCGGTGCAGTTACCGTGGAGATGGCGCTGGCAAAGGCTGAAGACTCACCACTGCTCCAAGTGGGACGGGACGAGCTGGAGGCTGGGGCGCAGGATGGCCAGGGAAGAAAACTGAGCCCCCGCGGAGGCATCTACCACTGAAACGTCTTGGAGTGAGTAACCCGTGCACTAAGCAAGTGTCCTGGAAAAGCGTCTGAGAAAATTCTCAGGAAGCTGCTCCCCAACCCTCACGCCCCTCAATATAAAAGGCCCTTGATAAGTACGGGAGCCACAGGAATTTAGGTGGTCAGACAGACAGATAAACTTTGATTTGGAGAAAGAAGTCCCTCCACACCTCTTGCTTCATCGAAGCGNTCAGGAAGCTGCTCCCCAACCCTCACGCCCCTCAATATAAAAGGCCCTTGATAAGTACGGGAGCCACAGGAATTTAGGTGGTCAGACAGACGACAGATAAACTTTGATTTGGAGAAAGAAGTCCCTCCACACCCCTTGCTTCATCGAAGCAGAGGAACTGAAAGCAGAAAGTGGAAGGAACAACACTTGCCTTAATGGTCAGATAAGACAGAGGACGGTGACACCGAATGTAACGTGTCACTTGTGGAGAAAGAAATCTCAACTCCATGAGAAGCCTGGCTCTTGCCCCAACACCCAGCCACTGGCCCGGGCGTGATGTGCCTCCGGGAAAGATGGTACTATTTGTCAGGGGTGAAACCTTCTAGTTTTTATTTTTACTTCCTCAGTCCCTGCCTTCTTATTTCAAGAAGTGGCCCCCGTGTGCAGCTGCGGATTACCCACCCCACTGTCCTCCACGTTTCCAGAGGTCTCTGAGGACGGTCCTGAGCTTCGGATGTTAACAGCTGGTGTTACTTTTACCCAGGTAGATTCTCTTCTGGTCTTCTCTCTTCCAGAAATGAGAAGCAGAAAGGAGAAAACCGTGTAATTTAAAAGCTGACCCCCGAAGTAAATTCTGTATCCCTCTGTTCTTCCTCACTGAGGTTTCCCTCCCTTATGGCGGCCTTTCTCAAGGAGCTTATTTTGCGGTTCACTCAAGTCGACTCTGATCACCCTAGAAAGGTTTTTCCATTAGAGACTCGATCCAGCTGGCCCCATTCATTAGCTTCGTGGTGGCAATGACATATTCTGTACCTCCATCTTCCAACTGGGAGAGAAATCGCAGGGCGGCAATTTCAGCAAAGGTTACACCCCCGAGGAAGAATATCAGAGTGACTCGGTTTTCTCCCGGTTGACCTAAAATGGAAACATGTCAGAATTAAGAATTACTTATTATGGGTGTTTCTCTTCCCACGTCTTAAAAAAGGGCATCATTTGTAAGGCGGGGAAAAAAAAGGTAACTGTAACTGCGTCTTGGTGCAGACAGTTCAGCTGACAGTCAGGAGCACGATTTGGATCCCAGCATTTTCTCTGACTACGGAGAAGGTAGTAGTCTTACCAGAGGGTAAGAGCTGTCGCTCCTGCAGCTGGGCGGCTTCTGGCGCCCACACTGTCCATCAGCAACTAAGAAAAGAGGGGTACTGGATTCTGAGTCCTGGGCACTTTATGGCCGCGCTTTATTCAGCAACTGCATCCTCCATGAAAACCACGCCAGCGGTACGCAGTCGCAGATACTGGCCACACACTTACGTTTCTTTTGCAGTCCCGTGGGCAGCGGCTGCCGTTCTTCAAAGTGGGGCCCCGGGAGTATGCGGAGAACTTCCTCGATACTTCGCCAGCCCGGCCGGGACAGCAGCTGGGCCAGCCGCACGCTGAGAGGGGCATAGCCACTGTACACGTAGGATATGTCTGTGGGGTTCTGTTAAATAATTAAAGGGAAAGAGCTTTTAGATACAGAGACACAGAGCCAGTGAACAGTGGCCTTGTGGGGAACCCCAGATTACGTGATGTGCCTGTAAAGGCAGAAACACAAACTCCGGTCATGTCCTGCTCCAATCGACCCCAGCTGGGCTCCGATTCCAAGCTGCCAGAAGTTCACTTCTGACTCAGATCTTGAAAAAGTCACTCAAACCATCTCTAGGCACTGGCCATGAAATATTTATTTGGTTTGGCAATAAACTTCTCGGAGGATAACCCGGCACTCTCTGGCTGAGTAACAACGAGCATTACCCTTGAACCTGGCCGTTCCACTTTTAGGTATTTACTCTACATTGGAGCTTGTACCAGAACAGACCAAAGCACACACGGATAAACTGCAACCCTGTGGGTGCTAGCAAACGACTGGAAACAACCTGAAGTTCTAGCAAGAGAAATCTGTTAAGTCGTAAATTAAGGTTTATCCACAAAATCGCTATGCAACAATTCAAAAAAGAAAATTTACAGAAAAGAATGAGGTAGATCGCAGAAGGATCTTCAAGATACAGGGCTAAGTGGTGATTGGAATGGAGAGAGGCAGATCGGAACAGTGAGAGAGGGGGTCCTGGGTGGCTCAGTCGGTTGAGCGTCCACCCTCAGCTCAGGTCACAATCTTATGGTTCATGGGTTCAAGCCCCGCACTGGGTTTGCTGCTGTCAGCACAGAGCGTGCTTCATCCCCCACTCATTTTCTCTCTCTCTCTCTCAAAAATAAACATTAAAAAAAAAAAAAAGAACACTGAGAGAGTGGGAGTAATATAGTGTTTACACTTTACAACACAGAAATTAAAAGTATCTATATTTTCACCGGGGAAAGATAATCAATCCCATTTTGTCATTGGAAGAGGAGACTTTTTAACTACTAGCTTTTGTTGCAGGACGCGGTCTGATAAAATGCCTATGAAAGTCCAAAANTGGGTTTGCTGCTGTCAGCACAGAGCGTGCTTCATCCCCCACTCATTTTCTCTCTCTCTCTCTCAAAAATAAACATTAAAAAAAAAAAAAAGAACACTGAGAGAGTGGGAGTAATATAGTGTTTACACTTTACAACATAGAAATTAAAAGTATATTTTCACCGGGGAAAGATAATCAATCCCATTTTGTCATTGGAAGAGGAGACTTTTTAACTACTAGCTTTTGTTGCAGGACGCGGTCTGATAAAATGCCTATGAAAGTCCAAAAAAAAAAAATAAGAAAAAGAAATTTAGAAAGACTGGCATCAATAATAAATGCAAAGCAAAGTGCACCTGCTTTGAGGGTCAGTGGTAGAAAATACTCATCACTTATGTTAAAATGTCAGTAGATACACAGAATCTTCCTGGAAGGGTAGGTAAAAACCGGTTCCTTCTGAGGGAAAACCTGGGTTAGGTGTGGAGGGAACCTCCTCCATACCTTCTTTGGGGTTGGCCGATGGGAGGCACGGCATGGAACCTGGCAAGTGGCGTCAGGGTTTTACTGCCCTGGCTTCCTCTCTGCAACACTGCGGGAGGCTGGCTGTGTCTCTCAACCACAGACTCTCATCCCTCACCTTGTCCGACGGCCTCTCCACACAGCTCTTTTCTCCAGGTTCTGGAACGGGTTTCTGCAACAGCTCCCTCTCCTTGCCCTCAGGCCCAGGAGGGTAAGGACACTCCACTGCACACCTTTCACTGGCTCCCACCCTGCCCACATCCCAGGAAACTTGTTTTTTTTTTTTTTTTTTTAATGTTTTATTTATTTCTGAGAGAGAGAGAGACAGACAGCATGAGCAGGGAAGGGTCAGAGAGAGAGGGAGACACAGAATCTGAAACAGGCTCCAGGCTGTGAGCTGCCAGCGCAAAGCCCTACATGGGGCTCGAACCCACGAACCGTGAGATCATGATCTGAGCCGAAGTCGGACGCTTAACCGACTGAGCCACCCAGGCGCCCCCCAGGAAACTTGTCAAACGACCCCCTGTGAGAGCACCCTCTCTGTTCCCTGCTGGGACTCTGGGAGATGTAACACATCAACGCATGATTTTCAAACACATCAGAAAATTATTTTCTAGAAAACGCAAGGTGGATGTATAAATCAAGTGCCTTATGTGGTCACAACGAACCATTAACCAGTAGGTAAACGGAGTTGAAGTGGAGGGGCGTGTTGTACCTGTTCGTTTACATCATCCATCCAGAGGCGTAACGTTTTCCGGATCGTTGGGTAATTGTTTCTGCCCCCCGACTGTGGTTTCAGCAGGCCAGCCTTCTCTAGGTTATGTAAGGTCAGTATGTGCTCATAGCCGTACGTCTGCAAGAGAAGTCGTTTGGCACTGATGTCAGATCAGGAAAAGGGTTTCTGCCACTTTCTAAAAAGAGCGCTTCCCACAGATCAATTCAGTTCGTACTGGAGGGCACGTTACCGAAGTCCATGTAACGATTCTACGGGCGCAGGGGCGGAGCGGAGGATGACACCTGCTTCTCACTAAAACGAATCCAGCTCACTGTTTCAAAGAGGAATTTACGGTTTTTACTTTATTAATGTTTATTTATTTTGAGAGAGAGCACAAGCGGGAGAGGAGCAGAGAGACAGAGACACAGAATCCGAGCAGGCTCCAGGCTCAGAGCTGTCAGCACAGAGCCCGACGCGTGTCCCTGAAGGTTTTACTTTAAAGTCAGAATCTATAGACCCAGCTTAAGTGAGCATCAAATAAATGAATGTGTCATGTACTCCACAATACATATCTTCCCATTTACAAATAAATTATGTAGTTATATGGGATATAATTAGACATTAAAAAACAAAAATGAGGCACATCTACACACCCCAATAAGAAAGATCTGGATAGGGGCGCCTGGGTGGCTAGGTCGGTTAAGNGACTGCCAGCTCAGAGCCTGGAGCCTGTTTCAGTCTGTGACTCCCTCTCTCTCTGACCCTCCCCTGCTCACACTGTCTCTCTCTCTCTCTCCTAGAAATAAACATTAAAAAAATTAAAAAAAAAAAAAGAAAGATCTGGATATATTCTTAAGGACAAAAAATATCATGATAGAATACTGTGTACAGTAGGATTTTACTTCGTTTTAAAAAAGATACAGCAAATAGTAATAGTAATGGCCAACACTTACATAATACTTTCGGGGTGGGGGTGTGGGCAGTATTCTGTTCTAAGAGCTTTGCATACATTAACTCAGTGATCTTTCTCATAAGCCAATGAGGTAGGTAGTATTGTTGTCTCCACTGTATAGAGGAGACAATAACCATTTTATAAATAACTGGCCCAAGGTCACACCGCTACTGAGTAGCAGAGCTGAGACATGGATCCAGCCAGTCTTGCCCCAAACTCTGTGTATGTAAATATTCTTTGTACATAAACGGGAAGAGGAGTGTGCAAGCACACAAACCAAACTGTTGCCACTGGTCCTGACTGGGGAGGGAGGCGGTGTGAGTGCGGTGCGGGAAGGATCCCATTTTGCTCCAGATACTTCATCTGATTTGACTCTCATGATAAGAATCCATGTATTACCTGTATAATTTTTTAAAACACAAAATAATAAAAAAAAAACCTGAATGAGCATTTAGTTTTGACAATCATGTACTTAACCGTGGATGGTAATACCAAATAAACACTCCCTGAGACATTTTCAAACAGATGGGAGAATTAAAAAAATTTTTTTAATGTTTATTTATTTTTAAGAGACAGAGAGAGACAGAGCATGAGTGAGGGAGAAGCAGAGAGAAAGGGAGACACAGAATCTGAAGCGGGCTCCAGGCTCTGAGCTGCCAGCACAGAGCCCGACGCGGGGCTCAACGAACTCACAAACACTGAGACCATGACCTGAGCTGAAGTTGCATGATTAACTGACTGAGCCACCCAGGCACCCCCCAGATGGGAGGACTTTTTAAAATAAAGTTGGTTTTTCCCTAATTATGAAGAAAACAGGCTTAATATAAGTAAGTCTGCTAAGGAATTATCAGAAAATTTGCAGAAAGGTCCCTTCTTGAATCAAATGCAATCTGGTTAAGAGCATGGGTACCTGACCCCAGTTCTCTGGGTGTTGGCACTGACTCTGCCACTGACTAGCTGGGTGACCTTGGGCAAGCTATGTAACTACTCTGTGTCTCAGTGTTTTCACCCCAAAAATGGGGATGATAGCAGTATCTAACTCCCAGGGCTGTAGTGAAGGTCAAACAAATGAATACAATAAAGCTCTTTTTTTAATTAAAAAATGTTAATATTTGTTTATTTTAGAGAGAGTGAGAGAGAGAGAGAGCGCGCAAGCATGAGCAGGGGAGGGGCAGAGAGAGAAGGAGACAGAGAATCTGAAGCAAGCCTCAGTTCTCTGAGCTGTCGGCACAGAGCCTGAGATGGGCTCGAACTCATGAACCGCAAGATCATGACCTGAGCTGAAGTCAGACACTCAACCAACTGAGCCACCCAGCCGCCCCAATAAAGCTCTTTCACTAGAGCCTGGCACACAGTAAATGCTCAATAAACATCAGCTGTCATTAATGCAAACACAGTAAATAGTGATCAATACCAAGGACAACCCCTCTAGGTGTTACAAAATTTAAAAGATAGTGGAAACAATATACCAAAATAGGAGCTTTAATTAAGAAGGTTTTTGGTTTGAGGGCATCTGGGTGGCTCAGTCGGTTAAGCGTCCATCTTTGGTTCAGGTTATGATATTGTGGCTCGCGGGTTTGAGCCCTATGTTGGTCTCTGTGCTGTCATGACAGCTCAGAGCCTGGAGCTTATGTCAGATCCTGTCTCCATCTCTCTCTGTCCTCTGCCACTCATACTCTCTCTCTCAAAAATAAATGAACATTAAAAGAAACTTTTTTTAATTAAAAAAAATTTGTTAATGTTTTTTATTTATTTTTGAGAGTCAGAGAGAGACAGTGCGAGCAGGGGAGGGTCAGAGAGAGAGGGAGACACAGAATCTGAAACAGGCTCCAGGCTCTGAGCTGTCAGCACAGAGCCCAATGTGGGGCTCGAACTCATGAATGTGAGATCATGACCTGAGCTGAAGTCAGATGCTTAACCGACTGAGCCACCCAGGCGTCCCTAAAAAAATTTTTTTAAAGGTTTTTGGTTTTTGTTTTAGTAGGCTTCCCACCCAGCACAGAGCCCAACACAGGGCCCAAACTCATAACCCTGAGATCAAGACCTGAACTGAGATCAAGAGTCGGGACGCTTAACCGACTGAGCCACCCAAGTGCCNGGGAGAGGGAGGGAGGCAAACCATGAGAGACTCTTGAATGCCGAGAACAAACTGAGGGCTGATAGGGGTGGGGGGGAGGGGAAGGGAGGTGATAGGCACGGAGGAGGGCACTTGCGGGGATGAGCACTGGGTGTTATATGGAAACCAACTTGACAATAAACTATTAAAAATAAATACATAAATTTCTAAAAAGCTGTTTTCTCCCTTGGTAAATTCGTAACTTAAAACATACTGACCTGGAGAATTTCTCTTTTGTAATAATCCAAAACTTTCTGTTTCAATCCACTGTTGCATACAGACTGGAGGCAAACTAGTCTTAACACCTTGATCAGCGGGTGCTTTTGGGCAATACAATCTTCAATGTAACTGTTGACCTGAAAACAAATATATGCGTCTGCAAACCACCATCTGGTTTGGGGACCTAAAGAACTTGATATTTACTATTATTTTTCAAAGCGGAGGATGCACTTCGGCGACACAAACGCCCAGCTGTGCACCACTTCCCGAGAGGCTGCAGGGAGTCTGGGCGTGTGTGATGGTTGATCTCAACTATTACAGTGATTTATGGACCACAAAATAACAGGAACTTTTTTAGAAAAGAAGAATTTCCATAAGCTGAATAATTTTAAACATATGAACAGAAGTGGATATTTAAAGGAATTATATGACCCAATTCCCCCAGAAAGCACATCTCTTAACTTCTCTACCACAGGCCTGAAAGACTGCTGATCTCAGGGGCAGGGTCTTCACCACTCTGTGTACTACAGAAAACACCTTGCACTACTTGATGAAACCTAGATGTTCACATTTTGCACTTGCTCTTAAAAACACCTAGGCCAGGCATGGGAGTCAAAGCAACTACTTTCCTAGCTATAATCTTACGTTTGATAAACCATCAATTATTTGTTAGTTCATTGTTCACATACCTTATCAGTGTCTATTCCAGACATAAACTCCTGCTCCACTGTTAGTTTATCAAAGAAGTCTTCAGAGGCTAAAATGCAATTAGCAAATTTGCAGCTTAGAAATTAAGTAAATGGTGATTTATTTGAGCACTGTACCTTTCTGCACAGATGATGATTAAGAAACAAGACGTGCAAAAAAAGCAAGGAAACGAAAGGTTCAAATTGTCATCGGAGGGGCGCCTGGGGGACTCAGCCGGTAAGCATCTGACTTCAGCTCAGGTCATGATCTCACAGCTCATGAGTTCGAGCCCTGCATTGGCCTCTGTGCTGACAGCTAAGAGCCTGGGGATTCTATGTCTCCCTCTCTCTCTGCCCCTCCCCTGATCATGCTCTGTGTCTCTCTCTCTCAAAAGTGAATAAATATAAAAAAAAAATTTTTTTAAATCGAACAAATGTCATCTGAAAACAATCTTCTAAAAACATGGAAAATCCTACAACTCTATCTTCCCAAATTACATCAAGATGTAGCTGATCGCTGTACCCCTTGGCAATCCTCAGGACTCAACACAGATCTCAAGAACTATACCCTAGTAACAGGGAAAGCTAATCCCCCAGCACTTCACTACCATCAGTTCTAACTGATTTCTATTAACATGAAAACAAAAGACTGATTTTTCTAACACCATGTTTTACTTCAGACTCAAAGTCTACTTCATAATACCAGCACCCATGTTTTAGGAATAAACTTGTCTTTGGTTTAATATACCTCTTCTGAGCTCCTTCAAAATACTCAGCATGTGATCTACCAATTCTGCAGGAGGTTTTCAAGGGAAAAACCAAAACAGAAGTAGAAACATCACATTGCTCCAATTCAATAACCCTTAGCAAGAGGGAAAACACCAGACTGAAAAAACAGAGCCTCACTGTGGCGGCAAACTCACATAAGAGTTTTTTTTCTTTCATCACTCTTCCAAGTACTTTGCCTTAGGATTATAATATTTTAATAGCGGGAAGAAATGAGTTCACTGCAAAAGGAACGTTCTTACTATGAACATCAAGTGCATACACTTAAGGAACACTGCAAATAACGTGTGAAAACAGAGCTGCCTTTCCCCAGGAGGTGTCATAGTGACAATGACCCCGGGGTGCACAAACTGGCCCCAGATGAAAACCGTCCCTCGCGAGGACACTCACTGGTAACGTCTTTGATTAACTCTGCAATCGACGTGTGGTTTGCAAGCGAGCCTCTCGCTGCCTGCATGTGGGGCAGCTGGGACACGAACTGCTTGATCTCCCCGACCGTCTTTGCGTTGTGCCTTTCCTGAAATGGATGAAACAGCAGCCTGTCAGCAGGGGAGACGCTTTATTTTTAAAGCGCTCTGTGCTGCGTGTGGCTCAGAGGATGTTTCACTTATTATCCGTGTGAAAGAAAGAACGGAAGACAAATAAAGCAGGCCAAACCCAGCTCCCGCCTTATGAGGGAAACAGGAAAGAGGAGTTTGTGGTGCCTGATGACTGTGTCAGGAGTTCAGAGAGCAAATGTGTGAGGGTTTCTCCCCCTCTGCCCGGACTCAGATCGTGAGTGGTATTTGCAGACTCTGGAGTATCAATGGAGTATTTGTGGGGGACAGTATTAGGTTACCCACAAACGCTTCCGAGTAAAACACAGAAACACTACATCAGGACGGGAACGTAAACAGCAAAAAGTATCCTCTATAATAGTAATTAAAAAAAATCATTCTTACTGCTGGATCTCAATCTTGAATATTGTACATGGAAATGTGAACCTTGCTTAGTGATGGGATTTTTCTTTTGGCAAAACTTAATCATTTAAACCAAAAGGAACTTCAAAAATATGAAAATCAGGGGTGCCTGGGTGGCTGAGTCAGTTAAGCGTCTGACTTTGGCTCAAATCATGACCTTGTGGTTTGTTAGAGCCCCGCATCGGGCTCTGTGCTGACAGCTCAGAGCCTGGAGCCTGCTTCCGATTCTGTGTCTCCCTCTCTCTCTGACCCTCCCCTGCTCACACTCTGTCTCTCTCTCTCTCTCAAAAATAAATAAAACATTAAAAAATTATATGAAAATCAATTAATAAATATAACCCCTAAGAAAGATGAAATCTAATACATACTCGCTGGAAAATTAGTTTTCAGAAATTCTCCCAGCTTATGTTTCCAAAGTCTAAATATTCAGAGTTTATCATCTTCCTGAATTTCCATGTTTCCAAATTGAGCTCCCCCAAGAATAACCCAGTGGCTGGGCGAGAGGAGGCAGGAAGGAGAAAATGAACCTGCCTCTCTCATTATCACTTCCTACATCTGCGGGGCTCCCCCGTCACCCGCATCCTGGCTTAAACTTCATCCTGAGCTGCGAGGTCAATTATAGGGGATCCTTTATTTATGGCCCAGCTGGCCCCATCTGGTGTGAGGTAGGAAATCATGAAAAATAAGAGGGCATGGGGCGCCTGGGTGGTTCAGTCGGTTAAGCGTCCAACTTCGGCTCAGGTCATGATCTCACAGTTCGTGAGTTTGAGCCCCACGTCGGGCTGTGTGCTGACTGCTCGGAGCCTGGAGCCTGCTTCAGATTCTGTGTCTCCCTCTCTCTCTGCCCCTCCCCTGGTCACACTGTCTCTCTCTCTCTCTCTTTCAGAAATAAATAAAACATTAAAAAGACATTTTTTTTTTAAAAAAGAAGAGGGTAAAGCAAATACTTACGACACAAGTTTGTGAATAACACACAAGGCTCCTGCCACCTTGCCAAAGAGGAGTGAACTCAGAACCTTCTGTCATGGGTCTGGGAGCGAGTTCTAAAAGAAGCCCTTGCCCCCCCAGCCCCCCCAGCTCCCCCCTCCCGGGACCGAATGCAAGCACAGCTCCTCAGGAGAGAAATGTACGCCCACTGGGACTCCGCCCCTCCTCGCGGGCTGGGCAGTCTAGCCTGTGACCTTGAGGCTGCAGCATGACAGCCCAGCCGCCTCACCTCAAACGCTGCGGAGATCACCTTTGCTTTCTTGCTAAGCACGGAGCCCACCGCGTTGAAGTTTTTGTCTCGGATCTCAGCATACAGTTCCTCTGCAGAATTCAGCTGAAGCTTCTTTGCTTCCGTGGGAAGGTCCTTCCCTCCATCGCCCTGTTTCTTAGGTGCAAATTTCTCCGGAGGTAACTTCACATAACCTGAGCCACAACGGAAGGAGATGGGTGCCTGGGTGCATTTACTGGCAGAACCGACCGAGTGCCCAGACACAAAACGGAATTTTCCAACTCAGGAGAGAAGGAAGCCCTTGGCTTTAGGGGAAAATGGCATATAGCACAGAGGTTTTGGTTTTTCCCACGATCAAGGTACGCTGTGATCACAAATAAATCAATCAGGGTTATTACTAAATGTTTCTAAAATTTTAAATGCTGATAAAAACAAGTGGGCCAAAGCCAAACCTAGAGGTTCGTGGCCTCTGACCTAATCCCACAACCGCGAGCCGGCCTCGCCAGTCTTCCATCTGGTACCCCCACCTCGACTTTCCGCCCTTCCCTGGAAGCACCCCACGGCAATCTCTCCTGTGGCGTCCCTGCATTTACGACGCAGTCTGCCCTGCGCTGCGCCCTCTCTACACCCACCTCTCCCCACACCCAGGGCAAAGGCCACCTCTCTGACAAGCCTGCCAGCCGGGAGGGTCTACATTCTCCGAAGTGCAGGGCCATCGAGCCCGTGGCCGCAGCTCACGGACAGGGTAGGCACAGTCCTGCACACGAAGCACCCGGCCAGCCCTTGTGACACTGACGACAGCCGTTTTTGCTTGGACTTTGTCTGAAAGGTGAAAGCCCGTATTCTTATCTTCTCAAATATCCTCTGATTTACACGCACAGAAAGCATCTCAAAAAAATAAAACAAAACAAAAAACAAAACCCTTCTGGATGATGTCTTTATCCATTGACCTATTGGTAAACACAGATGTCGCTTTACTTACTATTCTGAATGCCATAAATTTCATCAATGAGTCCTTCATACGTAAGCTGAGTGGCAAGAGGCGTCAGTAAATCCACGTTTCGATCAAGCAACAAGAGATTATCAAAAACAGGAAATATTGAATTTTGGCTTCCTGTAAACTCTCTCTTCATCCTGATCATCATATTGGCCACTTGCTGGAAATAAAACATTGGATCAGGTAGGACTTTCCTGGGAATTAGCTGATTTAAAAATTCAGTTAGAGACACAGAAAAGCGCCTGCTCGAACACATACCTGTGCCCAACACCGGCCACTACTCGGTGAGGATGAACTCAGATACAGTCTGTTCTCGTTATTCATGATACTTCTGTGCGGTCACCGTGACCACTGACTTAGCGAATACGGAGCCGCTGCTCCAGGGGCAAATACGGGGCTAGTTTCCTGTGAGCCTCTGGTCACAACATTTTTATCAACTAGTCAATGTGTAACTTTTTTTTTAAAATAATTTTTTAAATTTATTTTTTGAGAGAGACAGAATAAGCGGGGGAGGGGCAGAGAGAGAGAGGGACACAGAATCTGAAGCAGGCTCTAGACTCTGAGCCGTCAGCACAGAGCCTGATGCGGGGCTCGAATTCATGAACCGTGAGATCATGACCTGGGCCAAAGTCGGACACTTAACCGACTGAGCCACCCAGGCGCCCCTGTGTAACTTTGTTTTATGTGTGTTATTTACTATATATAGGTGATTCACCAACAACGAACTCATTACCAACAGCACGAGAACTCATGCCTGAAGGAAGCGTAGCCAACATAGGTATTTTCTCCGTATGGCACACCAGAACCTTCCTGAGCTTGGGAACACTGACAGTGCTGTTGGGACTACCCCCGGGGCCACGATCAACAGTGAAATCACCGGCAAAAAGCACAAAAGTGTGAAAAACAAGGCATTAAGTAGCGCATGGCACTATATGGTGGCAAAAAGGACACTTGTTTAGGCGAAACAAGAAGGCAAAGCATCACTTTACTGGATGTCAGCTGGGAGCAGGCACGTTGGACAACTCGAAGGTTTTGCTACCCTGGACGTGTCCACAAGGGATATCAATCCGGGGGATACGGGCACCTTTCGGCAACGAGGTGAATTCCCAAACAGGACTGTTACTCGTTTGTAAATAGCTTCCTATCGCTCCCGTTTTGGGGAGCAGGGCACCCCTACCTTCACCCCAGAAACACAGGCCATTTCTTACCCTGGCACACTCGCCTTTCCCAAAGATCTGGGGGATTGTCCCGTACAGAGCCTGCAGGGTCATCAGCCCCTTGGCCGCATGGTAGAGGCTTGTCTGGTCGCTCTCCAGGTAGCACTCCTGCGGAGAGAAACGGTGTCGCTGGCGGGCCGCAGTCATCAGGCGCCTGCCGGGCCCCTGCCTCTGTCCGGCACTGGGATGTTCCACATACTTCCCACTTTGCCGGGAAAGCTGGGGACGCAGGACCGTTCTGTCACGTTGCTCTCCGCCAGTCCAGAACACAAGGCCAACAGCTGTGCTATGGAGATGCAGCTGTGGAAGCAACTGGCAGAGCCTTCTGGAAGAAGAGTGTTCACCAAGCACACCAGGTCGTATTTTATGAGCTCTTAAGTAAACTGATTAGCAAAGACTTATGAGGGGAATGGGTTCTCTTGTTGCGGCGGGTGTAGACTTTGGTAGGACATTCTGGGAAGGCCCCATGCGGACACCCACGAAGGCACATATTCTTTGACCCCCGGAGCCCTAGAGGACCACACGACAGAACACTTAGCGGTTCTGACAAACCCGAGGCTCTCATACATGCTGCCAACAAAGTTCTAACATGTTGAGAAGTGAAAAGGGATGGCTGAACCATCTTTAGATTATGATCTCGTTTTTCAAAAACACATTTTATGATATAAAATATACAAGGTCTATTTTGTAAAGGCCAATAAAATACACACAAGACCAGCTGGGAGGTAGGAGGGGAAATGCTCAGATCTGATCCGGGGCGGGGGAGCACGGTTCTAGACTCAGGCAGCCCTGATCGGGGCCCCAGCCAGGCCACTTCCCAGCTGCTTCCTGGGTTGGGTGAGATAACCTCTGTGTGCCTCAACTTACCCATTGGTAGAAAGTAGAAGGGAGCATAGGTCACACAGCATAAGGAATAAGAAGAAAATGCATGTAAAACATTTAACCCCACCACTTAAAATATACAATAAGTGCTTGATAAATGTTAACTTTTATTATTTGGAATTATTTGGATTTTTCCCCCACAAATATCATCCATTCATACGTCAAAATGATACACAGCACGAGACACCTGCCCTCCACCCACCCACCCAATGTGTCTCTAGCCTCCAAAGCCAGGAGGGAAAGGACAGCAGAAGAACTAGGAAGACAGAGCAGAGGGCTGTCCTGCAAAGATGCTAGTGAGTGTGCGGTCACTCCCTGAAGCAGAGAGATGGATGACGGCTCGTCCAGGGCTGGGGTATTTTAACAGTGCAGTGAATGGGCCAAGATCAAGAGTGTCTGGAGACACTTTCTGGCAAAATTACTTAGAACTCCTGATCAGAGCAGAAGTGAGATCAAAATTCAAGGAAAAAAAATTAAGGAGTATCTCCCAAATAGCATTCATATTTTTAGCTTAAAAAGTTGTATTACTATAGATGTTCTTTCATGAGTGTATCTTTTTTTTAATGTTCATTTATTTTGAGAGAGAGAGAGCGCGCGCGTGCACAAGCACCAGCAGGGGAGAGGCAGAAGAGGGAGGGAGAGAGAATCCTAAGCAGGCTCCACGCTGTTAGCATGGAGCTGGATGTGAGGCTCAATCCCACAAACCATGAGATCACAGCCTGAGCTGAAATCAAGAGTTGGACGCTTAACCCACTGAGCCACCCACATGCCCCTACAAGTCTATCTTTAAAAAAAAGATTTGAAATTAACAACAGGGCACCTGGATCGCTCAGCCGGTTAAACG
Organism: Crocuta crocuta; assembly: GCF_008692635.1. Lineage (NCBI taxonomy): Eukaryota > Metazoa > Chordata > Mammalia > Carnivora > Hyaenidae > Crocuta > Crocuta crocuta. The sequence continues at coordinate 3,532,897 of NW_027533280.1, read as the reverse complement.
TCCAACTCTTGACTTCAAGTCAGGTCCTGATCTCAGAGTCGTGAGACTGAGCTCCACACAGGGCTGCGAGCTGGGCACGGAGCCTGCCTAAGATTCTCTCTCCATTTCTCTGTCCATCTCCTGCAGCGTGCACAGGCACGCTCTCTCTCAAAAAGAAGTAAATACATAAAAATAAAATTTAATGACAGATATTATCTTGAATTATTTGCTCTAAAATTACTGGTGGTGGGGTGATTATTTGTGTTAAATATCCTAACTCTATTGTGAGTTTGTGGAATTTCAAGCCAGGCGGTCATCTAGTGAGGGACAAATACGCATATAAATAAAAATACATAAATAAAACAATTACATAAAATTACATTTGCAAGAAACCTTTCGGAACTGGAGAACAAGGCACACGCATTCACTAGAAACATACACTGAAAATAATCAGTGGAGAAAACCAATTCTGGAACAACTGGCTGCCCATTTGAAACAAATTAAATAAGCCCCTACCTCACACCACACACTCCATACTACAAACACACAATTCATGTTAGATTAGACCTAAATACAAAGAGCAAAACGTCAAGACTTTCCAAGGAAAATATATGATTTTCTTCAGGTTGGAAAAGGATTTATTAACACTCAAAAGCACAAGCTAATGGGGCGCCTGGGTGGCTCAGTCGGTTAAGCATCCGACTTCAGCTCAGGTCATGATCTCACTGCTCTTAAGTTCAAGCCCTACATCAGGGTCTGTGCTGATAGCTCAGAGCCTGGAACCTGCTTTAGATTCTGTGTGTGTGTGTGTGTGCGTGTGTGTGTGTGTGTTTCTCTCTCTCTCTGCCCCTCCCCCACTTGCACTCTGTCTCTCAAAAACAAAAAATTTTTAAAAAAAGCACAAGCTAAAAGAATAAAATGATACATTTAACTACTTTAATTTGGAAGACTCACATCTCTCACTTTCAAAGCTTACTACAAAGCCACAGTAACTGAGACAGTATGGTCCTAGCATAAGGGCAGACACATAGATTAATGGCAAAGACCCGTGACACCAGAAATAAATCCCTTACACTTACGGACAACTGATTTTCGACAAGGGTACCAGGACAATTCAATGAGGAAAATACCATCACCTGCTAGCAAATGGTGCTGAATCAAATGCATAGCCACATGCAAATGAAGTTGGATCCCTACCTCACATCAGAAAAAAAATGAACTCTACATAGGCCAAGGACCTAAACATAAGACTAAAACCATAACATTCTTTGAAGAAAACATAGGGGTAAATTCGTTACCCCGGCTGAGGCAATGATTTCTTATATGGGACATCAAAAGCATAAGCAACAAGACAAAATCTGATAAACTGAACTTCAAAATTAAAAACTTTTGTGTTGGAGGGGCACCTGGTGGCTCAGTTGGATAAGCATCTGACTCTTGATCTCAGCTCAGGTCTTGATCTCAGGGTTGTGAGTTCAAGCCCCATAATGGGCTTCGCCCTGCTTAAAAAATTTTTTTGTGGTGGAAAAAAAAATTGTGTGTGTGTTTTGAAGGACACCACTTCTACGAAGTGAAAAAACACCCTCACAGAACGGGGGAAGAGATTTGCAATTCATGTATCCGATAAAGAACTTATATCCAGAACATACTAAGAACTCTTACAACTCTTCTAATAAAAAGATAAAGTATCCCAATTTTAAAAATGTATCAGGGAGCGGAACAGACATTTCTCTACAGGAAGACATACCAATAGCCAATAAGCACGTGAAAAGGTGATCGGCATCATTGGTCACTATGGAAACGCAAATCAAAACCACAACGAGATAATGCTTCACACTCCCCAGGATGGCAAACTTCAAAAGGAAAGACAATAGTGTTGGTGAGGATGTAAGCCTGGAACCCTCATCTACCTCTAGCGGGAGCAGAAAATGGTGCCGTCCCTGTGAAGAGTCTGACAGCTTCCCAAACGTTAAACATAGAGTTTTATCGTATGACCCAGCAATTCTATTTCTAGGTATATCTAATGAAAACACACGTTCATACAAAACCTTGTACGAACGTTCACAGCACCGTGATGGCTGACAAGTGAAATATCACGATCTAGATGAATGATAAACAAAACACGGGGCATCACTACAAAGAAATACTGTTCGGCAATCAAGTGACACCAGGTTCAACGTGGATGAGCTTGGAGAACATGATGCTAAGAAAGAGGCCCGACACAAAGGACCACGTGTATATGATTTCACTGACAAGAAATCTCCGGAACTGGCAAATCCACACAAGTGGCACTAGACTAGGGACTGCTGGTGGCCGGGGGAGAGACAGTGACTGCTAATGGGCAGCAGCTTTCTTTCTGGGGTGATAAAAATGTTCCAAAATTAGATAGTGGTGATGGATGCACAACTCTGTGAATATACTGAAAACCACTGACCTGCACATTTTATTTCATTTTTGAGAGAGAAAGTGAGCACAGGAGCAGGAAAGAGGGGCTGAGAGAGAGGGAGAGAGAGAGAATCCTAAGCAGGCTCTGCACTGTCAGCACGGAGCCCAACTCGTGGCTCAATCTCACCAACCGTGAGATCATGATCTGAGCCGAAACCAAGAGTTGGACACTCAACAGACTGAGTCCCCCAGGCGCCCCTGAACTGCATCTTTAGAAGGGCAGACTTTATGCTATGCGAATTATGTCTCAATAAAGCTGTTATTTTAAAAAATGAAGCACTTCAGGGGCACCTGAGTGGCTCAACTGGTTAAGCATCCGACTCTTGATTTTGGCTCAGGTCACGATCTCACAATTCATGGGATCGAGCCCCGCGTTGGGCTCTGCACTGACAGCTTGGAGTCTGCTTGGGATTCTCTCTTCCTCTCTCTCTCTCTGCCCCTCCCCTGTACATGCATGTGTGTGCTCTCTCTCTCAAAATAAATAAACTAAAAAAAAATTAAAAATTAAAAAATAATAAAGTCTGAAATTCAACATCAAACTTACTTTGAATGCACCCTCCGATTCCATGGATAAGAGATCCCCATCAAATGGAATGAGGTCTAGGCTGTACTCCTCTCTATGAATAAAGGAACCCAAGACGCCCAGATCCTTCAACCTCTGCTCACACAATAAACTTCGCCGTGGCACAAACAAAATGTGGAAATCTCTTGCTGGGCCACGTTTGTCTTCGCTGCAAAAGAAGTGACATTTTTCAGCTTACAAGCGCCTTCAAGATGTAGGCTGTTTCGTCTATTTTATTCCTAGAGCCTGGCCTGTTGCTCGGCACACAGCAGGTGCTAAATAAATGGGCATCGGATAAACACACTCAAATGGCTGTGTCATAGTTCTCCCTTGCTCTCGCTCTCTTTTTTTTTTTTTCCCTGACAGGAAAGAGGCATTGATCACAGCCAGTGTTTCGTAATGCATTTTCCAGCTTTCTCTTAAACCATTTATGGGGCATTAAGCTCTCAGGTTTATTGAAGCAGGATGTCCGTGTCTTATTGAAAACAGATGGTTCTTTAACCAAACCAATGCAGTGACACAGTCTTACAGAAAAATGAAAGATCACTCTTGACTTCCACCTCTAGTCTCCTTGACAGTGGGCCTCTCACAATAGCCCATACGCTTTTAAGATTTTAAGGGCCGCATCAATCAACTGTACCACAGAGTGCAGATGGGGCTAAGAACTTCCTCTATAGATTGAAGGCTGTATTAAATTTTAATCAGCTCATACTTATTTTGCTTATGAAATTCAAACACACTATGTACAGTGTATTGAAAGATAACTTAACCATTAGAGATATAACCATTAGAGACCATTGATAAGTCGTCCAAATTTTTAGCTGTCCTGAAAGTGGGGTTATATGATGACCCCCTTCTCCAACTGTCTGAACGATTTCATGAGCTTCTCATTTCCTCCCTTAGACTCTTTCACGCCTGCCCAGTTTTCTAGAAGACCCCCTTCCAATGCATTAGCAAGACAAGAAGGTTGCAATGAGGAGCTCAGGACATTAAAACCCTGAGAAGGACCAACCCCTTTTGGTCCAAACATAAGCTCTGAGAGATACCTGAGCACATTTTCAGCAATTATATCCATCAATTCTAGCCTGGGTCTGACAAAAAAAATAATGTTCTTGACATCAGCTGCTGGCAAACGACTTCCTTTAAGTGTGAACATTTTTTCCACTTCATGTTCCTAGGAAAACACATACACGAAAGGTTAACAAAAACCCTGAACCTTACCTATCACATCCAGATTCAGTCATCATAACCACTCCCAGCCAAAAGTGCATTAATACTTTGTTAGCCAAATTTAGCTTCCCCAAGGCCAGATGTATAAAGGACAGTTTCAAGATTAAGTCACTGCCATTGCATCTGAATTCAAATGACTCACACAATGAACTGTCAATGATACCAGGTGATGGTCACATAATACAACGCTAGTAACTTCTCTAGAATTAGGATCAGTATGAAATCGCTGGCCAATGGACCACTGTATGAAAAATGTTAGACATGCATTAGTATTCGTGTCTACAAAGACCCAAGAGCTTTGCAAGCCAATCACTCAGGAGAAAATGTAAAATCCTATTATTACTAAAGTACAGAATTATTAATCCCCTAACAAAACACAAATAGCTCATTTACCTTCAGTAGTGAATACTGTGCAATCAGGCCAAATGGTCCCGTGAGGTACTCATCCCAAACTATTGCCTGTAGGAGGGGAGAAACTTTCTCGTTACAGTTAATATCAGGAATTTCAACATCGACAGAAAACAACAGTCAAAGTAGTAGGAATATTTGCTTCAAACTCTGAATTAACAAAAATTTAATTGGCTCTAATCATATTCGGATCTTACAAATCTAAAGAAGAACAGGATCTGGACAAGGATGTTACTGTTGTCACGGGTCACCGTCCTCAACGGGAAGAGGGAATTGTAGTTGTTGTGTATTTGTGTCATGGTATCAACTAGTAGACTGAACCAGACAGAACCTGCCAATGGCAACAGTTCAGTCTAGTAGTAAAAACAATTTTTAATGTTTCATTTTCGAGACAGAGAGAGACAGAGCATAAGTAGGGAAGGGCTAGAGAGAGAGGGAGACACAATCCGAAGCAGGCTCCAGGCTCTGAGCTGTCGGCTTAGAGCCCGATGCAGGGCTCGACCTCACAAACTCTGAGATCATGACCTGAGCTGAAATAGGACGCTTAACCAACTGAGCCACCCAGGCGCCCCTCAATCTAGTGTTTTATATGGTAATGTCACATAATCCAATTATATAAAATTAAAACCTTGGATATAGGTATTATGAATCTTATTTTCACAGAAGAGGAAAGTTTTAAAAGGTTTGGGAAGTTTAAATAACATGTCCAGGACCACATAGGGACTCTGGGCCTTACATATAGTGTAAGAGGACTAGGACCCCAATCTAGAACTCAGCTGACAACGCATGGGTCATTGCCCTGGGTCCCCTTGAATATTTTTACTGCTAATCTCCAATGTCATTTCTTCTTCTTCCCTTATTTATTTATTTACTTATTTACTTTCTATTTATTTAATGTGTATTCATTTTGAGGGAGAGAGAGACAGAGCATGAGCAGGGGAGGGGCAGAGAGAGAGAGGGAGACACAGAATCCAAAGCAGGCTCCAGGCTCTGAGCTGTCAGCACAGAGCCCGACGTGGAGCTTGAACCCACAAACCGTGAGATCATGACCTGAGTTGAAGTGGGATGCTTAACTGACTGAGCCACCCAGGCACCCCTCTTCTTCCCTCTTTTAACTGAAATTTTTACTGAGATAAGTGTCGGTTAACATTTATTTGTAAGAAATAATACAGAGAGAGCCCTTGTATGCTCTGCTCAGTTTCCCCCAATGGTACCATTTTGCAAAACCACAGCACAATATTACATCCACAGTATTGCCATTGATGCAATCCATGATCTTATTCAGATTTCAGTCTCATTTCTTGGGCCTAAATGGGCACCTAGGGCTTAGCCTGCTTTTTTCTCTCAATGGCCGCTAGCTCCCACTCCATCTCTTGAAGTTCTTTTCTTTCTAAGACCAGTTCCTGAGATTCCTCAGTTTTCCTTTTCTTTTCGGAGTTGTACTGCCAGTTACCTAGGGGGACAGATAAACCCTAAGGGGAGAGGAGAAAGATGACGCCGCTTAGACGAAATCCTATTTAGACGAAATCCTATTAAGTCCCTAATCTACAATTTCTCACTCAATTGTGTGTTGGGTGGTGGTAAACATCTAACAGGAGAAACAGTCCTTAGAAAAGTCACGTAAAAACCTCAAACTACAACTTCTATCATAATACGTGTGAGCAGCAGGTTCTAAGATGTTGGTTCTAAGAGGTTAGTGCTTCAGAAGCTTTTAAAGGTACGATAAGCATCGACACGCACGATCGCTGTAACGCATGGACACTGGCCCAGCGACATCCTTGGGCCGCGCCCGCCCCGTTCGTCCTGTTCCCAGGGGGCACCAGACCTGCCCCTCTGGGCATGAGGGGCACCTGACATAGCTAAGGCTCACGAGGGCCTGGGATGCCACAGTGGCTCACTCTGTTGCAACAAAGCAATCGCGACGCCACGCCGACTCCGGGCGTGCGCCCCAGGCCCGACCAGCAGACCCTCTCCCCGCCTCATGGGTCCCGCTCGCTCCCTTCCTCGGAAGCCCCAGGGGCCCCCGTACCCCAGGAGCTCAGGCAATCGGGCACCGGATTGGGCCAGGCGGCACCAGAGGCCGGAAAGCAGTGTCGCCGCCTCCCATCGCTCACCTTGCTTCCCGCGCACTTGTCCAGGAACTCTCGCAGCTCGCGACGCACCGCCTCGCGCAGCACGTTCAGGTTCACTCGGCCGTAGGACAGGTGCGCCGCCATCTTGCTTCCCCTTAGGCGTCGCCCACGAACGCAGTCACGTGGAGGCGCGTTCACGTGACCAGGGCGGCAGACCACACGCTAAACCCGGAAACTGAGGTGGGCCGGCGTCTACTGTCTTTTCTGGCCCCAGCGCCTGCTGCTTCCTTCTGCTGCCTGGGCCCCGAAGCTCCCCGAGACCCCCAGCTCCAACCAGACCCAGCTTCAGTTTAGGAGTCGATGGACGCTGAGAATTGGGAGACGGGGACTGGATCCTACTTGTTCCCATTTAAAAATCGCGACTTTCTTCTTCCCGCTATAATGGAAATCTTAAATTATAGCGGTCAGAAAGTCCTTCGCTTTGCTTTTAGTTTCTAGGCGAAATTTTACCCAAAAAAGACAACGGCTGAGAGAAACTTGAGTGATTTGTCTGATTTTCTGTTCCCAGTAGGTTCACTGCACTCTATTTCACAGAATAATATCCCGTGTGGAATCCAGTTTCCATTCCATCAGTAGAATTCGTATGTTAGGTTGTTGAGTTGTGAAAATCAAGAGGGTGGAATTTACGTCGTGTTTCATTTTAAAAACTTGGTAGGGTGCCAGGAATTTAATTGCTTAATAACTATTGTTTTAGAATGATTCATGCGTTTCAGTACTTGGAGGGCGGAAATTGGCTGTTTGGGATGTGAAAGAGGCTTGATACCGTTTGCTCTTCGGGTGGTTGGCTCTCTTCAATCCTTTACATACACTTTGTTATGAAGAAAGGACTCACTAAACAATGATCATGAGTCTGAGTAAACAAAGAGCAGAATTTGGGGATGATGCCGAACAATGAATCATACATATATACACACTGGCACTCTCAATTCCATGATTTCATCAAAACCATTTAGATTTTAAAATGTTTCTCCTCAGTGTAGACTGTTCTATGCCCGAGTTCTCAGCCCGGTTTTCACAGTGGTTCTCAATCTATATCACAAATTCTTGTCACGTGTGCAGGCTTTTAGCCCAACTGAGGTCTATTATTTTAGCACCGTGTAAGAGAATACATGGTCTCAGCAGGTCTTGTCACAAGCTGTTAAATGAGGGCCCAACTTAGGGTGAAGAAGTGAGATGCCCAAGGCTAGTGAAATCCCAAGCTTGCATGCATGTAAATGAGCAAGACCAGATGGTAAACTATTCTTCTCGGACAGGATCACAATGCTAGAAGATGATCAACATGGGTGTTTAACTTGTATAGGGACCCGATGTTTGGAAACATTGCTATGCTGCTGTAGTTACCCTATAAATACTGCCCACCTTAATGTTTTCTTCTTTGTAGTTTTTATTGATATCACTGACATGTAACATTGTATTAGTTTCTGGTGTATACAACAGGATTTAAAAAAAATTTTTTTTAGTGTTTTATTTCTGAGAGAAAGAGAAAGAGGAGAGAGAGAGACTGAGACAGCGTGAGCAGGGGAGGGTCAGAGAGGGAGACACAGAATCTGAAACAGGCTCCAGGCTCTGAGCTGGCTGTCAGCACAGAGCCGGACACAGGGCTCGAACCCATGAACTGTGAGATCATGACCTGAGTGGAAGTCAGACACTTAACTGACTGAGCCACCCAGGCGCCCTACCATAGGATTTGACAGTAAGTATATATTGTGAAATTATTATCACAGTAAGTTTAACAGTTGGAGTCTTTTAATCCCCTATGGGTAGTAGGGAAATCAAGGACTAGTGTCAGAGTATCCTTTAGGTACATAAAAACATTGTTCTTGTTCAACTAACTCTGCCTTGGAAATATTGACCTGTTGGGGAGTCTGTGCTCGTAAAACAAATGTTTGGTTCAGTAATCATTTTGCTAAATATCACAGCAATTTTCAGGGGTTCTTTCCAAAACATCATGGATTAATAGGTAGTTGGTGCTACATGGTGTTCTTTATATTTCTGTGTAATATAGTGTGATATAGCAATGAATAACAACATTAAGTTTTTTTTATGTTAAGTGGGTCACAGGATGCTTTGAGATGAGGATAAATCAATTTCTTAGAAGGTGTTTATCTGCAGTAGAAATTGCTGTTTGGATCTGTAGTGATTGCTCATTGAAAGAAAAAAAAACCCTGAGAAGAATATCAGTTTACTACCACCAGCAAAAAAAGAATAACCATTTATTAAAGTAGATACAGAACACTCGTTTGCTCAAATTTTAATACTGTTTTACATTTTGTTTGTGAAACACTTCCTATTATAGTATGTTTATAACCAAAGTTTTCAACTCATTACAGATTCTTCACTTGTCAGACACACATTTGATAATCTTGAGGGGAAAAATACATCAAAGGCATATATACAATTATAGAAGTTCTTATTATACATGTAGCATGGAAGATACATTACTTTGTACATATCGAAGACATTCAAATGAAGATAAATAGATTCAAACCGGTTGATAAACTTCTGATGGTTGAGGTCCTTCATTTTTTGTGTGTGATAAGAAAATCCAAATTTATTAATGTTGAATTTCTCATCGTACATTCATCTAAAAACACAGTAAAAAAAGCTTATAATGGTTGCAGATTGGTTAATTTAGGTGTTTTATAGTGGCTTATTATCTAATTAGTTGACTGCTGGGGCTATCTGCTGAAGAAAGAAAAAAAATTTTGGAGGAAATTCTCCTAGTTATATCTGATAAACAAAATGAAAACAGAAAAAAAAAAATAGTTGCAAAGCCACGTGATATTACTTCTGGCCTAGTCCATTATGTCCTGATGTGTGTTCTTTTTCATAAAGGTAAAAATCTGAAAAGAAAGACATTGTATTTTTTCCCAAAATATAGATTTTTTAAAAATATATACATATAATATATAGAAGCTGAAATTATGCAAAACCAATAAACAAAACACCACAGTAGAGTAAGTAGGTGCAGCATATAGATTATAAAATGTCCCCACAGCAGTTTGGGGGCTTCCCCTTCCTGTTACCTGCTTCATGATTTTATAATCACACCTAAGTATTATCAAGCCTGAAATAAAGGCACTACTGACATCAGGTAGTGCAAAGAGCTCAGATACTTCTTTTTAGAATAAAATACTTTAAATGAGTAGATGAAAATGCAAAATGGCACATTTTTCCAACTCATTCCAGTGTCAAAGCTTAACCAAAACATCTAAATATACAAATGCAGCCTGGAAAAATTTTAGTGCAAATATGAAAAGTAACAGCATAATTNTGATTAAGTCCGCACACACACTGCTGGTGTCCAGCTGCCTCTGCCCGTGCGGGGAGGAGCCCGGGGAGGAGCCTGGGGAGGAGCCGGGTGCCGGGCCGGGGCTTCATCAGAAGGTCTCGTCGTCGTTGCAGTTGGTGGCCCAGTGCCCAAACACCTCGCAGATTTCACAGTACGGGCGCTCCTCGCTCCGACTGCCGTGGTGTGTGGAATGGGGGGGGTCCTCCGACACCTGCGCCTGGGTGGGACAGTCCTCTGTGTCGTGGAGGTCAAAGCAGTCACATATGTCACAGAAGAGGCGAGGTTTCTTCTTGGACTGTTTCTCCTGGTCATCACTACAAATGTTAACGTGCATAATCAGAAACTCCTCTCTACCAGAAGAAACTCAGGAGACAGTATCACAAAGAACACAAAATAAGCAAGACCAATTAATGCCCCCCACCCCCCAGGGAGCCTCGAGGGTTAAGTTCTACAGTCCATATTTTAAATTTTCACATCAAACCATCTCTCTCTCTTGCCACATCACTCTCTTGCCAGATTTATGTAACTCCATTTGTGGACAAGTAGCCACAAGGCCATGGTTTCTCCAATCCCCTGCAACTAACTTTTAAAAACCTTTATTTAGATGGAACTAAGGTTCTGATCAGTACCGTTTAGTCTAAAAATACCTGTCATAATTGTTTAGGTCGTCGCCATTCCCGTTCAGGGCTGCCTCTGACATCATCTCCACTTTCATCTTGAGGTCCTGATTCTTCCTCTGAAGGTCCACTATCACTGAATTTAGGAAATCAATCTGAGTTGTCCAGGAGAAAGAAAAAGAGAAACAGATGTGTACAATGTCTCAAGTGCGCATGCTGGAGGACCGAGGCCACGGAAGTGCACTCTCACACCACAGCTATGGGCGTGCTGGACGTCATGGGAGGGGCTAATAGTGGCCATTCCTGAATCCACGTTTAAATGCTTTATATATAGACAGGGACATAAACAGGACTCTACAAAGAGCAGAACCAATTAACTGTCCTATTCAACTGTAAAACAGATCCATAACTTTCATGTTCTGTAGAGCTGGAAAAGTTCATGGAAATTCTCCTCAGACCACCATTTAACATTTCCTGATTGGTCATGATGGAACAGTAAACAAATGTTATCTTTGAGAAAAATGAAGGTGCTTTAAAGAGAAGGCTCCAGCTCCATCCAGCACGGGAGACCCCCCAGCACGCAGTGACAGGGCAGCACCCACATAGGACTCACTGGGCAGCGGGGGACGAGGCGGCCATCAGGAGGAGACGCTCTTGTCCTAACAGCTCCTTTCAAGCCAAGGGCACTTTCATTTAAAAACAAAATGTTTTTCCCTCTTTTACTTATAATAAAAAGGTCCGATCTCTCTAAATATCTGAATAAGTCCTACTTTACAATATTAAAAATTATATACTTCATTTTTTAAAGAAATATATGGCCTTATTCTCCAGCCGTGGCAAGTTACAACACAAAACTAGCAATCACTGGCCTTGTGACTCTCTGCACAACACCCCTTCCAACGTTGGCGGGGGGCTTGCGTTTTAGAAGACTTTATCCTTTAGGAGTTACAATGCAGGAAGAAGAAAAAGCCACAAAACGGATGTAGGTATAGTGGGGAACCACACACACACACACACACACACACACACACACACACGTGCTCAAAAATTAGGAAACATAAAACAAACCATTTGCTGATTGGAAGAAAAGTGTTGGCAGCGGCAGATGAAACAAACGGAAGCAGAAAGGAAACGGGAAAAGAAAACACTGTTAATGGAGTCTGTGCTTCTCAGACACACAGACTAAGCAGACAACACTATCGGGAGGAGTGAGCATCTGCTGAATCCTTTCAGATCTTTCAGAGGAGATGGCAGATGACTAACAAATCACAAACTCATTGAATTATGTTTTTATGTCAAGATGATGGGGGCACCTTGGTGGTTCAGCTTAACGCTTTGGTTAANCCCCTCCCCCACCCCATTCTGTCTCAAAAAAAAATGAATAAATGTTAAAAAAAAATGTGGTGGCTTTTATACTTTTGAATTTTGAAGAGAATAAATATATCCAAATATACTGCTAAAATTGAAGATGGATATTAGTTGCTATGTGCAGTTACATTTCCAAATACAGAATAGTTTGCCTCCGTATAATCTCATTTTAAAACTAAGGCTGTTTTGATAATTTTGGCTTTAGGGAAACAGCTTTCAAGAATTCTTTTTGGGGTGCCTGGGTGGCTTAGTCAGTTAAGCATCTGACTTTGGCTCAGGTCATGATCTCACAGTTCATGAGCTTGAGCCTCACACAGGGCTCTTGTACTGATAGCTCAGAACTGGAAACTTGCTTCAGATTCTGTTTCTCCTCTGTCTTTGCTCCTTCCCTGCTCACGCTCTTATGTCTCTCTCTCTCTCTCAAAAATAAACATTAAAAAAATTAAACAAAAACCTCTGTCTTTTTAAGATCAAGAGAAGCAAGGTATATTTTGACTAAGTAATTCTACTTTTAGGAATCTATCATAAAAAAACACTAGTATATCTGCAAAATGATAGATATTCACGATAATTCATTATAGTATTATTCACAATACACCTAAAAGATCAGAAAAAGCCCAAATGTCCTGTCAGCTGACAAGGAACTGATTATAGTCCATCCACACAATGGACTACTATACAGCTATTAAATGACCAGATTATGTTATATGCCACCATTTGTGTAAGAAAAAGAATAAGAAAAGATGACTAGTTTTTATTTATATATACAGGTTCTTAAATCTCTGAAAAGATTTTAAAAATGATACTAATAAGAGTGATTACCTGCTTGGAGGTTTGGGAACTGAGCAGAAGAGAGATGGTGTTTGGAGTGTACATCGTATATACTTTTAATATTATTCACTGTTTATAACATATGAATGTATCATGTATTCAAAAGGTTAAATTTTTAATGTTTTATTTATTTCTGAGACAGAGAGAGAGAGACAGTGTGAGCAGGGAAGGGTCAGAGAGAGAGAGAGACAGAATCTGAAGCGGCTCCAGGCTCTGAGTTAGCTGCCAGCACAGAGCCTGATGTGGGGCTTGAACCCACGAACCGCAAGATTATGACCTGAGCCAAAGTTGAACGCTTAACTGACTGAGCCACCCAAGTGCCCCTAAAAGGTTAAATTTAAAAAAAAATTTTTTTTTAACATTTATTCATTTTTGATAGATACAGGCCATGAGTGGGGAAGGGACAGAAAGAGAGAGGGAGACACAGACACTGAAGCAGGCTCCAGGCTCTGAGCTGTTAGCACAGAGCCCAATGTGGGAGTCGAACCCATGAACTGTGAGATCACAACCTGAGCCAAAGTCAGATGCTTAACCGACTGAGTCACCCAGGTGCTCCTAAATGATTTTTAGAAACAGTGCGTAGGGAACCCTGGGTGGCTCAGCCAGTTAAGCATTTGACTTTGGCTCAGGTTGTGATCTCACGGTTTCATAAGTTTGAGCCCCACATCAGGATCCATGCTGACAGTGTGGAGCCTGCTTCGGATCCTCTGTCTCCCTTTCTCTCTGTCCTTCTACCACTTGTGCTCTCTCTCAAAAATAAACAAACATAAAATTTTTTTTAAAAAGCGAGTAAGGGACACTCAAATGGCTCAGTAGGTTGAGCGTCTGATTTTGGCTCAGGTCATGATCTCACAGTTCATGGGCTCTCGAAAGACAGTGCGAAGCCTTCTTGGGATTCTCTCTCCCTCTCCCTCCCTCTCTCTCTCCCCCCTCCTTAACTTGTGCTTTCTCTCGCAAAATAAATAAACTTAACGAAAAAGGAAGAAGCCGTGAGTAAGCCAAGCAAAGGAAGGCAGTGTTACCTGACTTTCCTGGGCTCTTTCGTCCTCTTCCGCCTGAGTATCAGTATTACCTGACATCAAAAAAAGAGGGGATTTTACAAAAATTGCAATTTTTTCCCTGAGTTACTATAACAAACAAGCCACTGTTAGATGCGTATTTTCGTGTGAAATTCCCAAGTGTGCCTCTCTGAGAACAGTCCCCGGGTTCCTGTCCCACATCCGGAGCCCTAAGGCATCTACCCAGACACGGCCCATCACAGCCACGTGGAAGTTAAAGCAGCCAGCAAGCTGGCATCTGCTCACAAAGGGACCACCGCCGTTCCCCTTCAACGCAGTGCATTTCAGAGCCCATGGCTGCTACCAGGAGGGCAGCCGTCACAGGGTCTTCTATCGTTGCCACCATTTCAGAGGTGCGGACAGCGGGCACGTCCCTGTGCAGAGGACCTGTGTGATGACTCATCCTTATCTCAGTCAACGGGGGCAGAGCCAAAGGCAGATGGGCCGCCTCAGGAGCGGGCAGCGCAACAGCTGCCTTCCAAGGACATGTCACCAGGAACGGCTCCGGCGCGGGAAGCGGTGGCGGGAAGCAACGCCACACGGCCATCACCTTACCTGAGGAGCTGCCCAGCTGCCTCCTGTTTTCTTTGAGTTGAAGCTCCAGGTTCTTTACCTGGAGTTCAAGCTTCGCTTTGTCAGACTCCAGAGACTGAACGACTGAATGCAAGGACTTGGCGGAGGCGCTCTCTCCCCTGAGCACCGTGACCTGAAACACAGCAGGTGAGCTTAGGCTCGGGCGGGAACAGAGAGAGGCGGCGGGAACACAGCCACAGACGGTACTTTACCTCATTTCTCAGTTTTTCTAGCTCTGCGTCCTTTTCGGTGAGTAAGGCACTAGTAATGCTGATGGATTTCTGCAAGGAAGCTTTTTCTTCATCGGTTTCTTTTATTAACTTGGATTCTCTAAAAGACCAAAGAGTTAAAAATTCCAGAAATCAACCGAGTGAGTGGTCAGTGTCCAACTGCCCTATGACCAACACGCAATTAACTTGAGTTAATGTAAAGAAAAAAGTATCACGGGGAAGTTTGAAGGGGGATTAAGGCTATTATGCTTGCAAAATTTTACTTGAAATTTTACTCACTGTGAGGGAGAACAAGTTTACCTATGCATAGACATGCCAGAATCTGCATATCATTGTATCCATTTGAATTTAAAAAAACACGTTAATAGCTTTGGAAGAGGTAGAATTAAAAAAAAACAAACAAAAAACAGAACAAGACTGTTGCACCCCCAAAGAATTCTTTTAAAAGCTAACCCCCACCCCAGTTGAATTCCGTTACTTTTTGAATAAATTATTACCAAGCATATAACAACAATTAAAATACACACATGCAAAGCGGTTATACACGGATGTCATGCAGAGCAGTTTTATGCTGGAGGTATCGATTGGTTCTCACTAATTTGTTACTTTTAGCAACTTCCAAGAATGTATTTTTGAGATCTTATGGGCCAAAACAGTAGCAAAGATTATTACTGCTATTCATACTGAAGGGTTATTACTTTTCATCCATAGAATCTGAAAAGGACATTAAGTTGCTCATAGAGATTACAGATAATTTCATAAAGGCTGGAACAGAAATGTTAAAATGGATTTCCTGGTGTAGAATGAAAGCACGGGGGGCGGGGGGAGGAATCTGGAGGGAGACCAGCAGAGCCCTTGGTTCAAGTTCTCAGCCTGACTCACATTTGGTTGTCAGCAGAGGGAGGGGGACCATGTCTTAAAGAGAGGGAACATTTATCCTGGAGTCAAGGGTTGGGAAAAAGAAGGGGAAGATGAAGGGAAGACGGGGGTGGAGGGGGGAGGGCAAGACACAATAGATAAACCTAGAAGGGCAAGCTACTCTGTGTTTACGTGTGTGTGTGTGTGTGTGTATTTAAATATTTGTTGTAAAAATTAAATGCATTCAGAAAGTGCCAAGGTCACAAAAGACAAGCAAAGACTGAGGAACTGTCACAGACGCCAGGAAGCTGAGGAGGCAGGACCACTGAATGCAGTGTGGTTCCTAGATGGAATCCCAGAAGAGGAAAAAGACATTCATGGAAAAGCTGGGGAAATCTGAATAGAGTAGTCTAGAGTCTAGCTAAGCATACTGAACCAACATTACTCAGTTGTTTTTTTTTTATTTTTTACTTTCTCAGTTTTGACCAATGTACCAGGGTGTGTGCACACTGTGTGTGTGTGTGTCAGGGGATGCAGGGTGAGGATATGTGGGAACTCTTCTGTAAATCTAAAATTTATAAATGAAAGAGGTTTTAAAAATTACATGCAGTGTGAAACAAGAGGGAAGAAAAGTCCTTGTTTCACAAAAATATCTTAGGAAAAACATGACTGGAAAAATATCCTAGCTAGCCCTCAGGCCCTCCAACCTACAACACTGCATTAACGTAGATGATCACCTGTGAGAGTTCAAAACTTCAACAAGAAGCCAAATCCCTCCCGGTTCTAGAAGGAGGGACTGGGTGAACACGGAGCATGTCACATGGTTCAGTCTGTTTGAGAACTGACTGGAAGGGTTGGAAACTGAGGCCCAGGTTAGAAATGGCAGAATGTATGTCTGGTTAGTGAGACCCAAGATATCCGGCACACGAATTACAGAATTCTCATGATTTATGGTAAATTGAGATTCTACACAAAGATGAAAATATAAGTGTTGTATTTATCTCATTGTGTGGCTTACACTTATAGTCCAGAATGGTAAGTAGTAAGAAAAGAATCTGAGACTTACAGAAATTTCTTGAATTCAACACCCAAGCATGATATGAACACTGGAGAGGGGGTGGGTATTGGTGCTGTTAAATTACTAAGTGAATAACACCTTGCTAGGAAAAGGATCCTGCTTAGGCTAAAACAAAGCAAAGATTTCGATGGAAGGAACATATGGGCACCTCTTGCACCTGGAAAGTAAATATCTGATGTTATCCACAATTATCCACAAAATCCTGGGCTCCTTAAGTTTCGGTTAAACTTATTTGGTAGTTTCCTCTAATGTGAAAACTATTTCAAGAGCTTCACTTAATCCAACTCAAATTTGAAAACCGCAGTTTTAGTGTTTTTACCGAAAAAACACCAGGATATAAGGTTAGAACAGATTTAAGTTCTTCTATAATCAGATCTCCAGGTAGCCAAAATCTCATAGCGTCTTCGTGTTAGGGAGGGATGAAGACACCACCATATGGCAGAAGATAAAACGTACCGGAACCTTTGTCTGCTTCTCACTTACACACGACCCCTAAGTGAGGCTGCTTTCGAAGAAGATGGGCAAGCAGAACGTGTCTTGAACAAGTTAAGAGACACATGGTTAGGAGAGGGATCTGCCTCGTGATTTATATATCAAATGACAAGACTAATAGCCTTTGGCAGCTCGTCTTTATGGCTGGGCTTCACTGCTGGCTTCTTGGGCTATTTCTAAACCCTAATCCCACTGCACAAACCAAGAGGGACTAAATTAAACCATTTATGCCAATGTTACTGACATGTGAGTCACAAATCACACTGACAGGAGTGCGTGTACTATGCTCTGAAGCCATGCTGGCTAGAAGGACTTGGTGTTGCTCAGACTATCAAGAAGGGAAGATAAACATGGTACGAAAGAACGGCTATATGGGCCAGCTACCTTTCCCCTCTGGGGAACATATTACCCAGATTCTTTCCTTACTACTTACTTAAGAAATAAATTCTAGTAATGAAACAAATACCTTAAAGTGTTACTGGGCAAGCTTTAAAAATGCAAGATAACAAGAACCAAACATTAGAAACATGAAAAGAAATGCAGGTATAGTAAGGAGAACTAAATTTGCACTGAAGTTCTTTGCTGTATATAGATCTAAAACCGGTGTGTGTGTGTGTGTGTGTGTGTGTGTGTGTGTGTGTGTGTGTGTGTGTGTGTGTGTGTGTGTTGCTGCTGAGAAAATTTTACAAAACAAAAGCAAGACACAGAGGGACAAAGGCAGCCAAAAAATATATACAACAAGTTGTTTTACTAAAAATATATGAAATTTATTTATTATAACGTGGATAGACTTTCTTTAGTCTTACCATTAAAGACACACAGATAGAGCAAAGGAAGCAGGAGTAGGGAAGGGAAAAGAGAGGGTGAAATGAGCATTGATAAGTAGCGCAAGCTCGAGACAGTCAGACAGTCAGCAACCCACAGTGAGCTTAGTGAGCTGGAGTAGCACGGAGCTCAGACCCGGTGTCTTAGACGGGGTCGCCAACCAGTTTCCGTTCCTGACATTTATCCTGCATTTACACTAACAGAATTGATTCCACATCTAAGATTTTGGCTCTGGAGTCCCTGCTTTGACATCAAAAACCTAGAGAAGGGAGGGAGGCCAAACACGTTCCCAAATCTGCTGTAGGCTTTTGTGGACAGGGGAACACACTTCTCCACTTCGGTCAATCAGAGCAATTCGAGGTTGGCTCTGCTCTGTCTGGTATCTTGGAGCCTGTTTTGAAAGTGGTCCGCCTGACTTGGAAACCAGCTTCCAAAATAAGGACTGAATTTTTAAGTTAAGAGAAAAATCTTAACTACAGATTGTTTGCAATTCAATGTTTAGGTACCAAAAAAGCATAGCAAATACAGGAAGATCCTACTACTTAATGAGAAGTAGTTTGTGCCTGCCAGTCAGGAGTAAATTCTGCACTTCAATACGATGACCATTTGAATGACACACTTATTACTATCTTGACTATGTATGTTTAGTTATCACTTCTGAAACTCTTAAGATCTCAGTTCTTGCATGAACAACTACACTGCAAATATTATGATGTAAGTACTTTGCAGACTTTTAAATTAAGAATGTATCAAATTCTTTTCAGTATGCCATCTAAATTTACTTAACTGTTACACATAGACCTACATATGAATCCATCATCACACTGGCTTTTAGAGGACACTTAAGGAACCAAATTATTAGCTAAAATATATTTGCATTCAGATTTCAGAAATAGACACAACTTCCCATGAGGATTAATTTGGCAAAAAAACCAGTGCTAAATAGGATAAGTTAGGTTCTCAAAATTTTCACTTTCAGAAAAAATTACCATGTTTATGTGCGTTTACTGATATATAATGAGTAATTTTCAGGAGACATTCCTGAAATGACTTATCCAGGACTTAACATGGGAACAAAGATGGTGAAGTGGCCTTAACAAGCACCCAAACTTGTTCTACCTTTTTAAGCCATGAAAAAAGTCACATGCCTGCTCATATTTTGAAAGGCATGTAATTTAAAGTGACATGATAAGATTAACGAAGCATAGCAGCTTTATTCTTTATGAAGATTTAAAATTAACAACCAATAAATAAACGTACAGTGAGAAAAGAGCCAGCATAAACATCTGAAGCCCTCTGTCTTATGCTTGCATCTGGGTTCTTGGCCAAGTTGCCTAACATTTTGGGCTCTAGTTTCATCGTTTGTAAATCTAGGCCCCACCATATATGTCACTGCTTGTCCTGAGATTAAGTTTGTGAATCATGAACACAGGGGATAATGTCAGTACTTATACCAGCCCATTTTCCCATGTTCTCCTGCCAGAATGTCACAGGAATAGGCCCTATCAATTTTTTTTTTTTTTTTTTTTTACACATCCTTGATAACTGCATAAGAAGGTTCTCTTTAAGGAAATGGAGTCTTATTTATGTAAAAAGGAAACATCCTGAGCCCGCACCCCCCACCCCTCCCGCAGAGCTGCCCTGGCTGCGTACACAGGGGCACAGGGATGGGGGGTGGGGGCAGTGATGAAACATGTGCATTCTGGTGTGAAACATCATTAACAATGAATCTAAGTATTTCTTAATTTAAAAAAAGAAAGTAGGAAAGGCACTCCTGGACTGAGTCCTAATGTCCTTTAGAAAGTTTCTTGTGGATCCCAATATTTCTGAGGGATCCCAATATCTCTGAAGGCTAAGTAAAGCCCTCAATTCCTAAGCCCCCACCATGCTGGCGGGAGCAAACGCTGCCAGAGTAAAATACGTGTGTCAGTGGTCTGGGAGGGAAACTTCCTCTTTCCAGACAAGAAAGAATGAAATTCTTTGCAAGAGTGTGGATGAATTCTTGATTAAGCTATTCTTAAACAGTTATCTTTAGTTTTGTTTTCAATAAGAAGAAAAAAGTATGTCATGGTTGTGATGTACATCTACTCAGCAAACCAGCGTCAGGGCTGTGGCTCTTGGCAACAGCACACACCCCTCTGCCTGGCATGCAGCGTAAAGCACAGAATTTCTCAAGACACAAACCGCACATTTTACAAGAGCAGACAGAGACTGTCAAGATATATGAGCATCAGGTTTCTCAACGGTTATTTCTGCAGTCCCTTTTATCCTTACTCCAAAGTGCTGGAAGGTTTCCATTTAAGTATCATTTGATTACTGATTTGATTACCGTCAAAGAGTAACAGGTAAGAAAGCTCTTTCTTAGAAAACAGAAACATTCAAATTGATGCTAACAATTATTACTGAAAAGTTAAAATCTTTATATAGTATAATCAGTATTTATATGCTGATCAATTACTCTATGCAAAATTACAGCATTTTCAGTTACTGAAGAGGTAACAGCAGTATAATGAGACAACCTGATTTTAGAACACTTCTGAATAAATTCAACTGACCATAGCTTAAAAATTTATCTTTTTGTTGGTAATTAATACTGTAACTTTTGCAAATAAATTTCATCATTTATCAGTTATGAGCACCAAACTACCACAATCCAATCTTCTGAACAATTAGGAGCTGGCATGTTTTCTACAAGTCACCATATACATCATATTCTGACAGTTTCCTCATTGAACACACACATACAATAATAAACACAAAAAGCAAGCCTACCTCTTTTTCATTTCTAACAACTGATTATTGAGCACAGATCTCTCTTCTTCTAGCTGGAAAAAAAAAACACACAAAAAAGTTCAGGTTGTTACAAAAGTCCACAGAGAGGCCTACTTCTCATTCCACATGTCACATTCCCAGGCTCCAGGACAGCTAAGGCAACTGGCCTTCCTCTCTGGCAATGAGAAAAGAGCAAGTGGTTACTACATCATGTACAGTTATTAATTTACAAGTCATTTAGGACCTGAATGACTCCCTTTCCTTGGTCATGCCCTATCTTCAACATTCAATAAATGTTTCATTCATTTGTTAAATGAATAAGTGAAGCTTCAATGTTACCATTCTGGCTCCTTCACTGAAATCACACAGATCAAGTGTCACTAACTCCTGGGGGGCCAGGAATAGGCTGTTTACTCCGTATGAGCCTCATTTCATGTCTACCACATTCCAAGCATTGGTTTTTCACCCATAAAATAAAGAAGTTAGAAGAGATGTTCCAGGGTCGCCTGGGTGGCTCAGTCAGTTAAGTGACCGACTTCAGCTCAGGTCATGATCTCACGTGTGGGTTTGAGCCCCGCATCGGGCTCTGTGCTGACAGCTAGCTCAGAGCCTGGAGCCTGTTTCACATTCTGTGTCTCCCTCTTTCTCTCTGACCCTCCCCTGTTCACGCTCGCTCACTCTCTCTCTCTCAGAAATAAATAAATCATTAATTTAAAAAAAAAGAAGAAGAGATGTTCTAAGGGACCTTTAGTTCTAAAATTCTATTATCCTATGAAGTATAAAAAAAAAAAAAAAAAGGTTCAGTTAGTTAATCCTGTGAGAGACGACTCGCCCCTACCCCCCAATCTGTACCATGCAGAGTTTATTATGTGAAGTATCAATTTCAGCTCACGCTTGTTAATAAAACTAAGGGGCGAAAACACTCCTGTGTGGGTTTTCCCCCCCAAATCAAAGGATAACACCAAAGACTATGGAACAGTTTCCAACAGCCCAGCCCAGAATTTAAGCTATTAGCTTACTACGTGTTATGGTCTTATTTCTGATCATGTATCAGTTGTATCTATGCTTTGCTATTAAGGTCTTCAGACTTTTAAAGTTCTTAGACATAAAAGTGTTTTGAATATAAAATCACAAAATCTATCGAGGTTAACATACAGTTTTTTCACTGCAAACTCTGCTTTCCTAGTCCATTAAAGATGTATGCTTTTGCTCCGTGAGTAATTCACAAAAAATACTTAAGAAATTTTTAAAGAGTGCAAGGAAGAAAAAAGGGTGGGAGACAAGCTTTAAAAAACTAAGAGGGAGAACATCTGGAGAGTGGGAAGTGGAGATGAGAGGGGCTTTTTTTTTTTTCCTTTACGCCCATTTATACAGTTTATATTTATTTTTTAAACAAGGAAGCTGTTTTATAATTTACAAATTAAAACAAAAGAAAAAAATCAGTAAGACTTCAGAATGAGAAATACCTACAGTGAAGATAAATGCATAAAGGCAGATAATTCACAACAGAGAAAATACAAATGATTAATAAATATCTGAAAAATCATTCAACACTTTCCAGAACAAGTACGTAGAGATTCCTCCTCTTTCTTGGAGTAATTGTGCCTGAATTTCCAGAGAACGTGAGTTTAAATACTTACAGTACTGATTTCGTTAAAGGAAATGATGTTTTTTTTTTTCTTCCTCTGGTCCAGGATCCAATCCAGGATAGTAAGTTCATTTAGTAGGTCAGATTTAACCTAACTTGTTCCTCGTGCTTCCCTTGTCTTTTGTGGCCTTGACATTTTTGAATTTTAAAAAAATTTTTAAATGTTTATTTTTGAGAGAGACAGAGTGCGAGGAGGGGAGGGGCAGAGAGAGAAAGAGACACAGAACCCAAAGCAGGCTCCAAGCTCTGAGCTGTCAGCACAGAGCCCGACATGGGGCTTGAACCCAAGGACCATGAGATCATGACCTGAGATGAAGTTGAACGCTTAACTATGCCACCGAGGGGCCCGTTTTGAATCTTTTCTTTTTTTTAACATTTATTTGTTTTTGAGAGAGATAGAGACAAAATGTGAGCTGGAGAGGGGCAGAGAGACAGGGAGACACAGAATCTGAAGCAGGCTCCAGTTTCCACAGAGCCTGATGTGGGGCCTGAACTCACCAACTGTGAGATCATAACTTGAGCCAAAGTTGGACACTTAACTGGCTGAGCCATCCAGGGGCCCCGGCCTTGACGTTTTTGAATCACACAAGCCAAAACTTACTTCACATGATTTTAATCCTTTTAAATTCACGGAGATTCATTTTACAGTCTATCCTGGAGAATGTTCCATGTGGGTCTGAGAAGAATGTGTATTCTGCTCCTCTTGGGTGGAGTACTCTACAGATGACTGTTAGGTCTAGCTGATTAACAGTGTTCAAGGTTTTATTTCCTTGTTGATCTTCAACCAACAAGTTGTTGTTGTTCCATCTATTACTGAAATAAGGTACTGAAGTCTCCAACTTTTATTGCTGAATTGTCTTTCTTCTTTTAATTCTATCAAGTTTGGCCTTGCACATTTTGGGGCTTCTATTATGAAGTGCTTATATAATTGTTATATTTTCTTGATTTTTAAATTTTAAAATGTCTTTCTGTCTTTAGTAAACAGTTTTGTCTTAAAATTCTATTTTGTCTGCTATTAGTAGAGCCACTCCAACTTGCTTTTGGTTACTGTTGGCATGGAATATCTTGTTTCCTCCTTTGAACTCATTTCTGTCTTTGAATCTAAGCTGTGTCTCTTATAAACAGCATATAGTTAGATCATGTTTTTAAAAAATTCATTCTGCCAATCTCTGCCAACCTTCTTTAACCCATTTACATTTAATGTTATTACGGGTAAATTACATATTTTTTTCAACTAATAAATTTTACATTTTAGAGTTTTAGGTTCACAGCAAAACTGAACAGAAGGTATCAACAGCTCCCATACATTCCCTGCCCCCTGCCCCCCGCCCCCACGCACAATCTCCCACAGTATCAACATCCCACACCACTGTGGTACATTTGTTACAAGCACTGAAGACACAATGACACATCATTAATACCCAGAGTTCATTGTTTTCACTAGGTTCACTCTTGGTGCTGAACATTCTCTGAGCTCTGATGAATGTATGAAGACATGTATCCACCATTGTAGTATGACCAAAGTAGTGCCTCTGCCCTAACAATCCTTAGTACTCTCCCTATTCATAACTCCTTCCACCGCCTTATTCTCTAACAAAAACTATTTAATGTCTCCATAGTTTTGTTCTTGCCAGAATGTCATAGCTTTGGAACCATACAATAGATAGCCTTTTCAAATTGGCTTTCAAATTGGTAATATGCATTTAACATTCCTCTGTGTGGTTTCATGGCTCGATAGGCCATTTCTTTTGGGTGCTGAGTAATATTCCATCATCTGGATGACCATAGTTTATTTATCCACTCACCTACTGGAGGGACATCTTGGTTGCTTCCAAGTTTTGATAACTGCAAATAAATCTGTTATAAGCACTTATGCACAAGATTTTGTGTGGATTATATTTTTAGTTCATTTGGGTAAATACCAAGGAGCACAGTCGCTGGATCTTATGGTAACAGTATGTCTAGTTTTATAAGAAACTGCTGTATTCCCAAAGCAGCTGTACCATTTTACACTGCCACCAGCAACAAATGAGAGTTCCTATTCCTCCACAATTTCACCAGCATTTGGTGTTGCCAAGTGTTTTCAATTTTGGCCATCCTGATAGTTGAATCATATTATCTCATTGTTAATTCACAATTCCTTAATGGCATCTTCTTCGGTGAGGCGTCTATTCAGGAATTTTGTCCAGTTTGTAATTGGGTTATTAATTTTCCTATTGTTGAGTTTTAGGAGTTCTTTGCATATTTTGAGTAACAGTCTTTCATCAGATGTGTCATTTGTAAATATTTTTTCCAAGTCTGTGGCTTATCTTCTCATTCTCTTTTCACATTGTCTTTAACAGAGCAAAAGTTTTTAATTTCATTAAAGTTCAGCTCATCAATTCTTTTTTATGGATCATACCTTTGGTGGTTTTGTACCTAAAAAGTCACCATTGTACCCAAGGTCATTTAGGTTTTCCCTGATTTTATTTCCCAGAAGTTTTATACTTGTGCATTTTACGGTTAGGTCTATGATCCACTTCAACTTAATTTTCACAAAAGATGTCGTATTTATGTCTAGATTCACCTTTTTGCATGTGGACATCTACTTGTTCCAGTACTATCTGTTGAAAAAATAATCTTTGCTCCACTGTATTGCCTTTCCTCCTTTCTCAAAGATCAGTTGCCTGTATTTATGTGAGTCTGTTTCTGAGTTCTGTATTCCAATGATCTATTTGACTATTATTTTCTCAATCCCACACTGTATTGACTACCATAGATTTTTATACTAAGTCTTGAAGTCAGGTAGTGTCAATCCTTCAACTTTGTTGTTCTTCAATATTGAATTAGTTATTTGGGGTCTTTCACCTCTTCATATAAACTACAGAATCAGTTTGTCAATATATACAAAAGAACTTGCTGGGATTTTGACTGGGATTGCATTAAATCATGTTGGGAAGAGTTAACATCTTGACAATACTGAGCTTCTATCCATGAACACAAGATATCTCCATTTATTTCATTCTTCTTTGCTTTTGCTCATCACAGTTTTGTAGTCTATCCTCAGATGCTGTCCATATTTTATTAAACTTACCTAAGTATTTCATTTTGAGGAGGGCTTATGTAAATGGTATTATGTTTTCAATTTCAAATTCCACTTGTTCACTGCTGATATATAAGATAATGATATATAAGATAATAATTTGTCTATTAAACCTTGTATCCTGAAAACCTGCTGTAACCACAAATATATATGCATGTGAATATATTTGTATCCTGTATACAAATATATAATATTCACACACACACACACACACATAATACATACATAATACTACACACACACACACACAATATCCACACACACACGGACATTATGGTTCTTTGTCAAGAATGCTGTTGATCGTGTGGCCACAGGGCAGGGGACTAGGACTGAGTGAGGCCAATGCATATCAAGTAATTCTTTTACACAGTGCATAATACATGTCAACTTAGTCTCTAATTTTTATTCTTGGTTGCTTTCTTCCACTTTCCCTCCACTCTATCACCTCATGTTAGTCGTAGTCGCTCTATTTGTCTATTTTTTCTTCTCTTTTCTTTTTATCTTGCAAATGTTTTAAAACTTTCATTCACTTAATGATCAAAATTAACACCACCAACAAATGGCATAAAGCAACATCACATGCTTCTTGGAAGGATACAACATCAATTATCTTCCTGCTAAGAATGTATAACCATCATGATGAAACATCACAAACCCCAAATGAAGGATTTTATACATCATCACTGGCCTCTTCTTTAAAAGAAAAAAAAAAAAGGTCACGTCATAAAAGACTTAAAAAAGGCCAAGTCATAAAAGACTTAAAAAAGGCAGAAGCAGCATTCCAGGTAAAGAAAATGAAAGAGACTGAAGTCAGTAAATGAAATACATAATCCTGGGGGGCGCCTGGGAGGCTCAGTCAATTAAGTGTCTGACTCCTGATTTCAGCTCAGGTCATGACCTCACAGTTCGGTTCATGAGTTCAAGACCCATGTTGGGCTCCACGCTGGGTGTGGAGCCTGCTTGGGATTCTTTCTCTCTCCTGCTCTCTGCCCCTCTCCTGCTTGTGTTCTTTCTTGCTCTAAAAATAAATAAATGTAACTTTAAAAAAGAAGGGAAGGGAGAGGGAAGGGAAGAAAGAAAGAAATGCATGATCCTAGATTAGATACCGAACCAGAGACAGGGAAAAATTATAAAGGACATTTACTGAGACAACTGCCTAAACAGGAATATGGCCTGTATATTAGATACTAGTATTAAAACTTGCTGCATTTGGTAACTGCACTTTGGTTAGGTAAAAACGAGTCCTTAAACTATTTGAGCATTGTGTTCTATTTTTATAATTTTTTGCAAAGTCTGAAATAATTTCCAAATAAAGTTAAAACACAGTTCTATTCTAGATCTCTAGCTCCCCGAGTTGTTAGCTTAGTTGTCTATTTACTTGCATTTAGTGCTCACACCAGTATCAGTCCTTTTGCCACAATTTCTCTTTAGGTAGGTCCTGTATTTTGATTCATGGACAGATTTTATCAGCAAGCAGCTACTTTCCAGAAGGATTCACAGATGCTACAACTTCTAAGTTCTTTCATGATGGCTTTTCAGATGTTTTTTAAAAACATCTACCCGTCCTTTGATCTGTGAACACTTGCCAGGACACAACATCCTGATCCTATTTTCTGTCCGTCAGAACTTTGGGAACCGTGCGGCACAGTTTTCTGGCATTGAATGTGGCTGCAGTGGGTTCTGCGGGTTTTGTTGTTGTTGTTGTTTTTTACCTTTTAATTTTATGATTAGTATTTTTTTTTAAAAATACCTCCTTTTTTCAGAGAAAGGAGAAGATATCATTTTTTAAACGTTTATTTTTAGAGACAAAGAGCACAAGCAGGGGAGGGACAAAGACACGCAGAACTCGAAGCAGGTTCCAGGCTCTGAGCTGTCAGCCCTGAGCCTGATGCACGGCTCGAATGCACAAACTGTGAAATCATGACCTAAGCTGAAGTCGGACGCTTAAGTAACTGAGCCACCCAGGTGATCCCCCCCCCCACCTTTTTTTTTTTTTTTTAACTTTTTATAAGGAATATTCCTTTTCTGCCTGGGCATCTTAAAAACTATCTCTATAATCCCAAATATAATAACCAGTGTTATTTTTTGATGTCAATTGCTTTGGACCAATATCCTCCACTGCCACCCCCCCCCACCCCCCCCCAAGCTT
>NW_027533280.1:3398361-3505224 GCF_008692635.1 Crocuta crocuta | reverse complement strand
GGTTTATAGAGGGGAAGACAGAATTCCAAGGAGGCTACGTGCTGTCAGCACAGAGCCCAACATAGCTCAAACCTACACAGTGTGAGATCATGACCTGAGTTGAAACCAAGAGTCAGTCACTTAACCAAGTGAGCCACCCAGGCGCCCCCCCCTACTGACCTTCCTATATGTAGACTCAGTTCTCCACTTGGGGGAATTTCCCTATTTTATCTCCTAACACCTTTGTTGTTGCATGTGTTGAATTCCCTCTTTCAGAGTTGTTAATTATACTCATTCAGATGAGTAGAGCTATCACCTTTCCTCTAATTCTTTAATATTGTTGTTTCTCCCTTTACTATGACCAGCTGAAGCCTTTCTTCCAGATACTTAGAAATGTCCATAACGCTCTTCTCTGTTTCGGACTTACTGAGCAGTCCTGACACGGTGCTGTTTTGGTCCTCATTTGCTTCCTTAACTCTTTGGGCTCCCTGTTCCACTTGTGTCATCTTCTCTTTGAACACCTGCTTTATTTAAGTCACTGACATTTTTATAGAACACCAAGCAATATTCCACTTTGGGTAATGCTTTCCTGCGACCTGAATTCCTCATCTCTTTGGATTCTTGTGTTCCTTTCTTTTTTTTTTTTTCTTTTGGTACAATAGGCATTCAAGTGTTCATCTTACTGTGGGCAGCTCTACTGAGACGGTCTGTTTGCTCATATGTGATGTAAATTAATTTTCCCTGACACCTTTCTTACTTTATCTGAGACGTTTAATCTTCACCTCCAAGCTACAAAGGAAAAATTGGACACTGCAATCTATACACATCTATAGCTGGAGGTCAAGGATGGAGGGAGCACGGTGAAGGGGCTGTACAGCACGTGGGCCTGAGGCTGGGAGGGAGCACAGTGAAGGGGCTGTACATGTGGGCTGGAGGGCAAAGAAGGGGGGAGCACAGTGACGGGGATCTACAGCATCTGGACTAGAGGTCTCTTTCATGGATTTTTCTTTTAGTGCCACCTCTGAACAAAGGTAATCCTATTCCCACAGGAGCATGTCCTCAGGCTTCAATCTCAGGAAGATACAGGATTGTCTTTCCAACATTGAGTCTCACCTCTGTTGCCTTCCCTTCCCAAAGACAGGAATGCAGCCCCATTTATGGGTTCCCTGAGAACATTCCTGAGTAGAGGACTCACCCTGACTCCCCACCTGTGGACTTATTATCATTTGAGAGGAAAGCCCTACTCCATATCCTTTTACTTAAGCCACTCTTTGTTGATTAGACTAACTACGGAAAATGACAACCAATAATTCTTCCTGCCTCTGGTGAAATCCTGAGATGGTCAAAGGGACTTCTGGCCTCAAAGATTGTTCTGTGCCTGTTCTGACTATTCACTTCTTCCATCTAATTTTCCCTAAACTGGATTGGACACAAGGATGGAGAGAAGCAGAAAAATTCTCAGAATTTTGCTACACGTTTTCTTTTCTCTTACCACTGAGAACAGCGTCAACAGAATCAAACCACCACCTTGTTTCTTTTCTTGACTGCCAAATTTAAATGTTTACTTAAACCATGAAGTTAACTGGCTTTGCTGGAGATATTTTTTTTGCTGGAGAGATTTTCCTGGAAACATTTTTTAATAGTCAGAAGACTGTGGAGATTTCATTAGGTATCGAGGGAGAAAGAGTCTGTGATCAGCTTCACTCAGCCCTACTTGCCCAGAAGTACCCCGAGCCCAGATTAAAATTATGATGGTTAATGACCACGGTTTTCCAAAATTAAACATGACAAGCTAAAAACAGTGTTGCCTTGGGGCATCTGGCTGGCTCAGTTGGTAGAACATGTGACTCTTGGTCTTAAGTTGTTGAGTTAGAGCCCCACAAAGTAAATGAGAGCTTACTTTAACAACAAAAAAAGTGTTCCCTCTGTATACATTCATGTCTGCAAATTCAGGCTTATTTAACATTTGCAGACTATTATTTATAAATCAATCTCGATGGTAACTTCAATTTTTTGTAGACTGCATTTGTTGTAACCTCGGTCAAAAAGAAGTGTTGATAAAATACAGTTATTGAGACATTAAATCCCTGTCCTGTATCAACAGACAAACTGTAATCTCATTTTGCAAATAACTGGGAAGGGGAGTGGGGAGAGAAATCAGGACCGTTCCCACAGTGACAGCTCAGTGTGTCTGCAATCCGCACAGGGGGGAATACACGTAAGGTTTGGAAATGATAAATCAGACATTTCAAAAGTACTTCAGGTGACTATTTCTATAAAAGGGCCCATATCACTGTGATTAGTTTTAGTACTCTCTTTGAAAGGAAATAATGCTCTGTAGAGTTTCCATTAATCTTGAATCTCCACAACCCTGCCTGATTTTGCATTGTGCGCTTCCACTCTTCACGCAGGGCAAATGCCCCGCTCATTTGGTGCTCATGCTTCCGGCAACCACAACTCTCTATAACAAAGCTATGAAACTCGAAGTAACCGAAATCATGTAAGAAAAAATAGAAAAAGCAGTCAAGGTTTCTGCACCCTGAGGCCCCGGCTACAAACGAGGTATGCATTTAATCACTCATTCATTCATTTAAACCTATACAGCATGCTGTGTTATCCCCAACATCTCACAGCCTGTGTGGGGACACAACATGGCATTCTAAGGATGACAGAGAGCAGGACACAGACACAAAGGAGGAAGCAGCTCGCCCTGAGGCTAGAGGATGGGGCTCTCACAAGGAGGAGAAGTTTACCACATGGGGACAGGAGGAGAAGAAATGTAAATGCAGACCTGCCTATGGCGACTGACCAGGTGTGGCAGGACAAACAGGAGCCAAGAGCGTGGAAGATGTCAAAGGAGGAAAGTCAAGAGTGTAGGTGGAGGCGCCAGGTGTTCACAGAGGACGGAAAGGAAGCCACGCACTTGTGCTGTCACTAGGTAAGTGATGACTCAGGCGAGAGTCACTTCAGTAGTGCACTGGTGGTGGCGAAAAGCAGACGGCAGGGGATTGGGAAGAAGATGGGAGGTGAAATTGAAGGCAGAAAATACTACTCTTTTTAACAGTCTGGAAGTAAAGAAAAGAAGACAGGACTTTAAGTGTGAACAGTACGGCAAGATTTAGAACTGCTTTTAAGAAAATGAGAAGGATTTCCCCACCCACTGAAGATCCCAAGTGGCAATAAGACACAGTGGTCACAGACAAGGAGGCAGACAGACATCAGGAGGGACAGGCGCCCACCTGAACAGAGAAAGGATACCTGAAACACCTGAAGCGCATGCAGAAGCAACACGCAGGGCAGGCATTCAGTAAAATTCCATTCAGCCGAGAAAAGAGGTAACAAGCAGACACCTGCTACAACGCGGATGGGCCCCGAGAGCAGGATGCTGAGTGACAGAAGCTGGTCACTAATGGTCACATGTTTCATTCTTTTTGTATGAAACATCCAGAACAGGAAAATCCATAGAGACAGAAAAAAGATGAGTGGTTGCCAGGAGCTTAGGGGACAGGAAGAAACGGGAAGCGAGTGCTTAAACAGGTATGGGGTTTCCTTTCGGGGTGACAAAAATGTTCCCGAACAGGTCAGAGGTAAAGACCACACTGCACTGTGAATGTCCCAAATGCCACTGAATTATACACTGTAAAATGGTTACAACAATAAACTTTATATTACATGTATTTTGACTCTGTCACACACAAACATATACACACACACATCCTGAAGCTGCATGAAACTGGTCAGGCCCTCAGGCAGCAAAGCTAAGGTGAAAGCAAACAGTCAACAGCAGTTATATAATTACAACGATCTACAATCTTCATAATCATCGGTTATCAAGAAGAGATAGGTTATGTTAACAACCAGGTTGAACAATAGGAAAGTGCAAAACAAAAGCAAGTGCATATGTTTCAATCTGATATCCTCTCTTTTCAAAGACAAGGCACTCTTTGACCATCTCAAGAGTTCTGTCACTGTTGATGTCAGATAAATCACGCCTCTCTCAACCCCAGTTGACCCTGCTTTTCGCTCCCCTCCCCCACTAAAAGTAGTATCCCACTTGGGAAAGGCAGCTTACAGTTTTCCTTCGGAAAGGAGAATGTCTGGTAGGGAGAGTAGACAGAAGGCACATGTGTGGATCTGTTTCTGGATTTGCCAGCTCTGTTCAGAGGACTATCAACAAATAGATGTGTCCTTCCAACTACTGAAACACTTCACAGGGGCACACGATGCCCACTTGTCAATCAAGTTCAATGAGAATTTCTACCAGAGTGGAAACTGACATCACTCCCCAACTTTGACCAACCAGTCCTGCTCATTACTAGCCCTTTTAATTTCAGAAATTTTCTACATCTTTTTAAATTCATAGAATACTCTACAAAACCACAGCCATGGGGAGGCAGGGATTCTTTTATTTTGATAAATGACCTCACATCCGGTTGACAAACAGGAAATCAAAAGTCCTCCTAGTGAAGGGGGCTTCTCAAGGAAGTAAAAATCCTTACCAAATAATCCCAGTGAGATGCTTAAGATGCAGAACAGATTCTGGGGGGGTCTTGGGCTTTCTAAGCAAAATAAATTTGAGGTGGGAAAAAAAAATACCATTACATCAAGAGGGCACTTCTACAGCATTGTTTGACCCCTATCCACCCACACCATTCCTAGCTCACAAGTGTTTCTTTCTTTTTTATCTTAATAACAATTATGAAGTGACTTAAGTTTTACTCTCAGCATAGGAGTAGGGAAATAGGCCTCTGAGTTAGTCTGACATGAGTACAGGTCTCGGTTCCACTGCCTAGCTGCGTGTCCGTAGCAAGCTGGTCCACTTTTGAGACTCAGTCTACAAAATAGCCTTCCTGTATCAGAGGCATGTTGTGATGATTCTGTGAAGCACGCAAGACCATCAGCTCAGAACACGTTCGGTGAATTACGATGCTACTAAACAAAGGACTCAGGAAGAACCCAGGTCCTAGGTCAGTGTTTACCCCTCCCCCATCAACTTCACCTACACTGTCTTAATTCTAGAATGAAACACTCAATGTTTCTGTCGTACAACTATTAAAATTCTTTCTAAAAATTCATTTTTTTCTAAAAATAGGGTTTCTGCAAAACACAGTGGCTCTGGAGTATATTTCTAAACATAGCTGATCATCAATAGTTTGGCATGACTACAGTAATAATGTGAAATGTGTGATTTTTATAGAAGTAAGCAGTACTCCAGATTCCTGGAGATTATACAGTAAGAAGAGAGCTGATGAATTAATCAGTCTTCTGTAGACTAAGGTTGTTTCTAAATCATTTTAAATGGGTGATTCTCTCCAGTCTTTTGAAATAAATAAATACACACAGACACTATATATATTTATATTTAGTTCAACGGAAGAATTACCCATAATCTTCTTTGATAATCATTATCATGTTTAACAAGCTCTACCATTGAAGCCTATTATTTAGTTCATACCCACTTATTTCTGTCTTCTGAGTAAAACACAGAACTACGAAGGGCCTAATAACCTGTCCTTTAGAGGGAAGTCACTTTTCTTAGTTGTTCCTTGCACGTGCTGTTCTGTAACACCCTTCAAAGTTACTGACTTTCAAATTTCTAGTGACAAAACCTTTTCAAAAGGAAGGCAATTCAAATGCCAACATGCAAAAGAGAAGGACATGGGAGAGAGGGAGCCCCGCAGAGTCCTGCCCAAAGAAGCAAGATGCCTCCTCCCACTGCTTTCCATACCCGAGCGACAGAAGCAAAAAACCAGTCAACAGTCCAGTTAAGGTCACAACATGAGACACGAGAAGGATGTCTCTGTGTTCTTCCCATGTAAAGGATCCACTCTCTCTGCCAGAGATGCTCCATGAAGTCGAAAGAGATGGACCTCTTGGAGACTCTGTTCTTGCAAGAACTTACAGACACAGCGATGACAGAGCAGCTGCCCAATGTTTTAGATGCTCTAGTTTGTGCCAGGAAAAAAAGGACCTCATCTGGTCAAAGGGCTTCTATTTTTCATGAACTCCAGTTTCTCACATCCTGATTAAAGGAGAGGGCAGTGACCTTGTTTAAATCAATCCACTTTGATCCTATTCCTGACCCACATCAGAAGATGGCAAACATTTCTTGACTATTTAGCTGAACGAGGATGAGCAAATTACTATCTTCATGCTCTTGTTTCCTCTTTGACAAGCGGAAATAATGACAGTGCCATTGCCTAGAATTATTGTAAAGAGTAAGTGAGGTGACAGCTATCATTTATTTGTGCTTGTCGCATAGTAAGAGCCAATAAACATGAACTAACATCACCAAAAGCATCATCACCATCCCAGAGTCTGGAGAGATGTGGCATTCCTTTCATGAAGTAAGAGAATTGTGGAAAGCTATAACGAGGACTTTAAAGTCTGAAATCAACTCTCCAAAAAGTGCTTTCACCATCAACTGTGCCATGTCAGTGGGTACTCAATACAATTACCCCAGATTACTCTATCCCAAGTGGGAATAATCTTTGCCAAGTATTCCTGGAAGAAAAAATTCTCTTGAATTATAAATCAAGAATTGATGACCACAGGGAAAAAGTCTCTTAAAAATATCATTTGAAGCTTCTGCTGAGGCCAGAGAGGACTACCATTTAGCACTTTGATTCAATTTACTAAAGAATAAAAAGCAGGATATGTCATTCTTTAAAATCAGTTTTGCTTCAGTGCTTAATAAACTTATCAGAAATTTCTGTGATTTAAGTACAGAAGCAAATGGGTTGTGGTTACCTTCCAGCTCATTCCATGTGTAACACAAATCGCACACAAGTGCAGAGACACACACGGTTCCATTAGGAAATGCTTAAAAAAATTTTTTTTAAAGAAAAGCAGAGTTCTATTTAAAAACAGCTGCCAACCCCCACACCAAATCCATATTCTGGGAATTTGCTTCCTTCAAACAAATTCTGATGAAAGAAAAGAAGAACCTTAAGAGGAAAGTAATTTTGAAATCCAGGCAATAGCAGGGAGAAGATATTGTTCCTTTCCATTTAAACACATTGCTATGAGGCTGTCTAATAAAGGTCTTATTTTCTAGTTGCTCAAGTTCTCAGTGTTGCTACTGGTTTTTGTTTTTGTTTTTGTTTTTTAAAGAATCTGTCAACTCCTACCCTAAGTCCTACAGCAGCACACTTGAACAGCAAGGAGACACATCACACAGGCAACTTGAAATCCCATTTGGAAGGACCCGACCATG
Organism: Crocuta crocuta; assembly: GCF_008692635.1. Taxonomy (NCBI): domain Eukaryota; kingdom Metazoa; phylum Chordata; class Mammalia; order Carnivora; family Hyaenidae; genus Crocuta; species Crocuta crocuta. The sequence continues at coordinate 3,498,029 of NW_027533280.1, read as the reverse complement.
TCGAGCACCTCTCTGAGGGGCCTCCAAGCACCCTGCCAACAGCAGCAGACAGGAGCCCAGAGAGCTCGGTATGCCCCGTCCCCGCCCCGCACTCCACCGGCCCACTGACCTTCTGATGACCTGTGACTTCGTCCCTGCTTCTCCCCAGCTCCTCAGCAAGTTTCACGTTCTCTTCTTGCAATGCTGAAAGCTGCTGGGACTTCTGAGCTGCTGCCTGCTTGAGGGTTTCTCTGCAAGGACAGTGAGTGCAGGGTTACCATAGAAACAAGACAGGCAAGGAAACTGTGGGAGACGACCGGCTTCACAGCACTGAGGAAAATATATCTGAGTCACGTGCCTGATAGGATCTATAATCACAGGAGGCAGTGGTATCTACGTGCAGGAGAGGCTAAATGGCTATAACCTCTCAGGAGGGGGACTGTGGCCCACAATTATTATTTTTTAAAACCTAATAAACATGATATCCACCCTCTCTCCACCCACACTTACCCACTTCTGAACACTCCCCATACAAAAATCCATGTTACTATAAAATAAATGACAAATGAAATGGTCAGTCCTCTGGTCTTTCAGACTATTTCCACTAGAAAATTATGCTAAAACCTAGTATGTTGATAAAGTGATTTACCTTGCTGCCAAGGTACTCTGTTCTGACTGCACAGATCTGTAATGTGGTTTTTTTCTGGCAGAAATAAAAATCTAATGGTCCTGTTAGCCAGTATCTGTCAGAGTCAAGTGCTGGTGTGAATCTGAGTATATTTTTAGGACAACTCGAGGTGAAATGTCCAAAGGAAATGCGGTTTTCCAATTACATAACAGGTGTTTCGCTTTGATTATGTTCTTTCCACAATGGTAATTTGTAATTAAAAGAAGCAAATAAAAATATAGCCTGCTAACCTCTATCATGAATATCAGTATACAAAATGTAACAGGGTAAGTATATTTATTAAACATATCCCCAATATTAAAAATTATCCAAAATATACATCTCTAATTATCATCCTTTACATGTGGATATTAAAAATCTTTTATTTGATCATTGGATTTTAGTTTTCTGTCATAGAAGGGTTTGAAGCCACTGTGAATTTTAAGTCTGTGCTGGCTAAACTCCATTTAGGGAGCTGTCATACGTGGCTGAATCCTGAACCAAGTCATCCGGGTATGAATCCATCTGCTGATGCAGGAACACATCTATTTTTAACTTCAATTGTCTAATGTGTGGCAATGCCTGGCAACTTCAGATTTTTTTGAGTTTTAATTCTCCATCCACCTATAATATGCATGCTGGGGTAAGATTTAGGGGAATAAACTTACACAAAAATTTTCCTAGCACATTAAGTTAAATTAAGTGTTTTACTGAGATGTCTATTTAGCAAGTGAGGGAAAACAGAGAAGGAATTTTGGCTTCAGGTCATGCAAAAAGCTAGGAGGGTTGATTTTAATTATGGATTAACACACACACACACACACACACACACACTACAGCTCAAGTTCATCTTCTGGCCAAAGTCCATCAATTCTTTTTTTTTTTTTTCTTGTATAGTTTATTGTCAAGTTGGCTTCCATTTAACACCCAGAACACCTAAAGTCCATCAATTCTAGACAAATCTGAAGATTTTACTTAGGATGAAATCATCCAAAGTCAAATCTTTTATTCCTAGGTGGTCACTGCCTTCTTCAGGGGTTGTTTGGTCTCAGCATCGGGATGGCCTGTCAGTGAGAAGTATGTAATCCTGCTCTTTGCCTCTTAAAGATGTTCATCTTGTAACGGCCTTTGAAATCCTTGGTTTCTATTAAGAGCGCACAGTGAAGAAAATTAAAACAAGGAGTCAAAGAAATTTCAAAATGTCTTAAAGCATTGATCTGAAAAAGCAATACTTAATGTTTTAAGATCTATAAAAATGTTTTCACAAATATTTATTTTCTCATTTAGTTCTCAAAAGCCAAGGAGGCTAATGTTATTATTTATGTTTAAAGATGAGAAAACTGAAGCTCAGGGAAGTGAGAGATTTTCTCCAAATCATCAAGCCAGGAAGTTGTAGAAGCAAGAGAACTGGAGTTAAAACTGGCAGACGGACCTCCAATGTAATTCCAACATAGAAACACCTTCCCGTTTCTCTTTATTTTTTTTTTAATTTTTAATGTTTTTATTTATTTCTCTGAGAGAGAGAGAGAGACAGACAGACAGACAGTGTGAGCACGGGAGGGTGAGAGAGAGAGGGAGATACAGAATCCGAAGGAGGCTCCAGGCTCTGAGCTGTCAGCACAGAGCCCGACGCAGGGCTCGAAGCCACGGACGGTGAGATCATGATCTGAGCCGAAGTCGGACGCTTAAGTAACTGAGCCACCCAGGCGCCTCTCCCATTTCTCTTTAGAGTATAGTGGGTACAGAAAGGAGGCTCTAATAGCCCAACTTCCAGAAGGACTCCAGGGAATAAGNGAAAGTCGGACGCTCAACCGACTAAGCCACCCAGGCGCCCCGACCTCCAAGTATTTCTAACAAATTTTCTAAGCTACTTTTCTTTCTACATGACAGAAGACTATCCCAGTTTTAAAACTGAGAGGCAAGATACACATTGTTAACATTGACTTGCAAACATTCTACTTACCAGTCTGTTATCTATCAATTAACTGCCACACTAAGTAAATTCTAGATTTATTACTGTGCCAGGTGAGTAATTAAAGACAAAAATTAAACCGCTTCTATCGTTTTCCCTAAGAATTGAAATTATACATCAGAGAGAAACCATTTTATTCTCTCTCCATCTGAAAATAGGAGCTGGCTAATCAAGAGTTTTCCTAAAACCAGCCCATAAATGGCACAGAGGAAAAGGAATATTCAGCTACAAGCACTGGGTTTCCAGCACCAGGGGCAATGTTCCACGGGAGGTAAGCTCTGATGAGAACTCCAGTGTAGACACTGGTGTCCATTTTCCTCCAGGAATCAAAGTCCTGTCAGGTGAGGGGAAATACCAGGAAAGTTCTAAAGAACACAAAGCGCCTCAGATACATGCTGAACCACAAGGAAATAATCAGCTGCTCATTCTCTAGCTTTGCACACTGAGCACTGAGGAACAGTAAAATAACTGCCTTTTTTTGTCCCCCCCCAGGAGAAGCACCCGTTCCCATTACATAGTACATTTATTTTAGATGGTCCTTGACACGCGGCCAAGTGTATGGCAGGGAACGAGTCACGGGGGCAGGGGCTCTCTCAGCCTACTCCTCCTACTCCCTCTACCAGCTTCTGACGTCTGTCACTGGTGTCTCCTACTGGTCCCCCTCCTGCTAAAAACCCTGGCCACGGTGTGCCAGGTTACCGACAGAAGATGCAACTCCCTCAGTCCTGGTGGGCCAGATAATAAGGCAGAGAATTAAAAGCAGCCCAGGCCGTCTGCTGGGTGGCACATGATGTGTATCATGGGGTAAAGTCCCAAACCAGATCTGCAGCCACCGTCCTACAACGGACGATGACTTTGTTTTCCATCATAGGGACCTTTATCTGTGTGATTTGGCTTGAGAAGACCAAGAAGCTCAATCATAACTGTACTGATCAATCTGTGCATGTAACAGAATTTTCGGGAACTATTGAATCACTGTCTAGAGAAGTGTCATTAAAACTAAGACTGGGTATGGAAGTCCTAAATCACTACATTGTACACCTGAAACTAATCTTCCCGTTAACTAAGTAGAATTTAAATAAAAACTTTTTTTAAAAACACAAAAAACGAAGACTGAGGAAGGGATTAATCATGCACTGCCTAAATTGCTGAGATTCCTTCTGGAGGATTTTTACCAACTCTCAGAAGAACCCAACCAGGTACCAATTTAGTCCCAAGCTTGATCAACAAATTGTATTGAGGATGGGGACTTAGAAATGATGCTTTTGCTTCTGTTTGAAGCTAATCTCTATGTTCAATCAGAACTGGGGATAAATAACATCAACCCTTGAAGGACAAGGACAATACAAATCCATCTTTGTATCTTTCCTAGCACAGAAGACACACTCCAATGTTCACCAGATTAACTGGCTTCAAGTTTCCAGGTTCACACAGCTGATAGAGCTGTGTGAACAGAAGAGCAACATGAAATCTACACAGAAATGACCATTGAAAAAGCCAGATAAACACCAACAATTAACAGGCCTGAAAGGCAGGAGTTGGAGGTGGTGTTGACAAAGGAAACATGGCCAGCCTATCTGGCTGAAATCTAAGTGGCAGACTAATGGATACACCTGCATTAGAAAGATTCTCCCAGGGGTGCCTGGGTGGCTCAGTCGGGTTATGCATCGAACTTCGGCTCAGGTCATGATCTCATGGTTCATGAGTTGGAGCCCTACATCGGGCTCTGTGCTAACAGCTCAGAGCCTGGAGTCTGCTTCTGTCCCTCCCCGGCTCGTATTTTCTCCCTCCCTCTCTCTCTCTCAAAAATAAATAAAAGAGGGGCGCCTGGGTGGCTTAGTCGGTTGAGCGTCCGACTTTCGCTTAGGTCATGATCTCGCGGTTCGTGGGTTCGAGCCCCGCGTCGGGCTCTGTGCTGACTGCCAGTTCAGAGCCTGGAGCCTGTTTCGGAGTCTGCGACTCCCTCTCTCTCTGACCCTCCCCTGCTCACGCTGTCTCTCTCTCTCTCCTAGAAATAAATAAAACGTTTAAAAAAATAAATAAATAAATAAAAGATTCTTCCAGAATCCTTTCATCTGATTTCCATGCCAGAAGGTTTGATTACTCTTAAAATCATTATTATTAACACTCTCAAAAGCGACATGCTTTTTTTCTCCCTATAGAAAGGTCTTGAGAGATTTAATAATAAAGACTCCTAACTTCTCAGCCAGCACACTTTTCACTTTGCTCCTTTAACTCAGCTACTATCTTGACTTCGCTTCCTCAAAGTGAAGCGGTTATAGGGGTTCTCTCCCAGCTACGCTAAAGTATTTGGGGGACAAAAGGGTGGGGACTACTTTTTACTTCAAGTACTTGTCAAGTTATTTTTTACATTAGCATCATTTTCACTTTTGTGATATTAAAGCCCCACAGTTTCTCTCAAAGGACACGAACTTACATTTCTTTCCTGAATTCTTCCATTTTTTGATTCTCTACCGTCAGAAGTTCTTTTGATTTGTTCAGCTCTTCCACATTTTTCAGGTTGTTTTCTTTAAGTGTATCCAACTTAAAGACCAAGAAAAAAAAAAACTTGATGAAATTATTTTCCAGTGGCAGGACTGGATAGACAAATTTTTCATGCAAACGTGCACTAAAAAGATAGGTGAAATCAGTCACTTGGGAAAAAAAAAAGTCACCAGGTGAGGAGATGACAAGTGACCACATCTATTATAAATGGCAAACCTCCCCCCTTACATTTAGTCAGACATTTTCTGTACACCGGACCAAAATGTCAAACTAAATTGTCCCATGAATTACAACAAAGGTTTGCTTTCACTTTGTAATCAATTCTCAGTATTTATCATTGAACTTGCTATTCAAGTATGACCCTCTTAAAAAAAAAAAAGAAAGAAAGAAAGATATTGCAAAGGCATGACATCAGCAAGGATTATTCCTTGCACTAAAATCTAAAACCTCCTTCCTTCCCCATACATTAGTAGCTTCGATGTATTTGTCAACATTAGAATGAAACGTACTGAGTCCTCATTATAAAAATTATTTGAATTAAAGTTATCTGTAGGTGGGAAAATATTTGTTTATCCATCTGAACCCTGATCTGAAGAGGAAAAAGCTCTGCAGTGAGGCTGAAAAGCACTCTTACATCAGCCCCATCCCCTGCCCATGGGGGATGCAGCCGGCCTAGCGCCCGGCCCTGATAGGAGAGGAGCCAGACACATTCCTGGAACGTGTGGGGACGTGACCAATTACAGGCTCTGGCAGGTGACTGGGGTTCCAGGTGCAGAGCCCTCACCAAGGGCAGGGAGCTTGCTTGGGCTGTCCATGACCCAACACCTGCTCCTGGCCCCAGAGTGGCTTCCTGGGACTTGTGTGGTCATTTCATACAGAAGTGTCTCTGCCACATCACATGCCACCAGTCAGGAGTCCTAGACAGTGTCTTGACAGTTTTACCACCACCTCTACAATTAAGAGAGGAATCTGGAATTCCAGATTCACACAAGAAAAACCAAGTATCACAAAGGGCCCCAAGAAAAATGATTCAGCCAGTGTTCTATTCTGGTTATAAACAAGGACACCAAAGGCTGTATCATGAAAGCGCACAATTCTCCCTAATTCTACCCTCAAAAATGAGATATATTCCCTAAAACCTTCTCATTTAACCTCTGTGATTATCATGATTTTTTAATGCTTTTTCTTCTTCTCTTAGGAGTATCAGCTCTGTAAATGTACCCCATGTATATACAGTTTTATTTACTCTATAAGTATTTCAAAATGTGTGTATCTTTATAGATTTCCATCTTTGAACTTCTGTAATGAGAAGCCCAAGGCTTTACAAAGCAGCTATTCCATGTGGCTAGCCCTTCCACTGCTTCATTCCTCAACCTCTCACCTGACTATCCCTTTTAAAAACATTTGAAGTCAGGCAGAACTTCACCTAACTATTTTGGAGAATCAATCTACTTAGGAATGAGAGGTAACTGCTTCCCAAAGAAAGAAGGGGTGGATATGAGCTGGGAGTGGGGAGGAGGGGAATAAAAAATGGGTCCAAGAATGAGAAATGCTACTTTGGACAGAATCAAAGTGATCTTGACGCCACACATCTAAGACCCAGAAGTGACTGACTGGACAGGACACAAAAGGGAATCAGGACTGAATGACACCAAGAAAAGGCTTACGTCAAACTTGGGGCTAAGGAATGGAATTTAGTGGCTCAAGTTGGGAGAGAGTGAAGATTTAAAAAAAAAAAAAAAGGATGTGATTTAAGATAAAAGATGCAAAAACTAAAGAATGTTATAAATACCTCTCTCTTCAGTTCCATCATTGAAGTTATCATAAAAAAGCCACGCTATTCAAGTTTTCCCTTCATTATTTTAAAAGGTTGATCCTACTAAATAAGTAATGAAGTAATACACTTTATTTAATATTGTCATGGCTCTGGTGTACATTCGGCTCCACTAACATAGATCAAACCTGTGTAAGGCCACACTTCAAAAAATAAACAATCCTGAGTTAGTGATCAAATATTCCATGAAGTCGGTAAGCTGTCCTTTGTACAAAAAGCCATTTAAATCTGATTACTTCATTCTGTAGTTTCTGATTTGTTTGCTTGGTATCCTCCAAGGAGGCCAGAGTTTCACTCTTCTCTTTGGTCATCTGTTCCATTATCTGCATGGCATCTTCTGCTGTTTGAGCGGCCTAAATACAAGAAAGCTCTATGAGAAATGAGGCTCCCTCCCGCCGTCAGGGGTGCTCAGGCCATGCAGCTCAGGCAGCCCTGACTGGCTTGTGTGCTTATAGCCCAGTCACCAATCCATTGCCGAAACAGACAGACCAAGACATCAAAGGGGATGTCTTTAATCCAAAGGGGAACAAAGTCACAGACCCTTTTCATCCCATTCTTCAAACAAGCCAATTGCAATATGCAATTTGCAGACTTTCAGACCCTTCTAACCTACATCTTCCAAGTCCAAAGTTACACTGACAGTCACTCACGCTCATCATTCTGACCAATGTTGGAGAGAAACATTCAGAGATAGTAGAGACTCCCATCCTCATGTAGCTGAATCTTCTCTCCATTTTATTTACTGCTGTGTTTTTGAAACTATTCTTCCTATTTCAGATGTGGGGCTTTTGAAATCACTTGTAATTTAGGTGAGGAATTTCTCAAGGAAAAATAAAAATTATTTGGGCAATTATTAACATAAGGCTCAAGTGTTTAATGAGAAGCATTAAATGCAAAGTTCTCTGAGAAAAGCTGTGGGTAATGAGTATAAACATGGCTGTGAATAAAAAAGATAATATGCGTATGGAGACAGATCCTTAGCTGATATGAAAATAACCATTTTTTGTTTTTCATAAAAAATAAATTAAAAGATGTTTAGGCACTTGTTTACAATTTCACATGGTCTGGGAATTTCACAAGCTTCTGGGAATTCTGTAGCACCTTCCCCAACGCCAGCCATGGAGATTTCACTGGCGGGTTCCAAGTCCACAAGGGCAGAAACAACAAAACAGTTAAAAGCCAAATAGAAGATACTGTGTTTCAATATGTGCCCATTTTTCTATTGTTAATCCTTTCAGAACCACAGCTGACTTCTCCCAGTAAACTTCTCCTTAAATTAAAAATATATCCTTTTTATTCACAGTTTACAATTCTTTCTAATGGACAGAAACAACTGCGATTAGAGATTTAGTAACGAGTGGCTCCTTCAGGTGGTAACAAAGAGCCTGAGATACGAGCAACTGGAGAAGTGGGGTGCCTTTCCTCCTGAGGCCCTTAGGAAGTTAGTGCACAGTGTTAGTAGTCCAGGTGCTGGTCCCTGACCCTCCCACTTTACCGTAAATGACTGAAGAGTCTCGAGCTCTCTAATTTTAAGAGTGAGCTTGCTCTTGTCTTTCCTTAAAATACGGTTTTCATTTTGAGATTCTAGGAGGTTGGCTGAGATATGGCTGTTGGTTTTAGCCAACTGGCTAATCTCTTTCTGAAGGATGAAGTAGCTTTCTGCCAGCTTTTCCTTCTCCTTCAGGAGCTCCTCCTTCGTCACTATCATGTCTCTCTTCTCGGCCAGGAGGCTCTTATTGTCCTGTACCACCTTGGCGCGATCGGCCAGGGTCATCTCGTGCTTCAGCCGAAGGTCATCCAGGATCTTGGTGACGCAGCTGTGCAGTTCCTGCAGCTCTAACTTGGATTGGGACAAGGTGGCGAAATCACTCTTCAGAGTCTCTATGTTGGCAGCGAGCCGAGCCGTTTCCGCACTCAAGAGTTCCTTTTCCTTAATTATCTCCACCACTCTCTGCTCTGATTTGGTCTTCTCTTGGACGAGTACACCATTTTCGGACTGAAGCTGCTTGGTACGCGCTCTTAGCTCTTCCAGCTCCTGCTCCAGGAGGGCCATCCTTCCGTGAAGTTTATTGTTTTCGTACAGGGACGCCTGGTTTTCCTGCGCCCTGGCTTCTTTTTCCAGGACGAAGGACTGCTGAACTGTCCGGATCTCTCTGCTTAACCTCTGACACTCTTCTTGCAGGCCCAACCCGTCCCTCAGCAAGATGCTCTTCTCAGAACAGCAAGTCTCAAGTTCAGCATTCAGACTCTCCTTCGCCTGCAGAGTGCTTGTGTGCTCTTTTTCTAAACTCTTTCTGGCATTTTGAGCCTCTTTCAGCATCAGAGAGAGATCACACTTCGTGGCTGCTAGCTCTTGGTTTTCCCTCTTCTTCTCCTGGAGCTCTTTCTTCAGAGCGTCGAGATTACCAAGGAGTTTCATCTTCTCGTGCACTACGATTCTTCTGTTTGCAGACTCTTGATCATATTTCCTTCTGAGTTCTCCTATGGTTTTCATGGAATTCTCTCTTTCTGCCAGCAAGTCTCCATTTTGCATTTCCAGGACAGACTTTTCCTTCAAGAGACTGTCATGCTGCTTTTTGAGCTTAGTAATTTTCTGATATACCACCTCCTTCTCAGAAGTTAGATAAGTAATCTTCTCATTCAGGCTCATCTCCATATGGGTGGCCTCTTCTGAGCACTTCTTCAGTTTTTCAGCGATGAGCCTGTTCTCACTTAGAAGTTCTTCTTTTTCAGCCAAGAGTTGTCTCTCTGATGAGGCCAAGGTTTCTTTTTCATGCAGAAGCTGGATGCACTCGGAGTCTGTGATCTCCCGACTGGTCTTGATTTCTTCCAGAAGCTTTGTGAGGCTGGCATTTGTAGCCTGCAGCTGCCTCATGTCCAGTTCAGCCTTCCTCAGAGTCCTCTTGGCATCGTCTAGCTGTGTGCGGAGCCCACTGGTTTCCGTGCCGAGCAGCTGCTTGATCTGGAGGGCAGCCTCCAGGCTGGCGTTCAGCTTCTCCCGATCTTGACGAAGCACATCCTTCTCAAATTGCAGATCTTTGTTGTTTTGGAGAAGACTTTCTCTTTCCACCTTTAAGGCTATGCACGTGTTATCAAGACCTGACTGCTTCTCTAAAGCCAACTTTTTCTCAGCCGTGAGATCTTCAATCTCCTGCACCAAGGTTTTCTGATCTTTGACTAGCTCTTCATAAGAGCTCTGAAGCTTCTGAATGATTTCATCTTTATCTTTAGCCAAGGCAAGATTTTCAGTAACGAGCTTCTTGATACGATCCTCTAAGTGGTCTTTTTCTTCCTGACCCTTCTTAGACTCAGCAACCAAAGCATCTTTGCTGAGCTGGAGCTCTTCCATGAGAGCCCGCAAGCTCGCTCTGGAAGCCTGCAAAGCATCATTTTCCATACTGATCTTTAAAAGTTCTTCCTGAGCAATATTGATTTCTCGTAGTAATTTCTCTTTCTCAACAGCTAAAGATTCTTTATGGAGCTGCTCCTGCTGATAAAGCTTTTCAGCATCTTCTTTTTCTTCTAAGACTTTCTCCTTTTCTAAATTAAGAATTTCATTTACTGACCACAGTTTCTGTTGATCTTCCTGAAGTAAAGTTATTTTGGCCTCCACCTCTACCAACTTTGATAAAAGTGAACCTTTTTCTAACTTTAAAGTATTTCCCTCCTGTGCGAGAAGCTGCTTCTCTGATTTCAGACCCCTCAGCTCTTCTGACATTAGTTCAATTTCTTTTTTGGCTGATGTTAACAAATAAGTTAGCGACTACAGAAACAAAAGGTGGAAAGAATGGAAACAAAATGAAATCGAGCAGACAAATGCAAGCCCAAATAACTTAATGTAACCTAAATCGTCAAAGTTTAAAATTGTTTACAATAAATGTCCTAGAAACTACCTGGATAATAAGCAGGGGGCGGGGCAGGGAACTAGATGAAAAGAGCCCATTAAGGGATAATACAAAGCAGGTTTAGCTTTGCTAAGTGCTGATCTACCTACATTTATTTTATCTCTGAAACACTTTTTAAATCGTCCCTGAGTGGTACCTAGGAGATAAAAATAGTAGTTTGACTTTGACATGAGGGCATGAGATTCTTTCCTGCCCTTCCAACTTCCCCATTATTTCTCTAGTAGGAAGAATTCAGAGAATTTTTAAAAACACAATCTAGAGAATTACAAAAAATGAATATAATTTAACCAAACAGTGGGGAGGGGAAAGGTGAGAGAAAATAAATTGTTGCTTTTCAAACTAACCACAAGACAGACATCAGCTTGCCAAAGGACAGTTACTGGCCTGGCTGATTTAATCCCAATATTACATATAACTTATTAAAAGTAAAGACCAATTTGCTAGGCTTTGGTGACTAAAATAAATGATTAAAAAAATTTTTTTCATGTTTTATTTATTTTTGAGAGAGAGAGACAGAGCGTAAGCAGAGCAGGGGCAGAGAGAGAGGGTGACACAGAATCTGAAGCAGGCTCCAGGATCTGGGCTGTCAGCACAGAGCCCGACAGGGGGCTTAAACTCACAAACTACGAGATCATGATCCGAGCCTAAGCCAGACACTTAACCAACTTAGCTACCCAGGCACTCCAATAAATGAGTTTAAAAAACACACTGGTTTATAAAATGACCTGACCACATTATACCAGCACTGTCCAGAACCTTCTGCAATGGTCTAAGTGTTATCTGCAAGAATATAGTAGCCCAGTGGTCATGTGTGTGGCTGGTGAGCACGTGAAGTATGGGGAATGTGACTAAGGAGATAAACTTGTAATTTATTAAAATTTAACAATTCAAATTCAAATCAATGTAGCTGGTGGCTACTGTATTGGACAGCATGGATACAAATCACTGGCTCTTCAACTAGGAAACACAGAAACTCTGTGGGCTCCATGGACCTCCTGACATCTTATATAAAATTTGTTGAACATAAAAATTTTCCAGGGGACAGGGGAATACTTTAAGGGTTCATCAGATTCTTAAAAGTCTGTGAGCCACCATTGCTGACCAACATTGAAATCCAGAGAAACTGTGTATCAAGACAACTTTCAAGGGGGAACAATCCTTACCAAATGACCCTTGTAAAAAATAAAAACCAAAACATCAGTAAGAAAAATTAATGAGACTTAACAGAAACTTCTAGAACGGCATGGTTTCATCAAACTGCAACATTTTTTTAAGGGAAATACTAAAAAAAATGGAGTCTGGGGACTCCTGGGTGGCTCAGTCAGTTAAGCATCCATTTCTGGAGTTTGGCTCACGTCATGACCTCACAGTTCCTGAGTTCAAGCCCAGCTTGAACTCAACTATCAGTGCAAAGCCTGCCTGGGATTCTCTCTCTGCCCCTCCCCAACTTTCACCCATAGGAGTACTCTAAATAAATAAAAAACATTAAAAAAAAAAAACAACAAACCCAACAACTAGAGTCTGTCCAGATAAAAGGATCCACAAAGACAAAAAAAATCTGGAAATTATATCCAGAGTTAGGTGTCTCATAAAACTGGAGCTGTTTAACAGGGAAAAGACAAATCTCCTTGACAGCCAGCATGAAGGAGAGAGAATATGTAGGCATCTTCTGTAGGACATAAATTATGTTATGCTCCAACTGAATTAACAAATTTAGGTGGGATTTGTTTGAAGTCCTATGTATGGGCTCTTACATTTCCTTTGCACTAAACTATATAAACACTAAAAGTAATTGAAGACAAGTATTTACTTTCCTTTGAGCAAGTTAAATAGAAGGAGGAAAAAGTTAAATAGGAGGAGGAAAAAGTTAAATAGGAGAAGGACGATTGAACTTCATTAAGCTACCAGAGTCCAAAAATATACTGGGTTACAGAGATGATCCTGACACTACAAAATGAAATTCAATGTATCAAATTCTACTCTATTTAACAACAGGATGTTTCCTCACAGCCCCTGTATCCAGCTTCCTTACGAATAAGTTCACAGTGCCTTCCAGGGACATATAAAACCCTTTCTAGACTCCTCACTTCTAATCTGTTTAGGAGCTCTGTTTCTCCAATTCTCACTTGTTTCACGTGGCCTCCGCTTCCCGCTTTGCTGCAAGATGTCTCTCCTAACTGCAGCGCAAGGCAGCAGCAAGATGGCCAAGATCAGAGACCACAACACAAAGCCTACTGCAAGCAGGCAAACAGAGCTCGGGCAACTGGAGACTCTCTGTGACAGCTAGGGAGCAAGCAGCATGGGGTGGGGAGTGACGGCTACACAAATCACTCAGGGGAAAGCCCTGTACTGTAGCCGCCACTCCTGAGAACAAACAGCAGCTGGCAGAAAACACCTGAAGCCAGGAAAATGTAATTCGCCATCCCGCCAAGCTCTCCGAGGTCAGCATTGGTAAAGGCCAGTGTACCCCATCCCATCTGCTGCTGCTTTCTAAGCCCCACTGCAGCTCTGATGCAACGCAGCCACCAAATTCTCTCCCAGAACATACTTTGGCTTTGTCAGCTTGCTTTCTCAGTTCCACCATCTCCTGAAACAAGCCACTGTTCTCCTCTCGGGCGGCCCTCAGCCTCTCCTCTGTGTCCAGCAGGGTCTTCCGCAGGCTCTGCAGGGCTTCCTCATGCTGAGCCTTTGTCTCAGAACTGGCTGCTTCGTACCTAGCTTTCAGGTCCTGGCACTGGTTGTGGCTCACTTCCATTGCCTTTTCCTGCAGAGAGCCCGAGTGAGGGAGAAAGTCATCTAGCCACATCTGCACCGCCCCTCACCTTCCTTGCCAGCACACAGTCCCATTTACTGTCCCCTTACCAGGTCTGACAATTTCCTCAGCAGTTCTTGCTTTTCTTCCTCGTGCTTTTTAGCTGCTTCCTGCTGGCACTGTTCTGCTTTGAGACTTACTTCCCCAATATTCTTCTGCAGAAAGCTTGCATTTTCTTTAGCCTTTGTGAGTTTTAGCTGTAATTCTTCTACAGTTCTAGAACAAGTTTCAATACAAGGGGTCAGAGTTTTCAAAAGAATGCTTTGAATTCTAGAGGTATGCTTAGAAAGATAGTATTAATAACTGTATTAATAAGTTATGAGTAACTTAACAATGTCTAAAATAACAAAAAAAATTTAACCTGACTTGCCCTGCAGAATAATTTTAACAACTGTGACAGTTATAAATACATTATTTGGAGTGACAACTACTGTAATTGTGAAGGTTTGTCATTTTATGTCAATAGATCAGTAAGGAAAAATGAGTGAAAAGTAAACATCTATAGGAAATTAGTTATTTCAGTTAAGTTTCAAAATTTTAGCAGACTAGATTATCAAAAACTCTTTCTAGTGCCGCTCGAGAACAGAATACACAAAATGACACCTAAGCACTTGGAGAACTAACTTCGAGATCCTAATGTGGTTCAACAAAGACGTACACAAGACGTGGGACACAAACCTGGAGAACAGGCTATCAGACGACTCTGAGAACGGAGGAGGGAAACTCGGGCAGCCCCTCTGGGTTTTACACCTGGCCGACACCTGCAGAGATGGAGCTCCTCGGGGCACTGCGGCCACAACCGCCTGTGCAGCTGCACCCACCTCGCAGCAGGTCTGACCCGAGGCGGCCAACCAAGGCCCAGTGGCCAACACCCCACCCCACTGCACCCCTGATGCTGGACTGTGGATGCAAGCTTAACTGCCAACTAGTCACTCTTTCAGACTCAATGGCCCTAAAATGTCCTCTGAAAGGTTTTTTTGCCTTATAAGACATTTGCTTTTTATATGGCAGCTATTAAAAGAAAGAAAAATCAAAGTAACAAGAACCTCAGAATAAGGACAAGAGCAGAGGTGAAGACAAAAGCAGCTAGCTCTGAGGATGTACAGCGCAGCGATGAGCACAACGAGAGCTCTGGGACCAGAACAGAAGGGAGTGACTTCACCTAATTGAGCCTCAATTCCTTTCTCTTCAAAACGGGAATAATGCACTCACCTCACAGGATTATTAAGAGAATCAGAAAATATACTTAGCATACTACAGGGCATACTTACTAAGCCTGTAATAAGGGCTACCCTTCTTTACACTGACGTAGGTTAAAATACTGTTAACCACCTATAAAAGATGTCATTGTCATTGGCAAAATTCTTTACAAGTCATCAAAAAGTCTACAATATTGTATTACTCAGAAGGATCAATACATGACTTAAGGATACACTGAGGTATTACGAGAAAGGAAGAGAGACACAACCATCCTGAATTCTGGCTCCCCTCCCTCCAAGACCTTCCTTCAGAGGCCAACCTGAATCAGGCACCCCTATAACCATTCATACCTACCTTTCTTTCAGACGTAACTCGTCATTCATTTTTGTCAGCTGAGAAGAATTATCTCCAGACATTTTCATTATTTCTGCAATGTCATTTTCCAACTTTTCCTTTGCTTTTATCAACTGCTCTTCTCTTTCATCTCTCTCTCTAAATTTTGCCTCCATATCTAAATATATATAGGGGGAAAAAATTGCACCATAGTGTTAGAAGCAACAAAAATTTACTGACTACATCCTGTATTCCAAGGCTTGCTCTGGGAATATTTGTGTATAGGGATCTCTGCCCTCATGAAAATTATATTCTAGCCAAGAAAAGAGACAATAAACAAGATCAATAAAGAAACTAAATAGTATAAAAATAGGGTTAATTGCTAAGAGGGGAAAAAAATACAAGCAGAGAAAGGAACCAGGAAGGAGTTGGAAAGGTTAAAATCTCAGGCAGGGCCTCTCTGAATGGTAACATTTAAGTAAAGACCTCAAGGAGCTGAGGGACTGCAAGTGCAAAGGCCCTGATGCACCAAAGTGCTTGGCACGCAAAGAGGCCAATACGGTTGAAGGAGAATGAACAAGGGAAGGGTAGTACGGTACACGATCAGAGAGGTAACAGGGCCTGGCACCGGTAGGGACTGCAGTTGTTACTCTGTGTGACAGGGGAGCCACCGGGTGATCCTGAGCAGAAAAGCGACACAACCTGACTTGATGGTGGAAGGACTGCTCTGGCTGGTGTGCTGCCAACGGGCCACAGAGGGCAGGGCACAAGCGAGCAGAAGCAGGCAGAGCAGGCGGCCAGCTGTTAGAGCAGCTCAAGTGAAAGGATGGTTGGCTTCAGTCAAGGACAGGGTAGTAGGAGTGGAGACATGTGGTAGATTCTGACTTACTTGAAAAACAGGGCAGAGAGCATGTGCGGAAGTTACAGCCCTCAAACAAGGCTTTGATCACATTGTATCACACTAATGAGTGAAGAAGTCACCCCTGAATAGATGCTGCTGCAATGTACTATGGTTACCACAAATCCTAGGAAACTATGTATCTAGTGCTTAGTAACCAGAGACTTCTTACCTGTTAAATTTTCTCTCAACTTCTCCAATTCAGTAGACAGTGCATTAAACTGTTCCTCTTTCTGGCGTAATTTATTTACAGTTTCTATGGAGGATAAAGTTAAAAGTTTAATATATTTCATACTTAATAAGCCATCTAGAGCCTGGCTGTCTTACAACCAAATCAAATCATATGCTTGGAATTTGAGAGGACAGGAATACTAAAAAGTCCCAGCATACATCAAACCACTCTGCATAATGGACCTACAGAAGCAAGCATGCATCTCTTTCTGCCTCCCCATATCTGTGGATTAGGCAGACACCAGGCAGGGCACCTGGATGGCTCAGTCGGTTACGTGTCTGACTTTGGCTCAGGTTATGATCTTGCAGTTCATGAGTTCAAGCCTCCTGTCTGGCTCTGTGCTGACAGACTAGAGCCTGAAGCCTGCTTCAGATTCTGTGTCTCCCCCTCGCTCTGTCCCCCACTCTCTGTCTCAAAAAATAAACAAATATTGGGGCACCTGGGTGGCTCAGTTGATTAAGNATTTTAAAAAATAAAAAAAAAAAAAAAAAAGCAGACACCCTGCATCCCTTTCTAGGCTTCTCTTTCCTACTTCCAGCTAAAACTCAATACAGTTATTAATGACTGAGAATTAAGTAAGATAATATTTTTCCCAAGTATATTTAATTTTAATATGGGACAAACTTTAAGTCAAAAGAAAAAAGAATTCTTGGGAGTTTGAGGCTTCAGAAAGCTAAAATCCGGCTGCAAGAGCTTTCAGAAGAGAGACATCAGACTACAGGAGCATCTATTCCACGTACTCCAGACGCCAGCTTCAGTTTGAGAATGGGACATTCTCTAAAGCCATCTGCTCATCCTTTAGTAAGACACACCTTGCANCAGCAAACTTTTCTTTCAAAAAAAAAAAAAAAAAGAATCAGATATTCAGAATAGAAAGATTTCAAATTATAGAAATAGCTTCCATCAGTTATAATTACAACACTATGTACTTTCTGTGGCTGATTTTGTTTCATCAAAACGAGTTTAGTTACACTTAAAACGTGTAGACACCCCCCAAGACTACCATATGTATACCATGCGTGTACATACACAAGTGAATGAGGTTTCTATGTGTGTGCATACATAGGTGTGCATGTACATCTGTACAGATGTGTGAATGTGCACATGCAAGTACATGTGGCGCATGTGAATGCTTTTTTCACTTTGCCATCCCCAGCAGAACTCTCTTCCGATATCTGGCTAAGACAGTGATCAGAATTCTGAAATGTTTTATATCTGAGAGTAATCAGAGCCTAACATCCTGAAACCATATCAACTACTTCTAGGGGCAGCTGAGTGGCTTAGTCAGTTAAGCATTTGACTTCAGCTCGGGTCAAATCTCGCAGCTTGTGCTGACAGCTCAGAGTCTGGAGACTGCTTTGGATTCTGTCTCCCTCTCTCTCTGCCTCTCCTTCACTCACAATCAGCCTCTCTCTCTCAAAAATAAATAAAACATTTTTTAAAATTTAATAAAATAAAATCTGCTTAAAAAAAATTACTTCTAAAACCAAAAAAGGCCATCACTCACCTACTCTTTTCTAAATGTGACAGTAAAATCACCTTCCTGGTTTTCCTGAGATAAATTTTGAGCTAGATACACCAACATTTTTAAATGAGTGTTTCTAACTATTTAGGATTATTTTTTTTAAGTTCATTTTTTTTTTTTACAAATAGTTTATTGTCAAATTAGTTTCCACATAACACCCAGTGCTCATCCCCACAAGGGTCCTCCTCAATGCCCCCCCCCCCTCCCCCCCACATCCATCAGTCCTCAGTTTTTGTCAGCATTCAAGAGTCTCTCATGGTTTGCTTCTCTCCCTTTCCCCCACCATTTCCCCCCTTCTCCTCCCCCTTGTTCCTCAGTTAAGTTCCTCCTAATCCTCCTATATGTGCAAACATATGATATTTGTAGGATTATTTTTAAAATGGGCACATGAACCACACAAGCCCACCAAAGCCCACACGTCCACCTGTGTTATTCCCAAAGCCAGACTTTAGTATATACAGGGATAGGCTAACTTACAAAAAAATAGTAAAGCACCCTGAAAGTTTGGGGAAGAGGGCAGAGAAATGGTATGAAACTCAAAACACATTTTCTTAAAGGCCATCATATTAGAAAACTGTCATTCCCAGGCCTACTTGTTCTCAACAAAGTAGCTAAAATACTGTCCAATAGAACTGTCCTCCATGATGGAAATATTCTGTACTGCACTATTCAGTATGGCAGCTACTAGCCACATGTGGCTATTAAGCACTTACAACGTGGCTAGTACAATTGAAGAACTTCATTTTTAATTTAAATAGCCATAGGTGAACCACAGCTACCATAATGAACAGTGCACTGTATATTTAACATTTGAAGAAGTAGAAATCTGTAATATTGGCATTAAAAAAAAAAAAAGCAAACACCCCTTCAGCGCTGGGACTAGCACAGAAGTGTAGTCAGTGGGAAGAGGGCAGCACATGGAGGATCTCAGACAACCGTCCCCTCTGGACTCCTGCTCCTCTTACCCAGTTTCTCCATAACCTACAACTTCCCTGTCCTGTGATGTGTGCTTATGGTTGTTGGCCTTGACTAAATTCAGGGTTGTTGTTTTTAATGTTTATTTATTTACTTAGAGAGAGGGAGACAAAGTGTGAGCAGAAGAGGAGCAGAGAAAGAGAGAGGGAGATAAAGTGTGAGCAGAAGAGGGGCAGAGAGAGAGAGAGGGAGATAAAGTGTGAGAAGAAGAGGGGCAGAGAGAGAGAGAGAGGGAGACAAACACTGAGTGCTGGGCCTGATGTGGAGCCTGAACTCACGAACCACAAGATTGGTCACGAGACCTAGGCCGAGATCAAGAGTCTGAGGCCCAAGCGACTGAGCCACCTAGGCGCCTTGTAAGTTCAGTTTCTGATGCAGGAAGAAGAACAATTGAGAAAAAGGTAAGAAAAAGTTAAGGAAAAAAAATGTCTTACAACTTGGAATTAAGGCAAGAGGATCTATGTGACAAGAACTGTAATTTCCTGAGGTAGAATGAACAGAGTTTCAAGAGATGATTCTCTGAATTCGTAGAGTTAGACAGCTCCCTGCCTTGCTAACAGAGGGTGCCAGGGCTCCAGGACAGCTCTCTGGAAAGTAAAAGGCACATTCAAGACCTTGTTATAAATGAAAGCTAATGCATTGGGTGTGTAACTTGGAAGGTCCCTGTGTTTAGTAAAACTAAGCAGTCAATAATATGCCAAAGCAACCCATTTATCAGAAGCAAAGGATAGATTTTAAAAAGGAAAAAGCAATACCTACCTTTTATTGCTAATTTGGGTTTGAGCCCATTCCATTTTAGGTCATCAGCCAATGACTAATTCACTCAAATTAAATCAATACTTTGAAAGAGGAAGGAAATATGTACAAAACTTTGTCACGCAGATTTTTGTTTTTAAAACAGGAGCCATTCAAATGGCCAGAAACCTGAGAGTCAGATTCCCAACAGGTACTTACCAAAATCTGAAGTTCTTTCTCCAAAGCCTCTTTCACTTGACTGACTTCACTCAAGTTTTTCTGAAGGTTATTTAGGGTTAGCTCTTTCCCCTGCAGCTCTTTGGTAATGCTACTAGCCTACCGTACACAGTTACGTGGCACAGGAGTAAATGAACAGAAGGAAATAAAAATGAATGAATGAGAAAGAAAAAATAAAACAAATCTAAAAAACATATGAGAAACAAACACAACTAAGCAAATCTGAAAGGAATAAAGGCATGGGTAAAAAAATGGTTCTAGTTGTTTTGTTGTTAACTCTAAGAAGCCAAGGACTTTTCACACAATCTGTTTCCAGATAGCACAATCTACTGGCTATTTAAAATAGTCAAAACAAGAGTTTTTCTATACCAAAATTTGGAATATTGGCATGATCTAAAGTACAGACACTTACTTTCCAAATGAGTAAGTTAAGCAATTTCATTTTCTGGACTTTAAAATCCATAAATTAGGAATAATGGATATATGTGGTCTGTGTTACTTTCTATATCTTTGTATATCCTTAAAGTATTTCAACATTAAAAAAATTTTTTAATGCACTGTACAACTGTTATGAGAAACTGGTTTTCATTACATCTTGATATAAAAACAGTTGGCCAACGCTTATTTACATACTGCTCTACTAATTCATTTTTGTGTATTGATTGGTATTTCAGATCCAAGTGAGGATAGTTGAGAAAAATTTCCTGTAATTAGCTTGTTATCTTCAACTAATGTTACTTAGTGACTTTTCCTTCTGTCTGTCTTCACATCTCCCGGTTTAACTTTACAACCCTTTGCTAACAAAGCAGTTTCCCCTGCAAAAAGCTCATAGCATTCCTCCTCAATACCAGTAATCCCAACAGTGGCAAGAGGGCTGGGAAAAAGCATTCATTCCTCAAAGAGTCAAGGTAATATTTGACAAGGCTAATGAGAAAGGAATGTAGCTGACAAACGTTCCGTATAATTTCCTACACCTTGACCAAAAGCATACTTGTCTGGTCTTCTATCAAAAGACCAGAAGGGAAGAGGGAGGCTGGGTGATTGAGTTGGTTAAGCATCCAACTCTTGGTTTTGGCACAGGTCATGATCCCACAGTTCGTGGGTTTGAGCCCCACATCCGGTTTCACACTGACAATGGGGAACCTTCTCGGGATTCTCTCTTTCCTCTCTCTGCCCCTCCCCCACTATCTCCCTCTCAAAATAAATAAACTTTAAAAAAATTTTAAAAAGGGGGCGCTTGGGTGGCTGAGTCAGTTAAGTGTCTGACTTTGGCTCAGGTCACGATCTCGCGGTTCGTGTGTTTGAGCCCCGCATCGGGTTCTGTGCTGGCAGTTCAGAGCCTGGAGCCTGTTTCAGATTCTGTGTCTCCCTCTCTCTCGGCCCCTCCCCTGCTCATGTTCTGTCTCTGTCTCAAAAATAAATAAACTATTAAAAATTTAAAAAAAAAAAGAAGGTAGGGAATAGAACACGAGACTGTGACATAGGAAAAGCTCCAAGGAGACAGAAGCAGCAATGCAAAGGGCTCCAAACTCTTAACCTTATTTTGCCATGAATATTATTCATCATAGAGTGTTGATTTACAAAAGTCAAAGTCAAGCCTCAGGGTCCACAGTCTATTTTTATATATTACCTTATGGACAAAACACAATTATGTAAATGGCAAGGGAGGAGATGATCTTATCAATTTCTTTCCTTTATGTTCATTTATTTATCTTAACACCATCGCTTTAGGGAATTCTCTATTTTAAAAAGACTACAGACTAGAACCAAGCAACAGGAGGTCACACAGCATGGCCCAGGGACCAAGTCGTAAAGGATCCAGATAACCAGGAAGCCAAAATAAATTCACGTAGTTGAGCCAGTGTTTTCTCTAATCTTCTCAGAAGAAACCACACTCAAGATACTCAGAGGATACTACACGTAACTGGGAAATTTGCTATCACCAAGCAATCTGCTATAATAAAATGGAGAATTTGGAAGATGAATGGGCTCCACTCAAAAGTAACAAACAATGCAAAGTGAGACGGACAAATGGAAAATAAAAGGATGGAGGACGCCAATACAAACCTTGCCACTTTCAGTATTCTTTTCAATCTCTAAATTTGTAATCTGTTTCTCAGCTGCCTCAAGCTGCTGTCTAAGTTTCTCGATTTCCGATTTACCTTCGGAACTGGCTTTCCGAAGTGCATCGAGATCCAAGAGCTTTTCTTCGGTAGCCTTGAGCTGTGATGTAAAATTATCAATAACCTTGGTTTGTTCACTGCACTTGGCTTGTAGCACCTCTAGCTCCTTTACCTTTATTTCAGCTTCCTGCAACTTGTTTAAGGTGTCCTCCATTTCTACTAGGTGCTGGTCTTCTGCTTTGTCCAGTTTCGCCTTGACGGCTTCTAGGCTGCTCTCCTTCTCTTTGATGACCGCCATCAGCTTACCCCTTAGGGCTTCTATCTCTTTAGCGTGAGCAGACCTTTCAGAGTCTTGTTTACTCTGCAGATTTTCTATTTCGTGCTGATAATCTAGTCTCATCTTCTCCACTTGTGTTTTTAACTCTGCAAACTCTGCTGTCTCCGTTCCAACCCCCTTGCTGAAGGACACCTTCAGCTCCTCCATCGCCTGCTGGTGGGATGCGATGGCGGTCTCCAGCTTGGACTTCCACAGGGCTATCACATCAGAATTCTCCTTGTTGGCATGATCAAGCTTGCTTTTCAAGGACTCGTTCTCCTTGGAAAGCTTCTCTGTGGCAGCCTGAAGAGCCTTTGTCTCCTTCTGATGTGTTTCTTCACAGGCTCCAAAATGCTCCTTCAGGAAAGTGATTTCTCCCTGGTGGTCAGCATGGGCAGCTTCTAATTTTTCTTGCAAAGAACTTATCTCTTGCAAAAGGGAGAGTGACATGTCAACGTCCCCGGCAGGCTTGTGGGACTCCAGTCTCCTCCGCAGCTCAGCCACCTCCTGCACTCTCAGCGCTAGCTCTTTTTCTAGCTCCATTATACGGGACTTTTCTGACACTGTAGCCACCTAGTAACCGCAGCCCAAAGAGAAACAAAGCATGTAAATAACCCATCACCAGTAATTTCCTTTAACCTTGAAGATCTTTAATAACTCCCCACCTCAGGCAGCAGTGAGCTACAGTGAGCCCTTCTGTGCTCACCCACCTCTAGCCGTTATGGAGGAAGCCCAATTCTGAGAGCTCCAAAGTCATCATCTTGGGCAAACTTCCACCATCTTGAGATGCTCAAGGAATTGAAAACATATGGAATTTAACTTACTCCAAAATGATTTCTTTTTCCTCTAAAACTTTAGAGAAGTGCCCATCAACTGATAGTTGAGGGGAACAGTAGCTTTCAAGTTTCTCTGTATATATCTGCCTGCTGGAAGAAAGAATCCTCCTCATTTTACCTGTTTTTTCCCTACTCTGCTTCACCCAGGACGTATAAATGCTCATCTATCTGATGCAGCTGATTTTAAAGATTGTGCTGTCCGGTATAGTAGCCCACGTGGCTACTGAGCACTTGAAATGTGACAGGGGCTGGAAGTGTGAAATACACAGATACTGAAGATTCAGGAGGAAAAAAGAATAGAGAATACCTTGTTAATTTTTATACTGATTACATAATGAAATGATATTACTTTGGATATACCAGTTTAAAATATATTAATTTTCTTTTTATCTACTAAAAACTATGTTCACGTGGGAAGCACAGAATCTTCAATTACATATATGTGGTTGGTATTATACGTCTGTTGACTGTGATTGATATAAAAAGAAATTACCTATCAAATGTTTCAATTAATACCACATCAGCTTTAGAATAAAAGCTTCAGCTGGATAATGAAGAAATAATTCATTAACCTTTTTTCTTAGGAAGACAAAATCAGAACTATAACTTACCTGAAATTATATACAAGAATCTTTAGAGATTACACCTTTTAGATTTTATAATTCTATTGGCATTTAACGTACATATCTTGTTCCCCTAACCCAGTGGTTCTTAGACTTTAGTATGCAAATCAGTCTCCTGGGATATATGTCTAAAAGGCAGGCCCCCAGTTTCTCTCCCATGTTTTGATTCTATTTGAGCTCTGGGATAACACCCAAGAATTTGCTTTTTTTAAACAAACACCCCAGGACTATGAAAAACACTTTCTTAACTAACTGTGTCCTTTTACTCTTGGGAAATTATTTCCCTCTGATACCTGTTAGCCAGTCAGAGTAGTACACAAAATATATGGGAAATGATAGCTTCAGGCATAAAAATCAATTATTGGACTAACCTGGGAAAAAGAAGGGAACATGAATGATTTAAAAACAAACTTTAAGCATTAAAACTCCTCCAGGTTGAAGGCTCCTCTTCCTCATTGCCTTTTACTGGAACAGAAAGTAACTGATATGCTTCCTTCACTTTCTCTGCCCACCCACAGGCTGTGATATGGAGAAACACTAAGATGTCCACAAAGACTAGGAAAAGAAACCAATTGGTTCTCCAAAAAACTGCGTAAGTCAGTCAGTAATATTCCAAAGCTGACTGTTAAGTGTTATGCTTCAAGGTTTTGGATGCTCCAGCTAAAAGAGGTTAATTTATTTATAAACTTTTTTGTGGAGCAGGGAGTAGGGCAGGGTGCCCGAGAGTTGTTGCCACAAAATAAGGTACAAAACATTAATAAACCCCAATGCTACACGGTCATGAACATAAATAAATCCAATAGGATCAGAGTCTGTAAATTAGTCACTATAAAACAAACTGAGAATTATCAAGTAAAAAATAAGTCAAAATAATAGTGTGATTATCCTGCAGCATTTTCACAGCACTTTTGTTTTTTATTTTATTTCCCCAAGTCTGCCCTCAGGCAAAACCACGAGTCTGCCTCTTGCACCAGGGTCAGGCTATAAAAGTCAGGTATTGTTTCTTATTCTGGCTTCTGTCTCCACAACAGCAAGAACACTGCTTATAAACTGGCCTTACTGGATCAGAGGAATTCTAGAGCACTTCCTAAAAGGAAGGCAGGTGATAAGAAACTCAAGAGGCTCATTGGTTGGCTTCACACTTGGCCAAGCAAGAGTGAGGCTCATGGGGCTTGGTCGGTTAAGCGCCAACTTCAGCTCAGGTCATGATCTCACAGTCCGTGGGCTCTCCAGCACAGAGCCTGGAGCCTGCTTCAGGTTCTGTGTCTCCCTCTCTCTCTGCCCCTCCCCCACTCACTCTCTGTCTCTGTCTCTCAAAATAAAATAAAGATACTAAAAAAAATTTTTAAAAAGAGTGTGAGGCTCAACAGAAGACATGACTCTTTATAGAAAGAAAATGGGTTGAACCTGAAATAATTGGATAAACCATTCTGTAATGGATATCTTGTTATCCACAGCACACACACACACACACACAAAATCTATCCAAGTTGTTTGCTAACTTATCTACATGGGAAGAATTCATGGGCTAAAAAACATATAGATAGATAGATACATAATTTGCCACAAAATAAGGTACAACAGCCATTCTCACTTACGGAGCCCAATGTTATCATCAGTCCCTTGTATTTCCCAGATCAAATCTCTGGCTCTCAGGTAATGAAGAAACAACACCAAACTACCATGATATTTTTCTTACCAAATACAAAGGCAGTACCTTTACTTTTGAGGCCAACGGAGAACATTTTCTTTCTTCTTAAGAAACAAAAACTTATAATTTAGAGAAGAAAAATCACCCAATTATCTAAATTTTTAGATCAGTCAATGGTTTCTCAGAGAAAGAAATTTCCTCAAATACTAATAATTGAAAAGAAGAAAATCAGTATGCCAAATCTGATCAGAGACAGTTTTTGAAATTTTAAAGTTAAGGATCTGGACCAATTTAGCCTTGACAGTCAAATTCATAATTTAAAAGGTGTGTGTATACATATATGTGTGTGTGTGTGTGTGTATACACACACACAAATACAGGTCCTCTTATATGTAAATGTCTTGGATTATTTCTCAAATATATCAGCACAAAACTGCCTCCATAATAGACAAACTCCATCCTATGGTGGTTACGAGCACAGACTTTGGGGATAAACGCTCTAGATACAAATCCTAGCTCCACTATTACTATTAGCTGTGTAACTTTGGGCAAATTATTTAATCTCTCCATACCTCAGTATCCTCATCAGTAAAATGGGGACGATACTACCATCCCCCCTGGGACTGAGAGGAGACCAAGTAAGTTAATACTGGTGCAGTGTTCAGAATAGTGTCCAGCCCCAAGTAAGCACTACATAGGTGCTTTAATACATAAATAAGTGAAAACATGATTAATGCATTGGCTCTGAGGGCCAAAGACAGCGTGTTGGGGTTGTATGAAGCCATGCTGTTCCGAGCACATTTTTCCCTCCTGCTTGCTAAGAATTTCACCTACTGGTGACAGAAAGGAGGGAAATTCAAAGCCATACCAGGTATCAAGAAAAAAGGTCACTGGGATGAAAGTCCTTAACTCTCATTCAAAAGAGCCAGTGTTTTGATTTCCCCCAAAAGGTCAGGGAAGAAGGCAGGAAAAGAGAGGGAAAATAAAACAACAATAGCAAAAAATTATTCAGAAAACCCTGTCACTGGGAATATGAGAACAAGAGGACAATTGACTGCTCGTGGCAAACTGGAGAAACGTATTTCAAGGTACTAATACAAAGAGCCTCAAATGTGGTTGTGGACATCTATGCAGTCCATACAGTTGTAGAGTTTCTGATCTTGATTTTGGCTGAGTTAACCAAAGGTTAACTTTACCTTTGACAAAGGATTCAATATGAAACACGTGTGCCTACCCATCAGCCTAAGCTCACAAACACCTGAACAGCACCAAGACCAAACTCAGGTGGAACCACTGGGTCAAGGCTTAGGCCAAGTACAAGGCACGCCCCCCGAGGCATCACCACGGACACACATGGATGTGCTTCATTAAACAGTGAAAACCATTACCCTAGTGTCTTCTAACTCCCTCTGGAGTTTGTCAGCTTTGGTCTTTTCAAAGAGCAGGCTCTGTTCAAGCTCCTTAATGCGGGCATGCTCCAGTTTGGTCTGCGTCTGTTAGTAAAAAGGAAGAGGAAGAGAACACAACAGTGCCACCATGACATGCCAGCACAAGAGGAGAGAGAGCGGCATGCAGGCTGAGCCACCAGTACCTTCCGCCAAAGGATGAACAAAAAGGGGAATGGAGAGGGGCAGAGGATGGACTGAAATGGGGAGGCTGGGGTGAGGATGAATGCTATGGACAAAAGGATGAGGTGGGCAGGGGACACAAGCTAGTCTACTGAGAAAGAAAAAAAATGGAAACACATGAGGCAAGATGAAAAGTGTCAGATGCATGCAGCCAAATATAAGTTATATTGATAAGTGAAGTTTATCAGCACAAATTAGAATAGTTAATATTCCCCTAAACTATCATTTTCCCTCCTCCCCACAACAGCTACTTAACAACAATGTGTATGTAACTTACTCAGGGACTCTGAAAAGTAAATTGACCCTCAAAATGATCACTTGCTAATCCCCTAAATATGGAAAACATAATGTCATAAATCTTACAAGAGTTCAGCGAGTCCCTAGAACAGATCCCAGCACTCCAGCACACAATTTGATATGAACAAGTGTGAAACGTTAAACCTAATGAAGGGAATCTAGAAACAAGAGCTGAGAAAATCACACCGGTGGCCTTTGCAGACATGAGCGAAAAGGGACTGACATTTTTAGCAACATTTCCTAATTCCTTAGTTTCCTTCCAACAGTGGGTTTTCCAAAAACTATTTGTCACCAGGGAAAAAAGGAAGAGATCATTTTACAAGGAGAAAATTCAGTAATAATTATACTACATCCCTGAGACTCAGATTAGGAGAGAAGTTTAGAGCTAACAAAGGGCTCATTTTCTCAATCCAGGATGAAGTAGTTATCAGCTCAGAAGTGAGAAATGGTGGCTCAGCACAAAGGTATCATTGGAGCTCCATGCAAAAGGAGCTGGTCAGATCCTAATGTGTTTCCAAACTCCAGAGACTCCTCATCATTACTTACTTAAACATTAACTGATGGAGAACCCAGAAGGCAATCTCTTCTAACAGCAGAGCCTTAATCAATTTGAAATCATCTAGGTATCTGTCTGAATGTACCTCTTTCCCTACTCACCTGTCCCACCCAACAGCATAATCAACTGATAAAACCTACTGATAGAGCTGCTCCCAGAAGCTCCTACTTACTTATATTAAGTATCTTGTGGTTCTAACTGGTCAGATCTATCTCTGGACAATTATGGGCAATGAGAGGGGCGCCTGGGTGGCTCAGTTGGTTAAGCCTCAGACTTCAGCTCAAGTCATGGTCTCATGGCTTGTGGGTTCAAGCCTCAAATCGGGGTCGGTGCTGACAGCTCAGAGTCTGGAGCCTGCTTCAGATGCTGTGTGTGTGTGTCTCTCTCTCTCTCTGGCCCAACCCCACTTGCACTCTGTCTCTCAAAAATGAATGTTAAAAAAATTTTTTAATTATGAGCAATGAGAAAATGACAACAAACTCTAAATAAAGTAACAGAAAGTAGTACAGAGCTTAAGTAGAAGGTGGAATATTTTACATTATAAACATCCTTACTAACTCCATGGTTCTCTAGGGATTTCAACACATTCAAAAGGTCACTTTGCTTGTGAACAAGGTATAAATCATCATGGAATATTCAAAAGGTGAACAAAAAAAATTTCAATTTCTTCATCTACTTCAGCTCTTTATACTCAACAAAAATAATGAAAAAAAAAATTTGAAACCTAACTGTCTGGATAGTCCCCTTGGTCCACATGTGCCTTAGACAGAAGTTGTTCAATTTACCTGCTTTTACAAGAAAAAAAAATCTAATCCAGATCTACGTAACTGGGGTCACAGCCTCAAGATATGAACAGTAAAACTAACAGTAAAAAGCAAAAGGCACCAGAACTTTTCTTCACCTCTTGACTCCAAGTTCAGTGTCCTTGGACTGAAAGGTCACTAGTTCCAGATAAAAAAGCAAGTATCTACTGCAGTGTGACCTTCTTCCCACTCTGAGATCTTCCAGATGACTGCTGTACCTCCTTGCTGGCCGGTATGCACACAAACCAGCTGGGACTCTGCACTGTGTCTGAGCAATCAGCAGCAGGGCAGCAAGAGACCCACGTCCACGCCACGGTGTGCGGCAAAAATGTTACCCTGGACAGGACAGCCCTCCTTTTCAAAGTATTCCTTTCTCCCAGGAAGACAGAGCAACCCAAGAGGAAAGTCCTGGGACGGGGACGGAGAGGGAAAGCAAAGGCTCTGCAAGAAGCACACAAGAAAGGCAGGAGGGAGGTCCCATGCAGACTGACACTGGATGCAGCGGGAGCCTGTTTTGGGAGGACAGAAGAGACCCAGATCACTGAAGTAGCTTCACAAAAAGGAAACCTTCAGAACGCAGGCTCTTTTACAAGCTCGGTCTTGAATTGTCTATTTCAGCTGCCAGGTGGGTGGTTTAATTTTATTCTCTTATGGTGGTAAAACAAAGCCAAAAGTTTTTAGGTCCTTTCAACTGGCCTCCCGGCTGGCAGGTGCACAGCTCACAGGGCGCTTTCAAGGCCATTTAGTGAGATGTGAGCTGGGTGTTTGATTTTAATCAGAGGGAGGAAGAAAAAAAATACCTACAAGCCCGGTAGCACTGCTACTAGAAAAATCTCATTTCAGTAATAACAAATTTAAAGCACAGTGTCTTCACTGAAGAATGCGCTCTCTACTTTCACCAACTAGGGAAAATACTGCAGCCAACAAGCAGAGGCTTGAATTGTCACCTGCACTGGCAGGCATTGGCCAGCAGTGGGAGCTCAGAAAAAGGCAATCCGTTCCGGCACTCAGAATGTTCTTCTGCTCTCTTTGGAATAACATTAGACCACTTGGGGAAACTTTCCCGAAGAATTTCTGTAATCCCTTCAGCTAATGTGTTTTATGCTATCACATTCTTTTAGCTATCATTTCTTTTGGAATAATTTTATTAAAATTAGAAGACATTATGAATTAAGAGAAGGCCAGGCACCCAGATAAAATCCTTTTTTTTTTTTTTTTTGGCAAAATTTATAAGCAAACATTTGCTTATGCATTAAATACATGGATTTATAGAGCTTAGTCATTACATACAATTTCTTCAGGATACAAACGTAACTGCTGTGAAAGCCACATGCACAGAAATATTAAGGTCAATGTCTCAGGTCAGATTACACAGTTAGTATTTGAGTATATCAATAAGCATTTTAATCTGTCATCAATCTGTGTTAACAAGGGAAATTTCCACACAGTTAAGTGCCCTCTTACATTCTCAGGATCTTCAGAAATCTGGCTCTTTTGCTATCAGTAAAAAAAAATAAAAGAATTAAGCAACAACACAAGGAGAGATTCCACTAAAGTTTCCATATGTGTTAGGGTTTCAATATAACTCTGATTAATTTCAAGTGAGTTTATCAGACAGACTACACCAACCCAGTGGTGATGGAAAGATTTTAACTTGCGCAAACACTGGGCCGTGTTCCCCATGAATCAGATGATGATATGAGACTTTGGGGTGTTTTTAAATGGATGAAAACAACACAAAAGTTAACTAAAGGAATGTGACTGTATATGAAATGAGTAAAGGAGGTAACTATTGAATTATTCATAATCGATTAAATTCTGGGCCTTATAAAACTAGAACTCAGAAAATGTTTTCCTTACTCTCTGTTGTTGACTGTAAAGACAATTTCCAAAGGAATCAGAGTTCCTATTTGGAAGAGCTCCTGAAACGTAGGCATGGTGTGGCCACTGATAGACTCTTATAATGTATATTCTTAACAAAATGTAATGTATACGCTTAATAAAAATGTATATTCTGAAGCTGCACAGGCAAGTGCAATTTTTACTAAAATACTGCTGATTCAATACCAAAAATCTGCAGAATTTAAATAATTTAACAATCTGTATTTGTCATATATCTAGCAGTGGTTTAAAAAGCATCAAAATCAATTAATTCTGGCATCTAATTAAAAAGTATGAATAATTGTTAAAAGATGAGCAACTTGATGCTAAAGATAATCTCTTAAGTTTATTTAAAAGTGAATTTATAAATTAAGTTTATATAAAAGTGAATTTAAACTATGCCATAGAAGTCAAAGAGGCTGAAATACAAATTGATCTTGTTTCATCCTCTGGTAATTACTTTAAAAAAAAAAACAATTACTAAAACATACATTTATTCCTTTTACAGGGTAATGAAAAATTTATCCTGCTTACTTGAAAAGCAAAACTGAGATAAAGCAAAAAGCTTTGGTTTGCACTATTATGATGAGGTTAAAAATGCCTTTTAAAATGCCATTCTTGGGTGGCTTAGTCGGTTAAGCGTCCGACTTTCGCTTAGGTCATGATCTCGCAGTTCGTGGGTTCGAGCCCCACATCGGGCTCTGTGCTGACTGCCAGCTCAGATCCTGGAGCCTGTTTCAGTCTGTGACTCCCTCTCTCTCTGACCCTCCCCTGCTCACGCTGTCTCTCTCTCTCTCTCCTAGAAATAAATAAAACATTAAAAAAAAAAAAGAAGAAGAAGAAAAAAATAAAATGCCATTTCGGGGGCGCCTGTGTGGCTCAGTCGGTTGAGCATCCGACCTCAGCTCAGGTTATGATCTCATGGTTCGTGGGTTCGAGCCCCATGTCGGGCTCTGTGCTGACAGCTCAGAGCCTGGAGCCTGTTTCCGATTCTGTGTCTCCCTCTCTCTCTGACCCTCCATTGCGCTCGCTTGCTCACTCTCTCTCTCTCTCTCAGAAATAAATTTTAAAACATTAAAAAAAATTTTTTTTAATGCCATTTCTGATCATCAGAGGCACATCTAGAGTCTCACCTGGACACACTGCTAGATTTATGACTTGATTAACTCCACTTCAGGATTTTGGATTTTGAAGCATGAGGAAACAGTAGTAAAAATCTGACTGGGCCACTGGAGTTGGGACAGCACCATCACAGGACAAGGACGGCCTGGCACCTGAGCTGCAAGCCAGGCCCACAGCCCGGCCGCCCAGAGCCGGGGCTCCTTCCATTTCCTCTGCTGCCTGCTCGGGCAGGACCGTACTTGTACTCATCAGTACCGGTACCCAAACAAGCTGTAGAGAGCTGGAGGGATTTTACCTCAAGATCGCCTTTCGTGATGGATTCTTCCTCAACCCGGAACTGAAGGTCCTCAACCTTCCTGTGGAACAAAATCAAAACAAAGCACTTCAGTAACCAAGGAATATCTTTGGCTTACCAGAGCAAGAATCTATAATCAGTGCCCTGGTGAATGTAACAGATGATGGTGGAAGAAAAGAAAGAAATCTATTTTTAGGCACCTAGTTTATAAATCTAACAGCTCTTTGTTATTTAGGAAACTTCAAAGTTTTAGCCAGATGCTGATTCCAGGAGGCATGAGGTAAGAGGTGAGAGAAATCAACTGGTTTTCTTCTGTCACAGCCACCACAATGAAACTAATCAAGACAAGATCAGCCTAAAGGGAAAAGGTCTGATTACCACAGGAATGGGTTTGAGATTTCAAGTCTGTAATTTCTTTTTTCTTTTAAAAATTTTTTTTAATGTTTATTCATTTTTGAGAGAGTGCAAGTGGGAGAGGAGCAGAGAGAGAGGGAGACACAGAATCCGAAGCAGGCTCCAGGCTCTGAGCTGGAAGGCACAGAGCCCAGTGTGGGGCTGGAACTCATGAACCAAGAGATCATGACCGGAGCTGAAGTTGGATACTTAACTGACTGAGCCACCCAGGCGCCTCTCAAGTGTGTAAGTTCTACTTTCCAATAACAGAATATAGGGGGAAGTGGCACAGAAAGCAAATCTCTCTTGGGGCTCCTGGGTGGCTTGGTCATTAAACATCTCAGCTCAGGTCATGATCTCATAGTCCGTGAGCCTTGATTTAGGTAAGCATGAACCCCAACCTCCACTTTGGGTAAAACATGAGTCCTGGGTGAACTCCACTTTCTCTTTCTCTCTAACCCTGTGGGATTCTATCTGCCCCTCGCTCACTTGCAGAAGGGAGGGGAAGGGGAGGGGAAGGGAAGGGAAGGGAAGGGAAGGAATCTCTTTTTATACCACCCCACATCTGATATTTTATGGTGAGGTTAGCTTAGCGGGCTACCCACACAGAAAGCCCCAGAACAATACTAGTTCCTGTTCTAAGACTGGGAGAATGAGATTATTAACAATTTGAGAATCTCAGTTACATTTTTCCCCTACCTTTTAAAATCTCTAATTTGGGTGTGGGTTTCAACCAATGCTGTGACCAAGTCAGTGAAATAGGACATCCTGAAGACTGACAAAATCCAGGTAACATCCATATTACAAATCTTCACAAAATTGAGTATAAGGAAGAAAAGGGGACAAAGTTCATAACCTAGCTGCAAAAACCGAAACTACGCAACTCACTAGCCTTTCTGGCAAAATTAAGAATAAAAAAATCAGGGCAACTGGGTGTCAGTCAGTTAAGCATCCGACCCTTCATTTTGGCTCAAGTCATGACTTCATGGTTTTTGAGTTCAAGCCCCACTGTCAGTGCAGAGTCTGCTTAGGATCCTTCTCCCTCCCTCCCTCTGTCCTGCCCCTGCTCACGCATGCATTCTCTCTCTCAAATAAATAAACATTAAAAAAAATTTTTTAAATAAAAATTCTACTCTGTTAAATCAGAAATACAATCGCAGCTGACACCCCTCAAGCTCACTGGGAGGGTGGGAGGACATTTGCCCTGCCCAGCAGTCAGCAGATCAAGAGCTGGTTTAAGAACCAAAGCAAATGGTACTGGTGCCTTGGTATTCAGAAGGGCCTAGAAAGGCCTGTTACTCTATTTCATTTATTTGTAGCCATTTTTAGGATGTGAAGAAAATTTCCTACGTATAGTGTTTCTCCTTCTTGTGAGAAGATAATTCTCTTGGTAAGAGACTGTATTATATTGCCACCGTATCCCCGACCTCAGCGGTGCCTCAGACCGTCCTGAACATACAGACCAGATGGCTACTGAATTAAGTTGCTGCCATGAGAAATGACAAGATGGTGACATTAAATGCAAGACAGGACAAATATCCTGTTGTCCAGGAATGTTCCAATGGTTTCCATGCAGAAACCTTGTTTCAGAAACTGTTAGTTCACAGCC
This sequence comes from Crocuta crocuta, assembly GCF_008692635.1. Taxonomy (NCBI): domain Eukaryota; kingdom Metazoa; phylum Chordata; class Mammalia; order Carnivora; family Hyaenidae; genus Crocuta; species Crocuta crocuta. The sequence continues at coordinate 3,464,087 of NW_027533280.1, read as the reverse complement.
TCAAGAACCTTCAAGAACCAAACTTGCTTTCTCTGTCTCACACCATTTAGCATCTGATTCCATCCTGACCTGGATAATCCTCTAAGTGCTTTACATGGAAGTTTTGTTTTCCTAACAAGGCACTGGGTTTCTCAAGGACAGGGCTCTAGATCATTTACCAGACAGACGAGTTTTATTTAGATACATTGAAGGTGTTTCATAAATACTTGGTACTTGGGGGGCTCAGTTGGTTGAGAGTCCGACTTCAGCTCAGGTCATGATCTTGTGGTTCATGGGTTCAAGCTCGGCATTGGGCTCACTGCTGTCAGTGTGGAGCCCACTTCAGATCCTCTGTCCCCACTTCTCTGCCCCTCCCCCCTCAAAAATAAACACACATTTAAAATAAAAATACACATACACGCTAAGTAACACAGACACACAATGTCTTCTCACCAAAAATGGTTCCAGGAGGAAGCAGGGTCTGAATCGACTTCACGACACTAAGGACATCCTCAAGAGGATGCTTGGCACACAGTAGGTGCTCAATAAACAGCTTTTAAATTAAGCAGGCCATATCTAGGTAATTCCAAACTTCTCAAAAAAAAAGTCAAATCAAAGCAAACCCTCCCAGCATAGTAGGAAGAGTTGAATTTCTACTGAACACACAGTCATTCCTTTGGTTCTAAGGGTTGACACCTTATTAAGAATGTTTTCCTAAGGTCATTTAGAAGGAAAAGGCCACGCTTGCACTAAGGAACAGTTTGAGGTCACCTTTTCTCCTCCTCAAGTTGGTTGAGAAGCTCCACCTTCTCCCTGTCAGCAGCCTCCACCATTGTTCGCAGCTGGTCCATCTTGGCCTCCAATTCCAGAACATGCTGAGGAAGGCAAGGGTGTCAGTGAGTGGCCTCCCTCAGACCCAGACAGAGGCCCAGGGATGCCTCCAAAGAGCTACAGCTAAGTGGTACCATTATGGGTTGCCGTGACTCTAAAACCTTTTCACAGTGAAATGTTTTCTCTAATCTTTAATAGGTTACTTCTTGGCCGCATTCCTGGAAACTAGATGATGAAAAACCACACCATTAAAGCAAAAGAGGGCAATGGTAAAACAACGCTCATCTTTTTACAGCTGACACGCATACAAAAGGTAATCTACAAAACAGGAGTTGAAATCGTTGGTGAGGTCCTGGTAAACAAGCTTCCCCTGACACAGGCCACGGGACCTGGATGTAAAGACCGAAGGACTAGAGTAGACTCAAGAAGAACAATACTGCGTCTTTATGATGACACAAAGTGGTACCCCAGGTCACAGCTTCAAACAAGCCTAGCAAAGACATTTCTACGCATTTCCAGTGCTCCCAAGACTAGCTCCCTGGCTCCAAGCACCAGGTCCGCTGCTCAGCCTCCTCCCTCAACTTAGAAAGCACCACCATCTCCACAAGCTCAGCTTAGAACCCATCACCATCTCCGAAACAAGGTCAGCACCAGACTTCACCTGGTCGTGTCCGTCCCGGGCCAGAGCTAGCTCCTGCTCTATTTCCCCCACGTGGCTCGTGGCCTTGGCCACCTCCGCCCTCTCTAGATCCCGTTCAGCCAGCAGCTGCTCAATGTGCTGCTGCTTCTCCTTCAGGGCCTCCTGGAGGGCAGTGGTGCCGGAGATCTTCCTGGCGTAACGGGAGGAGGTTTCAGTCAACTGCAAAGGAAAGTTAAAGAAGTGAAGGGCGATGATGCTATCTGGGATGCAAGGAGGGCGCGAGGCATGCATGGCAGGCATCTCCTCAGCGAAGCGAAGGTGCTGCCCCTGCTCCCAAGCTTGCCAATTATTAGGAAAAGCTTTTCATCAAGGAAGCAAGACAGCATGTGCCTCCTGACTGAAAATTTCACAAACAACATACCAATGTAAGAGGTCGTGGAACAATCAGAAAGATGTTTAGAACGAGAATAAGTGGCTCAAATCAAAGGTACCCTGAGCTCAGCTGACAGGGCCTTATAGGAATCTAGAAAAACTCCACAAACCCATTTAACAAGCTTCCATTTCCACCTGAGCTTCATTAGTAGATATCTTCTTCTTATGACGTTTTGGTCAGTCTTTCGCTCCTCAGACTTGAGGTCGAGACTTTTTTTCAACTTTTTCTAACTACCAGTAAGTAACCAAGAGGTCATCCTTGGAGCCAAAAACGGTCCTCTTATTGATTAGATGGCTGGATTTTTGTCAGGATTTTCTTCATCTTTCTTTCAAAATGAAAGGCACAGACAAAAAAAGAATGAAATCCTGCCATTTGCAACAATGTGGATGGATCTAGAGAGTATAATGCTAAGAGAAATAAGTCAGAGAAAGACATACCATATGACTTCACTCATATGTGGAATTTAAGAAACAAAACAAACGAGCAAAGGGAAGAAAAAGAGAGACAAACCAAGAAACAGACTCTTAAGAGAACAAACTGATGGTTACCAGGGGGACAGGAGGGGGGATGGGGGAAACAGGTGACGTGGTGGGGATTAAGGCAGGAACTTGTGAGGAGCACCAGGTGTTGTATGAAGTGTTGAATCACTAAACTGTACACCTAAAATTACTTTAATTAATTTTAATTAATGAAATTTATTAATTTAAATAAGAGCTTTTTTAAACAAATGAAAGGCAGAGGAGATCTCACCCAGGAATACAGAATTTGAAGACCTGAATCCCAATCACCAGAGAGATTTACGAAAATCAGATGAAGAGGAAAACTCTATCCACCTTCAAAAGTGCCTGTGTGTGGGCCAGTCCACGCATGAGAGAGGGGGAGGGGGAGAGGGAGAGGGAGAGGACATGCAGAGAGAGGAAAAACAGGGAAAGAGAATCTGTGGAAAAAGAGGAGGGGATGGAGGGGAAAGGGGGAGCAGAGAGGGAAGCAGGAGGAGTTGAGAAATAAGGGGGAGCAGAAAGGCAGTGGGGAAGGGGTGAAGAAAGAAAGCTGCCGGGGTCCTCTGTTACTCTGTGCTGTTTCCCATGCTGAGGCTAATCTAAAAACACGGAGAAAACAACCTCCTATTATGGTAACGGATAATGTGGGCAAGTTAAACAGCATTCTTCCAAGTGAGGCTCCAGGGGCTGGGAGGGAGTTCAGGAAAGGCCTCATCCCTTGGCAAGTATTGTCCAAGGCCTTTGACTTAGAGATCAGATCGCTGCATCTGAATCAAGTCGGCCCTGACTTCATCTCCTGCTATCAAAGCCTCATTTGCTCTTCATGAGTCTATGTGAGCCCTCATCCAGGAGGCAGACAGAGAGGGGATCTGTCACTAATAGACAATTTTGGGCTTGATTGGATTCCTTTACTCTTAGAGTTTCTATTTCTGCTGTTTCTCTTTCGTGAAATTTCTTGAATTACTTAAACATATTAGAGCAGGGGGGAATGTTCTTTTAACCATCTGACCTTGACTCTTCAATTTCATTACATGGTTCAAATTATACTTTCTTATACTAACGTTTCTTCCTGGATACACTAACTCTGAGGTTCCCTGCACAGAGATAACCCAGGGTGCTGAGCCAAGTCACCGAGCACTGGGGAAGATTTTCAAATTTCAAGGGAAATTTGAAATTCAACAACTGTTGGACACCATGAAAACTACCAGCTTGGGGCAACGGAGTTTGAGGCAAATGGACTACATTCCTTTTGATAATGTTTCTCTCCAAAGCGAGGCCTTGGCTGCTGCCACTGACGAAAAGCTAGTACTGTGCAAAAAATCACGGTGTCACAGGAAAGGAGGGTGGCAGTGTTCAGTAGACTCTGGGGTTTGACATGCATGCGCAGTGCCCAACAGAAACGTACAACCTAACAGTAAGCATGATTATTTAAGAATTAGCTAAAAACACTTTTTTTCTCTCAACGTGTATCATTCTTTTTGAACAACTACTAACTTGCTAGAACATAGATATTAACTTGTTTGGACTTAGTTGCTTCATAAACAGAACTGCTAGCTATTTCTTCCCACCCTGGGGCCCTATGAAAAAATGACACGTAAGGGGCTGAGAAATCAGAGCGTTTGGGCATCTCTGTGCTCAGTACTTCTGGAGGACTATACTGCAGTCAAGAAATCATTAGACCTTTCCATACATATGCATGGGATTATGCTGGGGAGATATATTTCTAGAAAGTCACTTTTTCTGTATTTTTGGCATATTCTTTTACGGTGATTTTTGGTTTAGAAACTACAGCCACCTCTATAAAGATATACAAAAACAAGCTGTTTTACAAGATAAGAAGATTCCTTTCTCTTTTCTCACTTCTCTTCACTGAGTGAGGTGAACTAAGACAGATCAGAACTCGTCTGAAAAGAGGAGAGTTTAGGGGAGAGCAGGGAGAGCTTGGTTGTCTTCCAAAGAAATGGACACATACAATTACAACGTAATAAAAGTTACTCAAGAAAGAATTCCTAATCTACAGAAGACACTTCCATGGACTTGTTCCTGGATTAGCAAAGTAGACTAGATGTCCATTTGAGTTTGCTGAATGATGCTTTGTCCAAAGAGGGGTGGCTTCACCTCTACGTCATTGCTCTTAACAAGCTTTTCTTGTAAAAGTCCATTCGTAACTTTTCTGTTAAAGATGTAGACTTTCTTTTCATATGCAAACTATGAAATAGTCCAAGCAGGTGTTTATTTTACCTGAATTTAAGAGAAAGGAAGTCCAGCTGGCCGGCAGAGGAGCACTCCACCCCGACCCTGCACTAGAAGGAAAAAATCCTCCCCCTTTCTCTTCCCAAGGACAGAGAACCATGGAAGAGAAGGCAAAAGGAGACCACGGGCCAGCAGCCTTACTCCCGATCACACCACTTGGCATTCTCCTCCTGTCTGTAGTTTATGGTCATAACACAGAGACAAACCTAAACAGTATGTGCCTCACTTGGAGTAAATAAGTTTACTGGCAGGAGATGAGCCAAGAAGTCATTGTTCTGATCCTAATAAAACACTGTATTAACAAACAGAATGAGCCACCACTGCCTATTTTAATTCTGATCATTCTATTTTTACTGATCTAATGGGGAAAGGAGGGAGAGAGGAAGCAGAAGGGAGAGGAAGAGATGGAGAAAGGAGACACAGCATGGCACATCCCAGCATCTTTGCAAGTTGTTAGTTCCGCCCTGTGTCCTCTGGCGCAAGACAGGAACACCCCACACACTAACCGCTCTCGGTAGGTTAGACTGTATTAATATACTACCTAAATTCTAAGAACATGGACTTCTCTCAAAATACTTTAGTTCCTCAAATTGTTTCAAGTCAGAGACCTAAGTGGTTGAGGAAAACGATCCCTCCCGTTTTCCTGTCATTCTTGTGCCCAAAATAATTTCAGAGAAAATCACCCATGTTAGATTCAACAGTAGTTACTACAGACTCACCAAGAAATAGGTACATCTTACAGCCTTAAGAACCTGAGAGCAGAGTTCAAAACTCTACTTCAAAATCTGTCTTCTTGCTAAAGCTTTCCTTTATCACATCTGGAATGGACCTCCAACAAGCTACAACTAACACTCAGTACAAGGCAAGTTAATAGCTCCTAAAGCAAAGCAGGTCCACCAGCAGCAGGCATTCATCGTGCCTGGAAGGGAGAGGCATGCAGTGAGGGTGGGGAGGCTTACTAATCCAGTCCGGCTGGGCTTGCTGCTCACGGAGGAGGCCACTGAGCTCATGGAGCTGAGAGACGAGGCAGAAGGGCTGCGCTTCAGGCTGGCAGGCGTGGTTGCCATCACTCGCCTCACAGCAGCAGCCTTGGCTTTGGCAGGTGTCGTGGAAGGGAAGCCAATCTTGGTTACTTTGTGGACAGGAGCAAACAAGCCATATTTGGGCTGGCACTGAAAATACCTTTAGAGAATAACAATAAAAGCAGTGACCAAAAACAAAAAACAACAACAACTTAATTACAAGAAATAACTATAACCCAAAGCATAGTTTTTTGGTTATAACTCATGACTGGTTTGCTGTGAATTCTACCAGTAAGCCGATCAACCAGCATGTAGCGTTCACATGTAGGTAGGCTGATAACCTCCATGATATTTTAAAAAACATACTAATAAATAACAATATGATACACAGAGACAGAATTACTGGTCTCTTACCAAAGATCTACTAAAGTACAAAGGGAATAAACAGATCTACTATCCTATAAACGGGTAACAGTGGGGTTCAAACTATGATGTGTCAATCTAGGTTCATCAGCTGTAGCAAATCTACCATGTAGTGCAGGATGCCGATAGTTGGGGAGGCTGTGCACGTCGGAGCAGGGGACATATGGGAACTCTGCACATTCCTCTCAATTTTGCTATGAAACTAAAACTGCTGTAAAAAAAAAAATAATAAATTGAATGCTTGTTCAGAGTCTACATAGATGCATTACATATTACTAAAAGAGACAGTCAAAGGAGTATCTCCCGTTCTGGTGGGGGAAAACATCAGTGAGTCTTAGGAAGTAAAAGTGCAGCTCTTGGTGAGATCTGCCTGACTGCATGTACTGCAAGAGGGAGACAAGATTCCAACTCCAAACAAACCTGGTTCCAGCAACAGCCCCATCATTCTTCCCAAGAGGCTCATCCAACTCCACACCACACCATTCCCCCTTGGCAAAGTCTGTCTCCCCAAGAAACCGGACTACGCCAGCCTTGGTGCCACCAACCTGGAAAAAAAGAATGTAAAAAATAGAGATGAACAGAATTCCATAGCTTCATCCTTTGCAGTTGCAACTGATAATTAAGGACAGGACTCTCCACCATTACCCTTGACAGCTTCTTCTCTTTGCCTTCTCTTCACCTTTTAAAGAGCTTTCTCCAAAGACTGGCAGTTTACCTGAGTGACTTACATTACCAGAGTGATCTGATATGTTCCAGTAATGAAATAGCCTAAGTATATGTAGTCGTTGGGCTCTCCTCCAAATTAATTCGTCCCTTCATTAGAAATACTTTATTATTCCAGAGAGATTTCCCTTTTTCCAAATTAAGAATTTGCGGGAGCCTGGGTGGCTGAGTTGGTTGAGCAACTGACTTCGGCTCAGGTCATGATCTCATGGCTCGTGGGTTTGAGCCCCACATCAGGATCTCGGCTGTCAGCACAAAGCCCACTTCGGATCCTCTGTCCCCCTCTCTCTGCCCCTTCCCCCCGACTCACATGCTCTCAAAAATAAACACTAAAAAAATAAGTATTTGCTACAAAAATAAAACTGGCACGTCATTAAAGGAAAACAAAATTCATCTATACTCCTACACTCTGACAGTTGCTGTGTCTATATTCTCATACTTCCTTTACATCTTTATCCACGGAAAGCAATACACATACATATTAAGGACAAATACACATTTATACACATTTGCTTTTGGTCTAAGTGTATGTTGCATGAAAACATGAATTCTTCAAAATAATTTAACTCTACAGATATTTTCCACTATGAAGCGGTTTTCTCATGACTATTAAGATTACTGTTCTTCACATTTTATTTGACATGAACTGTTCAAAGCTGTCAGTCTTCTTTAATGTGTAACTCTGTCCCAGCTGCTGTTTGATGTACTATGTGAACATTATTTCCAAAATTACCCACCACCATTTATGAATTCTTCTTTCTTTGCTATCACTTTTCTATTTCAAAGACTCCTTTTGGGCACACAAGAACACACTGATGTGCGTGAGTCTTTCTACAGCTTTGAAAGTTCAAGATTTATGCTGCTGCCACAGCATTACAATTACTGCTGCTTTACAACCTGTGTCCTATCTGCCAGCGCTGGNGGCAGGCCCCCCCCCCCCACCACACCACAGCGGGCCAGGGTCCCACAGCACAGAGGTACCACGATAGGCACCTCCCTCACATTTTGTTTGGAATGTTCACCTTTTCTTATTGGAAAAAAACACAAAACCCTTTATACATAATGAACTTATATTAATTACTGAATAACCAGTGCATTCTCACGGTTCCAAAAATTCTAAAAGAAATATGCATGGGGGCGCCTAGGTGGCTCAGGTGATTAAATGTCCGACTTCGACTCAGGTCATGATTTCATGGTTCGTGAGTTCAATCCCTACATCAAACTTTTTTTTTTTTAGAGCAGTTTTAGAAGTGAAGAACCTGCTTTGGATTCTCCACCTTCCTCTCTCTCTGCCCCTCCCCCACTCCCTCTCTCTCTCTCTCAAAAATAAACATTAAAAAAAAGAAAGAAATATGCAGGGAGGAAAGAGTCTCCCTCACTGAACTCCTCTCCACACCTGGCCCACTCCCACCACACAGGGAAGCATGGTTACTGATTAGCAATGTCTCCTTCCTCCTGGCATTTGTACTTCTAGATGAAAGAAAATGTTAATGTCCATTCTTTTTCCTTTTATTTTTACACAAAGGCTAATTTTACACGCACTGTGCTGCACCTTTAAGAACACACAGACCTTCCTTCTGTTTGCAGCTGCAGCCATTCTACTGTGTAGATGTATTCCAGTTTTTTCAATCAGCCTCTCCTGATAGTTAAGTAGGTCTAATTAATTTAATACATTTAAAAATAATTTTGACTAAGTCTAAAACAAGCTCCGTTAACTTGGGATGGTAATTTATTTTATCAATCTTAAAAAGGAACCAGCTTTTAGGTTTTTTTTTCCTCTTTTCTTTTTTGATATTCTGTTCTCTTGAATTCACATTTTTAAAAAAATTTTTTTTATGTTTTTATTTCTGAGAGAGAGAGAGAGAGAGAGAGCGTGAGAGAGAGCGTGAGCAGGGGAGTCAGAGAGAGAGGGAGATACAGAATCCGAAACAGGCTCCAGTCTGAGCTGGCTGTCAGCACAGAGCCTGACACGTGGATCGAACCCACGAACCATGAGATCATGACCTGAGCTGAAGTCAGATGCTTAACCGACTGAGCCACCCAGGTGCCCCTTGAATTCACATTTTTATCTTTACCATTTCCTTTTTCCTACTTCCTTTTGGTTTATTGTTACTTCCTTGTTAGTTTCTTATTTTATTTTTATTATGTTTTAAATGTTTATTTTTGAGAGAGACAGAGTGTGAACAGGCAAGGGGCAGAGAGGGAGGGAGACACAGAATCTGAAGCAGCTCCAGGCTCTGAGCTGTCAGCACGGAGACCAACACAGGGCTTGAATCACCAAATGTGACATCATGACCTGAGCCAAAGTCAGATGCTTAACTGACTGAGCCACTCAGGTGCCCCTATTATTTTTTATTTTTATTTTTTTTTAAAGTAAGCTCTAGGCCCAACATGGGCCCAACATGTGAGCTTGAACTCACAACCCAGAGATCAAGAGTCACATGCTCTACCAACTAAGCCAGCCAGGTGCCCCTCCTTTCTAGTTTCTTAAGATCAATACTACGTTTATTTTTTGTCTTGCTTTTTAAGACTAAAGGCATTTGTTTCAAATTTTCTCTGCACATGGTTTTCTATGAGTTTGGGATGGCAGATTTTTTTCCTCCCAGCTTTGTTTAACCCTTTGTTGAAGATGGAAAAATGTTAAAGCCTCAAGCCTATGTACTTTTTAAATTTGTTTTAATGTTTTTTATTCATTTCTGAGAGAGAGAGAGACAGTGTGAGCACGGGAGGGTCAGAGAGAGAGAGGGAGATACAGAATCTGAAACAGGCTCCAGGCTCTGAGCTAGCTGTCAGCACAGAGCCCGATGCAGGGCTCAAACCCACAAACTGTGAGATCATGACCTGAGCCAAAATCAAGAGTCAGACGCTCAACTGACTAAGCTACCCAGGTGCTCTTCCAAGCCTATGTACTTCTCTGAAAGGGAAACTTTTTGTGAAACTGATTTAAGGAACCAAGGGAGATAGTTTAAGGAACTTCAGGCCTTAAAGGGCAGGAAGGACATGTGAAAGGTGACAGAGGGCAGGCAGCACCAGGACATCAGAGAAGTGTCCTAATGTCATGACAGGTGACACTGAGGCAAGACAGAGATGGAGAAAACTCCACAGGAGGAGTCCTATGGTGTCTGGCGCTGCAGCCCGCAACGCCCAGCACAACATGGCAGACACTCAAAAAGCATTTGCTGGATAAATAGAAGGTGACTTTCTCCACTGGAACCTACATAGAAAAGGCCATTTTTCCACATAAACCAGCCTAAGGAAAAAGATCTCCCATGGCTGAGGCTGAATGTAATGTCTCAGATGCAAGTAAAGGAAGAAATATGCTGACAGAGCATCGGCTCTGAAGTTGGACAAATTCAAATGCCAGCTCTATTAACTAGCCAGGTTGCTTAATTTCTAAATCTGTTTCCTCATAAGTGAAATGGTGATAATTTTAGAGTTCTTGTGAGGATGAAGTAAAATAATTCACATAAAATTGCTTAGAGCAGTGTCTGACAGTGTAGGGCTCTAACAGATGCTAGTAGTGAGTCTGCCCATGCTCACGGGATTACTAGTGCTAGATCTGGCACTTTGACTTTTTAATACTCTTACTGGTATTCATGGAATCTACAGTCACCTACATAAAGCTGACCTCAGTGTTCTCCACCCTCCTAGATCACATCACTCAGAGCTGTGTCTACCCAGCATCACATGAACAGGACACAGGTCATGAAAGATGATACAATCTCATCAGACAGCCTGCTGAATTCTTTGGGCATGAGTCTAAGTTACTGTCGTGACCATCGTTTTTCCAAGAGGGGTCTCACAGGCTGTGATCAGTAAATAATCCAAGCAAACCACAGGCTTCATTCAGAAGCTTTATTTTTTTGTTTTTAAATGCCACAGGGGTGTCTGGATGGCTCAATTAGTTAAGCGTCAAACTTCAGCTTTGGTCATGATCTCATGGTTTCTAAGTTCTAGCCCCACGTAGGGCTCTGTGCTGACAGACAGTTCAGAGCCTGGAGCCTGCTTCAGATTCTGTGCCTCCCTCTCTCTCTGCTCCTTCCCTGCTCATGCTCGGTCTCTCAAGAATAATATTAAAATATATATATAACACAAATAGGTGGGTGCTGCTGTGGGCTCGGCACCAGCCTTTGTCTGTCTGCTGTTGCAGGCCATTGTGGTGTTTAAGGACAGCCCGTGGAAGAATCACATGAACATGTGGTGATTAAGGACATTCAGCAGGCATGGACATGTTTGGATTTCCAACAGCTACCCTGCTGGACTGTCATGGAAGATAGTATCCAGAATGTAGCATTTTTCAATGTGGTGACAGAAGCCCTCACCACAAATATGATCACTCTGATTCCACAGGATCCTCAAGCTACGATTTCCAGAATTCTTCAAGAAGAGAGAAGCTGAAACAAAAACCCTGAGATCTAAGACACTACAGGAAAGATTCATTCACCAGGAGTGAGACAGAGGGTCTATGAGGGTCGGGAATGTGGAGAATCCTTCTGGCACAGAGGAGGTGGTCTAACCTTGCATGAGAGAATCCACCCTGGTCAAAGCCCTTTTTGAGTGTACCCACTGTGGCAAAAGCTTCAGGGCCAAAAGTAATCACAGGAGAGAAGCCCTATCAGTGCAAGGAGTGTGAGAAGAGCTTTAGTCAACGAGGTGGTCTGGCCTTTCGTGAAAGATCCCACACTAGGCAGAAACCCTATGAGTGTGTTATTTGTCAGAGAAGTTTCAGGAATCAAAATCACCATGCTGTTCAGGAAAAAAAATTCACAGTGGTGAAAAGCCTTTAGTCAGAAAGGAAGCTTATGGGCGACTGGGTGGCTCAGTCAGTCAAGCATCTGACTTCAGCTTAAGTCATGATCTCCTAGTTCCTGAGTTCTACCCGCATCAGGCTCCCTGCTGTCAGCACAGAGCCTGCTTAAAATCCTCTGTCCCTCCTCTCTCTCTCTCTCTCTCTGCCCCTCCCGTTGGCATGCTTGCTCCCTCATTCTCTCTCTCTCTCCCTCTTTCTCAAAAATAAACATTAAAAAAAAAAAGACTTTGTTCTTTAAAAAATAAAAAAGAAAGGAACTTAACTAAGCTTAACTGCCCACCTCAGAGTTCACACAGGCCTGAAACCCTATGCCTGTACCCAGTGCCAGAAGTTTCCAGACCAGGAGGAACTGTATCCTACGTAGCAAAATCCACACAGGACAGATGCCCTATCTGCGTGGCCAGTGTGGGAAAAGCTCCACTCAGAGAGGCAGTCTGGCTGTGCGCCAGCGAAGCCGCTCACAAAGACCCCCCTGCCCACGCTCTTCAGAGGACATTCTCCTTATGAATGAATAGTCCAAAATCCTCAGATCAAGCAACCTATCCAATTCTATGGAATGAATGGAGACTCCTTCAGAAAGATCATCATTGGGCAGGGCAAACTGACTTTTCTCCTTTCCCCCAATTGAGTATGAAAAATAAATGTTTGTATAAAAAAAGTAAATTTAATTAAAAAAAATGTTTAAAGGGGCACCTGGGTGGCTCAGTCGGTTAAGCCTCTGACTTCAGCTGAGGTCATGATCTCATGGTTTGTGGGTTTGAGCCCTGCGTCAGGCTCTGTGCTGCCAGCTCAGAGCCTGGAGCCTATCTTCAGATTCTGTATCTACCTCTCTCTCTGACCCTCCCCTGCTCACACGGTCTCTCTCAAAAATAAATAAAAACATCAAAAAAAAACTAAAAAAAAAAGTTTAAACACCACAAATAAGCACATAAGCAACTATTTCTTCTAAAGACAGGTAATAAAATATACATTTATCCTGAAGAAAAAAAACCATGCCACAAACTTTGTTTGAAATGGATGACTACTGGTTCCTAGGATGAGCAGTTATTTATACTTTTTCTCCCACTAAACCATGACCTCCTAACTCATATGACAGACCATATACTTTCCCTCTTCCTGTAAAAGATCATCAGTAGTTGCTCAAAATATCTTCAATAGAGACAGGAAGTCATTCATTCATTCATTCATTCAAATCCTTTTTTACTTAATCACTCTACAGTCAGATTTTTTTCTAAGCATTTAAATGTGATTTTATAGGGGCACCTGGGTGGCTCAGTCAGTTGGACACCTGACTCTTGATTTCAGCTCAGGTCATGATCCCAAGGTCATGTGATCAAGCCTCACATGATCCCATCAAGCCCATGGGATCAAGCTGACAGCACAGAGCCTACTTGGGATTCTCTCTCTCTCCCTGTGCCCCTTGCCCCTGCTCATGCCTTCTCTCTTGAAAATAAAAAACAAAATACAGGGTTTTATAAAGTTAGTTTTACTTCTCAAGCGTTCCAGAGAATCCACAGTATTTTAGTATATGCTGCTGTATTAGATATAAGACCCAATTTTCAAATCTATGCTTTAGGGGCAGATACCAAGATTCTTAGAGAAAACACATTTTTTTAAATTAAAAAAATTTTTTGTGCTTTAGGTTTGAGAGAGAGAGACAGAGCACGAGAGCAAGATGAGTGCACACAAGCATGAGTGGAGGAGGCGCTGAGAAGGAGGGAGACATAGAATCTGAAGCAGGCTCTAGGCTCTGGGCTTGAACTCACAAACAGCAAGATCATGACCTGAGCGAAGTCGGACACTTGACCAACTGAGCCACCCAGATGCCCTGAGAAAACAAATCTTTAATACAAATATAAAAACTAGATTTCCATGACAAACACAAATAACTACCATTTACTCCCTCTACTTTCAGACAATGAGCATATTAACTCCTAAAATGTAGTGAATCTAAGTCAAAATAAGTCACTACTAGAGGGGTGCCTGGGTGGCTCAGTCGGCTAAGTGTCCAACTTCAGCTTGATCTCATAGTTCATGATCTCATAGTTCCTAAGTTCAAGCCCCACATCAGGCTCTTCAGCTTCAGCAAATCTCAGATTTGTAAGTTCTTGTTCATTCATTTAATACATATTTGAGTGNTGAGGACTGATGGATGTGGGGGGGAGGGGCACGGAGGAGGACACTTGTGGGGATGAGCACTGAGTGTTATGTGGAAACTAATTTGACAATAAACTATTTGCAAAAAAATATATATATGTATATATATATTTGAGTGCTTAGGTCCTTGAGAATCAAATATAAACAGAATACAGTGTTGGTCACTGATAGAGAAATTGAGACCAGCAATTCCAGCGAAAAGTAGTAAGCATTTTAAGAGGCTTCTACAAAATGCTGTGTGAACATACAAATATTCTCCTTGCAAACTCCTGTGGCAAATAAGAACACTGATAAATTCGGCCAGCTAATGAGCAGGTCCACAAACAGGAAAGAGGAAACACTTAATGCTCTCTGAACTCTCCCATCTATTTATTATCAATCCCAAACAAGCCATGTAATCTGTGTCTTGGTTTACAAAGCTATCAAATGTTCAATGAGTGGTAATGAGGGACAGTTTCACAGGAATGTTATGAGCAACAAAACTTCTGAGGTGGCCTCTTGTTTGCCATATCCTAAGTTAAGGAGTTTATTTATAAAAAGGTAAATATAGCAAATTGGTATTTACCAAGTACAAATTTAGCCCTGACTTAAAACTTAATCAGCTGTGAAATGAAGGTGGCAGCACAGGTATTTCGTATTATCTCAACTAGAGAGCCAACCCTACTGGGGTGGTTCTTTGGAGCAAGTCCCCCACAGAGAAGGGTAAAACCTTCCGACCCTGTTTTTACTCATGGCTCCTAACTGCGCCTCTTGTGGTCATCCTTTCTAATTTTACTCCCACTCTTCGAGGGTACTGAAAACTCTCCAGTTCTTTAAAAATATTTATGAGCACCTACCGTGTGTCAGGCACTATCCTAAGTGCTGGGGATATGATCATGAATGCCATACAAAGTCTCTAGACTTTCACGGAACCTAAATTTGGGTCAGGGGAAAATGGACACTCAGCAAGTAAATAAATGAAATGAACGTTTTAAGTAACATAGAGGGCTAGGAAACAAAGCAAAGTCAGGTGATGTGATACTGTCTGGAGGATCTTCGGCTGGGGCTGCAGGAAAAGCATCCTCAAGGAGGTGACCTTTGAGGGGCGCCTGGGTGGCTTAGTCAGTTAAGCGTCCGACTTTCGCTTAGGTCATGGTCTCGCGGTTCGTGGGTTCGAGCCCCGCGTCGGGCTCTGTGCTGACTGCCAGCTCGGAGCCTGGAGCCTATTTCGGAGTCTGTATCTCCCTCTCTCTCTGACCCTCCCCTGCTCACGCTGTCTCTCTCTCTCTCCTAGAAATAAGTAAAAATATTTAAAAAAAAAAAAAAGGAGGTGACCTTTGAGCCAAGGCTCGAATGACTACTAGGGCATTAATCGTGTGAAGACCCAGCAGCAGAACATTCCAAGCAGAAGAAACAGCAAATCCCAAGGTGCAAACAAGTCTGGGGTTGGAAACACCAAGGAGGCCAGCATGGCTGAGTGGGGTAGGGAAGGGAGACATTCGAGGGATTGGAGGTGGGAAGGGTGGGCAGATCCAGAGCACGTGGGCCCTGCAGGTCGTAGGAGGGAATTCACATTTTTATTTTAATGATAGGAAGCCCTATTAGGTAACGGTTGGTTTTGGTCACTGCCAAATCCACAGCACCAAGAACAAGGTGTGGCACAGAGCAGGCACGCAGCATATTTACTGAAGGTGTTAAATACAGCTGTTACAGGTTCCCTGGGCCAAGTAAACATCATTGTTTCTTCACTCTATGTCATCATTTTGAGTCTCTCCACCAATAACATGATAGTAAGTAAACCCCATTAGAAAAATAATACAAGTGCAGATGATGTGGAACAGGTATCCTCTCATAAACTCTCACTCTCCTGAGAACAAACAGGTGTTAAAAAAAAAAAAGATGGCATAATTATAAAGACAAAAGTTATGCTTGCTTTGCACGTTAACTCTTGAAATTCATCTTCCCTTCTGCAAAACCTATAAAAATACTAAGAAACAGAAAGAAAAAGGAGGTGAGGTGGGAAGAGGGTTAACCTGTTACATCAGAGCATGGGCAAAGAACTACTGACTTTTTTTACACAAGCTTACAAGTAAGTACCAAAATCAGGACATTTTGAAGTAGGAGCAGGAATTCCTTTAACAAAAAATTAAGAAAATACATAGGTGAATGGATAATGAAATGTGATATACCTATAAAATGGAATACATTTAGCCATGAAAAGCAAAGAGCTACAACATGATGAACCTTAAAACATTATGTTACACGGAAGAGGCCAGACACAAAAAACTATATGTTATATAATGGCATTTATAGAAAATGTCCCGGAAAGACATAAAACAGAAAGCAGATCAATGATTGCCTGGGGCTGAAGGTGAGTGGAAAATTATTTGCCTAATGATAAAAAAAGAACGTTTTGGGGTGCTAGAAATGTTCTAAAACTGGATTGCAGAGATTGTCTAACTATACATTTATTAAACACCATGAATTGTACACTCACAATGGAAACACGTATTATACCTCCATAAAGTTGTTTAAAAACAAAATAGAGGGGTGCCTTGGGTGGCTCAGTCAGTTGATCGTCAGACTCTTGATTTTGGCTCAGGTCATGGTCTCACAGTTTGAGAGATCAAGCCCCGTCTCAGGCTCTGCCCTGAAAGCACTTGGGATTCTTTCTCTCTCTGCCCCTCCCCTACTCATGCTTGCACTCTCTCTCAAAATGAATTTTAAAAAGATGAAGATAAAAATATTTATACCAGCTATCTTTTATACCCACATAGAAGATAGGTTTAGCTTAAAAAAAAAAATGGTAAATGCGGTAATGGATGTATGTCACAGCAGCAAGAATAGGACTCCCTTAAGGGGTTGGCAATTCAGAAAACTGAAATGCCACCTGGGTATTAGACAGCATCTCTTTATTTACTTAGTTTTTAAGATAAAAGACATAAAAATGTATAAAGATGCTAGTATGCTCACCAACTAGATTAACTTGTAACTATTTCACTCTATCATTCATAGTATTTGTAGAATACTACCACAAAAAAGAAAAAAAAAAAACGAGCCCACATGTAACAGCTAACCATACCGTGTATGTATATTAAACAAATGTTCCCTGGAAAGATTACTTGAGGACTAGGAAGAAGTCAAACAAATCCATTACCAATCCCTGAGAAGCTGCAAGAAAGATTTCTACATATTTCCATCTCTAGAAGCCCTGTTCAAAATATTCTTTGCCCAAACTCCTAAGTCTCGGTTCAAGATATTTTGGTTAATTCTGCTTAAAGATTTCATGAAAGCAATACTAAGAATTAGAAGCTGTGATCTAGTAACAGGCTTTCCAACACTAGATTCAGCCCTGGGCAGTAGTCAATCTTTCCTCTCTCCGAGTCACACAGTAGGCCAGAATGATCTGTGTTCTCAACCAGAACTTCTGGAGCCACAAAAGCCTACACAAAGTTCTCAAGACTGGAGAGATACCAGCTTTGATATCTGTAAGATATCTTCCATTTGCAAAAAGAACCTAATCTCACACTAATTAGCCAGGCCCATGGACTGAGCCCTGGAAAAACTCTCCCAACGTTGCAAAACCAAAACCACCGATGCAGACAGGGCACCACGAAGGGTTTTACGTGGGAACAGAACAATCGGGTCTACACATTAGATGCACCACTCTGTAACAGCGTGGAGAACGGAACTGGGGAGAGACAGGTAGCAGCATGGACAGTGGTCTGGAAGTCCAGGTGAAGGCGAGGCAGGCCCTCTTCAGACAGTGTCGGACAACGGGGCTAGAGAGAGGTAGGGGGAGGGTTAAACCAAAGACATGAAATCTGATGGGCAGATGGCTTTATGCATCCTCAAGCCTCACAAGTGGGGAAAGCACACTTATCTACCCTCTCACAAGTAACAGCAGGGAGGAGGAGGAAGGGCATCTACACCCGCCATGAACTGCTAGGATGTGATTCTACTGGACCCTGACTGTGCACAGAGGAGGCAGCTGCTGGAGCCAGCTTCTCACCAGTACTGTGAGGCTCTCTGCATTTCCCCGAGAAAAATCTATTGTGCTAGAAAAGATAAGCACATTCAGCCAAGATCTCCAAAAAGAGTTTTGTTGGTTTTTTTTTTAAGCATTTACTTATTTGTTTTGAGAGAGTGTGTGAGCAGGAGAGGGACAGAGAGAGAGAATCCCAAGCAGGCTCTGTGCTATGAGAGCAGAGCCCCATGTTGGGCACGAACTCACAAACCTGAGCTGAAACCAAGACCTGGATGCTTAACCAACTGAGCCACCCAGACGCCCCTCCAAAAAGTTTTTAACATAATGTGAATACCTAGAGTCTTCTCAACTTTGGGGCATACAAAATAACAGATCTTTCTGTATTTCAAAATAGCAGACTATCCAGGAATCAAGGTAAAAGAGGCCATGGTAAAGAATAGCTTCCACAAGAACCTGCCCAGGTAGGTAATGAACAAATGCCCAATATAAATGCAATGTGACAACCAGACTCGAAGATCTGGGGGTTCTAACTCACTGGTAAGAAGACTAAGGAAAACAGAAGAAATCAAATTATTAGAAAGGGAATATTTATATACGGTTTGCGTAAACATAAAATGGTACTAGCGCTCTTGACTATAATTTGGCAATATATTATAATTTTAAATGTTTATATATTCCTTTACACAAAAACTTAATTTCTAGGGAAAACAATGGGAGCAATCTAATGCCTGTGATTAAATTAGTTGCAGTACTTCTAAAGAGTGTGATACCAAACAGTAACTTTTTTTTTAAAGTTTCTTTATTTGTCTTGAGAGAGAGAGAGAACATGCAAGCAGGGGAATGGCAGAGAGAGAGAGCGAGGGAGAGAGAGCGAGAGCGAGAGAGAGAGAGAGAGAGAATATTAATCTCAAGCAGGACCCGCACTGTCAGCACATAGGCAGATGTGTGGCTTGAACTCATGAACTACGAGATCATGAACTGAGCCAAAATCAAGAGTCAGGTACTTAATCTATGGAGCCATCAAGGCACCCCTTATTATTTTAAATAAAGAGCTGTATTTACTAGCATAGACATACCTCCAATCTACAGAAGTATATTGTGAAGTGGTGTTTACACAATATGACCCTCCTATGTGTTTTAAATTAATAAATTAGTAAGTTATAGATAGATTTCACAAACATAACATTGAACAAATCAAGAAAGACACACAAAAGAAGTATATATATGGACGAACTACAGTTATTTAAGGTTCAAGCACACACAAAAGAAATCTTATGAATAATGGTATTTTTTAATTCTCAGGAAGACTTTTTTCTTCTTTCACAATATCCAAAAGACCTACAGATCTATACTGTAAGATTCTTAGCCTAAGAGCTCTGGGAGAGCTTATAAGAACATTAAGCTTGTCGTTTTAAAATAAAGTGCTCAAGTCTCCTTCTCATATATGGTCACAAGCTAAGAATTCGGCACAGAACATACAGTCCCCAACATGGAGACAACCATGTTGAAAGACAAGAGCTGGAAGTCCATCACGGTCATCAAGGACCTGCCATCACCTCTTTGAAATATCAAATACACCCAAAAATGCAGCAAGACCATCTCAAAAGCATTCAGGGCAATGAGTTACCCCAGAGATTCCCAGTCTGCAATGAGGTAGGTCTCTCAGAGTGCAGTGACATAGTATGAAGCCAAAGCAGCTCGTCACACCAAATAGGCTAAAGCAATCTTCAGGGAGACCCAGGCAGTATTCATGAGGACAAATGGGAGCACAGAGAGGCCACAGAGAGATGGGAAGGACATAGATGAATTTGTTACCAGCAGCTCTGAGAGACCCTCCTAGAGCCTCCAGATATTACCAAAATCAGCACAACGTACTCCATGGCTAACTCATCCTGCTGGCAACTGTAAGTATACGGTGGGTGGAAAGGTGACAAAGGGGAGCTTTGGCAAGCCCTACCCACCTTCCTAAGAAACACATGCCTGATACAGTCATAGCTCCGGAGCTCCCACTTGGATACACAGGTCATTAGGCTAAACACCGCACCCAATGCAGAAATCCACTTTCTTGCTCTTCCGGCAATGGGCTGAAGAAGTGAAGTTACAAAGGGCGAGGATATGGAAAAGGCAAGTTCAATTGCGGGCTTCTCTGCACCAGTTCAACATGGCAGGAGCCATGAGGGCTCTGTGGGTGAGACTAGGGACATTCTAGAACAAGCCTCACATAACAGTGATCTGATGATCTTAGTTTCACTGGGATTTTGGTAACCAATAGTATTTTTCTTTAATTAGGAAAATTCCATACCAAATATTTGATTTCCATATCTAATTTCCTTACTAAATTCATCTTTAAAAAAAATTTTTTAGTGTTTATTTTTGAGAAAGGGAGAGAGAGACAGAGCACAAGGGGGGGAGGGCAGAGAGACACACACACACACACACACACAAAATCTGAAGGAGGCTCCAGTCTCTTAGCTGTCAGCGCAGAGCCCAATGTGCGGGACTCAAACTCAAGAACTGCAAGATCATGACCTGAGCCGAAATCAGACACTTAACCAACTGAGCCACCCAGGTGCCCCAAAATCAAAGATTTCTATTACATAAAGCAGCATGTTAAAGTAGAAAAAAACACAGGAACTGGGACAAAAGGGCAGTGATTGGCACACACACTCATCACAAACCTATACAAGCTGAGGCAAGTCCTATTTCTTCTCTAGGCTTCAGTATTGTAAGCAAAACAAGGCATTTGGTGATCTCAAAAGATTCTGTCCAGGCTCTAAAATGCTGTGGATCTAAGATACTCCTGTAATTTCTCCTAGAAATACTAACTAAAGGCAGTAAATAATTTTATCGCTTCCAATAAGATACCCCTTAAGACTTAAAATTCTCATAGATTCAAATCAAATTCCCTTCCAAGTATACTAGTTCTGAACATATCATTAAAATTTCCCCAGAAGTACACCATTCACACCTCTACAATGCAACCTGTGACTGCAGATTCACCTTATTCCTTCCCATAAAAATGGAGGAAGTCTCCATCTCTTAATCACAAGCCAGTTAATTCCCCCTGTGTATGAGCTTGGGTGACATCTCAGTCCACCATTGATCCCCTCTCTCTCTAATGTGTCTGTAACCTGTTCCTTGGGTCTAGATCATTTTAGTCAGGATATAAATACTCCAGATGCGCCATCTTTAAAAAAATAAACAGAACCTTCCTGAGCCCTAGCACTCCTCCAGCATCAGCCTGACCTCTGTACTCTCCTTCAATGTCCAACCTCTTCAAAGACAGGTCATCTCCAACTCGTTTTTACCCACCTCCAGTCCAGTCCGTACAAAGCAGCCGGAGCAATCTTCCTAAGATACAAATCCAACATCACTCTTGATGTCCCTAACGAGAACACAGCCTGTCCTCATAGGCTTCACGTTATCTGTCCCTGCAGACCCCACATAGTTAACTAGCCTCACCTCCTACCACGCACTGTACCTAGGGGAAGACACTGGCCTCTTCCTCAAACATGCCAACTCCTTCCCATCTCTGGGAGTCTGCCCTTCCCTCAGCTAAAAGGCTCCCTGTGCCCACCACCACTTCCTTTGGGCAGCCCAATTCCTATCCGTCAGGTCCACTTTAATCACGACATCCTCGTGAAAGCCTTTTGTTGTGAGTTTAACTATGCTGACCCTGTCATTTCGGCTGTTTTTGCAGTCAAACAGCATACCACTGGACTAGTATTTCAATCAACTCGTTCTCACTTTCGTTGGTGGAAAAGGAGAGTTTCTTGTTTTGAAAGTATGCCATGTGCTTTCTCAAATGGGAAAGAAAGAAGTTGTTTACAGATAAGCACTTAGTCTGGCATATAACCTGCAATCTAATCTACAAAGCAGTCCCATGCAAAGGTAACAGGCTTCTGATTTAACCAAAGCTTACTACCTGAGTATGTGCCATAAGCCTTAAAAATGTTTATACCCTTTAACCTAATAATTCCAACCTTTATGAATTTATACTATGAAAGTAAGATATATACACAGCAAAAAAGTTTAAAGGCATTCATGACAGCAATATCTATAAAGGAAAAAATAAGGGAAAAAAAGTAAGCATCAAAAAGCCTTTGTTGGGGTGCCTGGGTGGCTTAGTCGGTTAAGCGTCCGACTTTCGCTTAGGTCATGATCTCGCGGTTCGTGGGTTCAAGCCCCGCGTCGGGCTCTGTGCTGACTGCCAGCCCAGAGCCTGGAGCCTGTTTCAGTCTGTGACTCCCTCTCTCTCTGACCCTCCCCTGCTCACGCTGTCTCTCTTTGTCTCCTAGAAATAAATAAATAAACATCAAAAAAAAAAAATCATTATCTTAAAAAAAAAAGCCTTTGTTGCCACAAAAGAGCAGTTGTACCAAATTCAAAATTGGTACAGCAAGTGAACATCAGCTAAACAAATGAGATATAGGTTGAGTTGCATCGCATGGAAATGTGGTCTTAAAAATGCTCTAAGTTCTGACGCATCCACCTTTGAAATTCATGACTCTAACTGAAGAGGGAACCCACTGACCTTGAAACAAAGGGATCCAGAAGGAGCCCCTTGAAGGTAAGAGGTATTAGAAGGCCCCTAACAGGTATGTGAGGCCTCCTGGATTCATGGTGCTACAGGGAGGCAGAAGTCCTGCGTCCTAACTCTAAAATCTGCTGTGAATTCATTATGTGACCCATAGGTAGTCACTTCATTTTCCTGGGCTTAAGTTTCCTTATCTGTGACGCAACAAAACCACAAAGAACACTTCCAATTTTACAACTAAACTGTCAGGCGCCCGGGTAGCTCAACTGGTTAAGAGTCTGACTCTTGCTTTCAGCTCAGGTCAAGATCTCACGGTCTGAGTTCAAGCCCTGCATTGGGCTTCACACTGATAGCACAGAGCCTGCATGGGAGTCTCACACTCCCTCTCTCTCTCTCTGCCCCCTTTCCTGGGTGCACGCATGTTCTTTCTCTCTCTCAAAAATAAACATAAAAAAAAAAAATCATACCGTCAATCATTAGCTCTCCATAACAGGCACCAGAGTAAAAAGACCAAAATTTAAACTGCATGTCCACTCTTCTTCGGGTTCGAAGCCCTTGAACTAGTGACCACACTTCTTCGAGCCTCCATCTCCTCAGTTCCACAGGACTCCTCTGGAGCACAGTGGCAACACAACATGGGAAAAACCAAGGGCTAACAGCTCTTCCCATCTTCCCATTGCATTACTGGAAGCTGCCATGCCTAGCAATCTCTACAGCTGCTCAACAGACACGAGGAAAGGAAGAGCACAGGTTAGAGACTGCTGACCAACTTCATGCCTTGACTGAACAAACTAAAGTGTTCACAGAGTGAAATTGTAAAGCTTTAAATTTTCATCAGTGAGAAAAAGAGCTACCACCTCGAGTGTTTGTTGTCTACCAGGTGCTGCTAAGAAATTTAAAAGCATTATCTAATTTAATCCTTCCAATGATTCCAATGATGATTCCCATGATTCCAATCCTTCCAATGATGCTAGGAAATTAGTTAGTACTATTCTCTCATTCTTACCGGTGAGGAAACAGGGAAGTTAAATAACTTGCTGAGGTCACAAAGGCAAAGCTGGCACTCAGCTTGTGTTTTTAGCCTCTTGTTTAAAAAAAGAACACATCTGGGGCATCTGGGTGGCTCAGTCGGTTAAGTGTCCGACTTCAGCTCAGGTCATGATCTCACAATTCGTGGGTTCGAGCCCCGCGTCGGGCTCTGTGCTGACAGCTCAGAGCCTGGAGCCTGCTTCGGATTCTGTGTCTCCTTCTCTCTCTGCCCCTCCCCCACTCATGCTGTCTCACTCTGTCTCTCAAAAATAAATAAATGTAAAAAAAAATTTTTTTTAAATAAAACAAAGAATACATCAATCAATGTCATAAATTCAGGGGTTCTAGAATCACATACATCACAGACCTTACATGTTGTGTTTCTTGCCTATTAGTAAACAGAAACTACTGTACATTTCCTTCCTCTTCCTAGATCTGAACCTGGTAATTTCAAAGGCACAGAAATTCTGAAATAACATCCTGTTATGTCTGAGTTTTTCAAGACACCCAAGGAAGCAGGATCTTATATACACCTAAACACCATCATTAAAGCAAAAATTAAGAACCAGGGGGAAAAAAACTTTTATAAACTCATTCAAGTCCACTTCTGAGCTTGTTTTGTCAAGTAATAATTACAAATTATAAATTCCATATTCTTTTGGCTAAACCGGTAGATAAAACTCAAACTAACCATTGCAAACTTATGCTCATACTATATAGCCAGTTACTAATTTGCTCCATTTTCACACACAAACCTAACAATTAGAAAAGTTGACGAATTTCTCTATAAATGAGTGGTCCTCCCTCTAGAATAGACCCTAAGCCTGTCTGTGTGCATTTCAACCATTCATCAGTAAGTAGTCTCAGTTCAACAAAATGACCTCAGAAAGGTCTTGGACTCACCAATACTCTGTCTCCAATTTTGAGCTCTCTTTCTCCTTTCTTGATTGAACCAGCCTCTGAGAGGTTAGAGATAGATTCACTGGCAGTTTTTGTAAGGTTGCTGATCTGAGACGTAGCTGAAGGTTCCTTTGCTGTTGGCTGGGACGATTTATGGGGGATATTTGAAGGGGCTGCTGGGGACGAGGCCACCATGCCAGCTGTTGAGGTGGACAGAGGCGAAGTTGCTCTGGAAGCCGGAGTTGTCTGCAGGCCGTTAGCTTCATCTTCTCCCTGCACCTTCCTTGTCAACTTCGACGGGCGGGTGAATATGCCCTTCAGAGGCTCACACTGGAAGTACCGAACTCCTGCCACCGACCCGTCATTCTTGCCTATGGGTTCATCCAAAACAATCCCGGCCCACTGGCCTGGTGCAAACTGGGTTTCTCCCAGAAATTGGATGAATCCAGGCTTATTCCCATTCACCCAAACTCTCTCCCCGACTCGAAAGTCATCCACAAATTCCTCTTGTGCCTCAGAAGATGGTGCGCTTGATGCTTTTTCACTGGATGTTGTTCTTTCCACTGGAGCTACAACTACAAACAGAAGAAAGGGTCAGAGAAGACTCACTTTCATATTCGAGCAGACAACTCCTTCCTACCTTAAAAGGAAATAAACCAGAGAAAGCCCAAAGCTTCTCTAAGATGTGTGGTCTTTGTTGTTGTTGTTGTTAACAAGGAGGCAAAAAGTACTTGACTCACTGAAGTACCTGGCTGGCTGAGTGAGTGGAGTGTGCGACACTTGATCTCGGGGTTGTGAGTTCAAGCCCCACGTTGGGTGTAGAGATTACTTAAATCAACTAAACAAGCGAAAGAAAAAGTACTTGACCCATCACTACCATTTTCAATGCTGTCGAAACTCAGTGAGCTGTTGTGATCAATCCTTATCAGTAATTATGACTGGAAAAAGTCCAAGCAAGGGGGGAAAATGTCCCTTTCCCATAGATCATAAGACAGGTTTGATTTCATCTTTTCCTCCACCCCCCTGCCCTGCACATCATGAGCCAACACCCATTAGGATCCCTGGAGACGGGCGCTACTCCCACGTGGGAGCAGTCAGGAAAGGCTGACAAGTCCAGGACCTTGGAACCAGAGATTCCCAATCAGGCTTGAAGAAGGAGGGCACACAGTGCTGCAGCCCTGCCATCACACTCCAAGACCACCAGATAAACCCTACTCCTTTGCTGGTAGCGATGTGGAAATCACAAGGGGAAAAAGGCAGCACCTGGCCAAACGCCCCGCTAAGGCAAGATGACTTTGTAATCTCTACCCTGTGGTAAAAACATTAAGTTAAATTTTGCCAGAAATGTGATATGTACACTGGAAATTCAAGCATTCATCCAGCAAGCATTCATTAAATATTTGGTATGAACTGGCCAAGTCCACATTCTTAACCACTCTACCATTTTTTTAAGTTTATTTTATTTATTTTGAGAGAGACAGAGACAGGGACAGCGCCAGCAGGGAGGGGGCAGAGAGAGAGAGAGGAAGACAGAGTCCCAAGAAAGCTCCACACTGTCAGCACAGAGCCTGACATGGGGCTTGAACTCATGAAACTATGAGATCATGATCTGAGCAGAAACCAAGAGTTGGATCCTTAACTGAATGAGCCACCCAGGTGCTCCTTAGGCACATTATCATTTACTAGGCATATTGCAATCTTAGGATGTTACATGATCTCTGGGTTCAATGTCTTCATCTGTAAGGAGAAAGTAGTGTCTAAAGAGTTTTAGGGGCGCCTGGGTGGCTCAGCTGGTTAAGCATCCAACTCTTGATTTTGGCTCAGGTCATGATCTCACGGTTTGTGGGACCCAACCCTGTCTCAGGTTCCGTGACAGTGCGGAAACTGCTTAGGATTCTAGGTCTCTGTCTCTCTCTCCTTCCCTCCCTCCTTCTCCCGCTTGCAAGCACACACTGGCTCTCTCTCAAAATAAATAAGCTTTAAGAAAGTAATAGAATAAGGGGTACCTGGGTGGCTCAATCAGTTAGGGTCCACCTTTGGCTCAGGTCATGGTCTTGTAGTTCACAAGTTCGAGCCCCACATTGGGCTCTGCAGTAACTGTGTGGAGCCTACTTGGGATTCTCTCTTTCTCTGCCATTCCCTTCCTTCCAAAATAAACAAACTTTAAAAAAAAAAACTAATAAAATAAAAATAAAGATTAAATGAAATAACGTATTTATTCATGATCCCTCTCTTCTTTGAGTTTCTACCACTCCAGCACCTAATACCAGGCATTGTTCTTCACCAGGGGACAGCATAGCCCATGCCATTACAGAGCACAGAGTCTAGACATGGGGACACAGACAGTCAAGAGAAACACCAGGTGATTTCAGGTTATGAAAGTGCTGTGGAGGAGATGGTGCCTTTGGGCAGAGCAGTTACAGAAGGCCTCCTGGAGGAAATAACATCTGGCCTGAGGCCTGATCAACAGACTAAACCAAGCACAGATGAAGGAACAGAGCTATCTGGATGGCCTAAGGAGGGTGAACATCCCTTTATCCTACACTGAAGAGGGAATGTGGAGTTTTGATTTACGAAAGGTTTGTGTTGTTATTGTTTTTAGAAGACAGTAGATGCTCTCAGATCAAAGAGATAATCATCACCAAAGACAAGCCAGCTCAGTCAGGTTTTTAGAATCTATTCCAGCTTTGTACATGAACGATTCTTCCTCACAGGGTGCTGCAAGCATGAGTTTCTGAAAAACAGTCTTGATAAAAGTGCTCCAACTGGCAATTATTTCCTTTTAAGCATATTAAATTTTAGTGTTTACAGGCTGCTTGACTCTTAAAAATCTAGTGTGTGCCAAGTACTGTTGAGGAAACAAAGCTGAATTTCTCCTGATCCCCTGCACCCAAGGCCTTTATATGCTAAGGAGTGTGCATAAAAAATGCTAAAAGTGAAAAAGACAATTCTAAAACAGGGGTGAGTATAACCATGGAAGGGCTCTAGGAAGGAGTCCTAAAGAGAGGAAGGATTTTGGGAGAAAGGAGAATAGGAGATGTCAAAGTAAAGCTTGCCTCTCATCTAAGATGTTTCATGGCGTCTCTGATAAAAACCCAGGTTTATCCTCAATACACAAAATGTAAATAATTTGGGACCCTCATTCAGTCAACAAATATTTAATGAGCTTCTGTTATGAGCCAGGCAGTGTTCTAGGTATGTGGGTGGATTTGGGCAGTGAAAAAAACCCCACAAAGATCCCTGCCCTCATGACAGATCAATGGGGTTTTATGGAAAAACTTAAAAGAAACAAGGGTGGACCTAATATTTTATGGTGGACTTCTGACTGTCTGGTATGGCTGATAACCTATCTAATAGTGTATAAACCACATTATAAGACCATAAAAGCAAGCATCAGATGCCCTCTCCTGTCTCTCTCATTAAATTAAAGACCTTTGATGGCCATTATGGGATGTGGCCATTATGCGATGTAAATTGAAATGGTAGAGGAGGAGATGGAGAGCAGATGAGGAAGAGGATGAAGATAATCAAGGTCATGGGTTCATCTATGAAATGGGATGGTTTCCTACATGAGCTAGATTGTACTAGACTGTACTATCTGTTCCCTTAAAACCAATGGCAAACTTCAGATCAATTAGTCTCATCAAATCTTTTAAACCAGACTCGTCTTTGGTTTCTCTAAACATCCCTAAACCCCAAGGAGAAAGGCCCATGAGTTCAAGATGACATAGGGAGAAAAACAAAGTACTATATCTTAACACTGTAAGGATTAAATACTAAAGTCACTTGACTTTTTATCACCTTGCACTAAATAAAGTTTATTTTCTTTTTAATTTATTTATTCATTTTGAAAAATAAAGAGAGCAAACAGGGGAGAGGCAGAGAGAGAGGATCCCAAGCAGGCTCTGTGCTGGCAGCTCAGATGTGGGGCTCAAACTCACGAACCGCGAAATCATGACCTGAGCCAAAACCAAGAGTCTCATCAGACACTTAACCAACTGAGCCACCCAGACGACCATAAATAAATATTAAAAAAAAAAAAAAAAAAAGACAACCTACAAGAAGAGTAAACTCTTCATTAAGATATTTAGATATAGGGGCGCCTGGATGGCTCAGTCAGTTAAGCATCCGACTTTGGCTCATGTCATGACCTCAAGGTTTGTGAGTTTGAGCCCCGAGTTGGGCTCTGAGCTAACAGCTCAGAGTCTGGAGCCTGGTTCAGAATCTGTGTCTCCCTCTCTCTCTGCTCCTTCCTGGCTCAAGCTCTCTCTCTCAAAAACAAACATTTAAAAAAAATTTTTTTTAAGTTTTTTAGGTATAAAATTCCATGTCTTTTAATTAAAACTTTTTCAAATAGGGGCGCCCGGGTGGCTTAGTTGGTTAAACGTCCAACTTCGGCTCAGGTCATGATCTCACAGTTCGTGGGTTCGAGCCCCGCGTCGGGCTCTGTGCTGACTGCCAGCTCAGAGCCTGGAGCCTGTTTCAGAGTCTGTATTTCCCTCTCTCTCTGACCCTCCCCTGCTCACGCTGTCTCTCTCTCTCCTAGAAATAAATAAAAAACATTAAAAAAAATTAAAAAAAAATAAAAGTGTGAAATATTTAAAAAAACACTTTTTCAAATATTTTCAAGAATATGAAGTTTTTTAAGGCTGTCTTTTTAAAGTTTTCAAATAGGATTTGAATGGATTTCTACTAAGGGAAAACAGAAAGCCTTACCAGCAGCAGGTGTCTTCAAGGATGTGCTTCCAGGCTTAAGGATTTTGGTAGGGGCCTTAAGCCCACTTGGTTTTAGCATACTCATGGTCTTTAGGATGTCAGAGCTGTTTTTCCTTTGCCTGCTGCCACTATCTTGCCTCAATCATTGATATAACTATGGGTGTTTCGATGGTGAAGTCAGTCTCTGGGTTAAATCTGCAAAGAGAAAAATATAAACAGAATTTAGAATCTACAGGAGGAACAAAGTAGAAATAACACCTATCATTAAAGCAGTTTTGCAAGCTAAACTTCTTTTTTTATATATAAAACTTTTATTTTATTTTTGTTTTTGTTTATTGTCAAGTTGGTTTCCATAGCTAAACTTTTCTTTATATGTGATGATAAACTATCTTCACACGAAACCTAGGAACCTAGAAAACTCTAGATAAAAACATGAAGATGCTGCTGAAGTGGATTTAGAAGCAGTTTACTACCCTACAAACAAGTAGTTGAGCCTAGCAACACATTCATTTTTCATTACTTAATATTACCAGCTCAGTACAGTACCTATAATCCACACATCCACATAATGGATTCAGAAAATGTGAAAAAGAAGGAAAAGAAGGGGGCCTTCATTCATTTTGCTCAAGTTTTATGACCACAAGGCAGTATTAACTTCGTACCTTTTTAAGTTCACAGAATTATGCAATGCTCAATACAAAACCACATACATGTCAAACTAGAGAGAGTTTCCAACTCTGTAAGAAAAAGCTGTATCTGGAAGTGAAGGACAATTGTTTTTGTCCTGTCTACAAAACGTAACACACTATTGATTTACTCAAGACTAGTTATGAATCGGGGCGCCTGGGTGGCTTAGTCGGTTAAGCGTCCGACTTTCGCTTAGGTCATGATCTCGCGGTTCATGGGTTCGAGCCCCGCGTCGGGCTCTGTGCTGACTGCCAGCTCAGAGCCTGGAGCCTGTTTCAGTCTGTGACTCCCTCTCTCTCTGACCCTCCCCTGCTCACGCTGTCTCTCTCTCTCCTAGAAATAAATTTAAAAAAAAAAAAAAAAAAGACTAGGTATGAATCTACAACTTTGGGCCCAGGCAAAATAGGATCTTGTCTTATTTATTCTCTTTAAGAGAGGAGAAAGATGTAGGAATTTAGGAATATGGGAAAAGATTTCTACACATAACACCTAAACACAGAATAATTCAATCAAAGAGACAATTGTTACTCTTGTCAAATGATTGTGTTTTGCACTATTCTCTATTAGTAGAGCTGGGATGAGGAAGAACTGATGTCACTCTGCCTTTTTTTTTTTTTAACTTTTTTAATGTTTATTTTTGAGAGACAGACAGAGAGTGAGTGGGGGAGGGGCAGAGAGAGAGGGAGACACAAAATCCAAAGCAGACACAGAATCTGTGCTGACAGCTCGGAGCATGATGTGAGGCTGGAATTCATGAACCCTGCTCATGACCTGAGCAGAAGTCGGACGCTTAACTGACTAAGCCACCCAGGCGCCTCTGCCATTCTCTCTTTTAAGCAATAACAAGCAGCAGCAACAAATCTGGCAGGGATGTCAGAGGAGCCTGCTATAGCCCCTAGAGTGGACTGAACAGTGCCCACCCCTCCCCCCACCCAGATATATTCATCTAGAACCTGTGAATGGGACCTTATTTTGAATAAGAGTCTTTGCAGACGTAATTTAGTTAAGGATCTTGAGATGGGATTATCCTGGAATTACCTCGGTGGGCCCTAAACCTAATGACAAATGTCTGTACTAGGGCAAGAGAACACACCAAGAAGGCCACGAGAAGATGGAGGCAGGGACTGCAGTGATGTGTCCAAAGCCAAAGATAGCTGACAGCCACCAAAAGCTCAGGGACAGGCATTGAGAGAAATGCTCCCTCAGAGCCTCCAGAAGGACCCAACCTGCTGGCACATTTCTGAATTTTGGCCTCCAGAACTGTGAGAGAACACCTTTCTGTTGTTTTAAGCCAACAAAACAATTTGTGGTAATTTGTTTCGGCGGCCCTAGGAGAGGAATACAGCCATGTCAGCTTTTCTGTTCAAAGATAATCAGACTGGACAGAAATCAAACCAAGACAGTTGCCTCATTAGGCTCCATTTGCAGATTCCCCATGGTTCTTGAAAGGGTCCAAAGTGGTACAGGGTATTTTTAATAATGTGAAAGGTAAATTGTATGGCTTTGAGTAAATTCTGATTAACAGAGAAAGAACTGTTTACTGGAAGACAGTGATTGTCAATCCTGATGATTAATACAAAATTCCAGGACTCCTTTCTATCACCACCATCATTATCCCTGCTGTGATGGTGGCAGTGGCTGTGGGAGTCCGTGTGCCAGGGCAGAGGGTTGATTCAGAGTCAGGTTTGAAGCATCTGCTTCACTGTCACACCCTCACCATACACAACCTGTAAGTTTCAAGCCGACTTACTGGCTCTTGCTATTGCATTAGATGGAAGGGAATGGCTGAGTCCCCTCTAAACTCAGCAAAAAAGACTACTGACATATCCAGAGAATTTGAAAAGGGTGGGGATAGGCTAAGGTCAGAAACTGCCATGGGCCTTGTTACATCAAGCCTACTCTTCAGCCTGGTCCAACATTACCTATCAGGTAGGTAAGAAAAGAACAGGCAGAGAGGGTACAATAGTCCCAGGGAAGTTATTACAATGGTAAGAAGAGAGCATGACGTGCTCTTTAAAATACTTCAGTCAGGCAGAACAGTGAGTTCTTGGGCTCTGGTCAAGCATTCCTCCCTAAAGAGAAATTGTGAAAATCACCATAATCAGCAACTAGGAAGCCTCGGCCTATTTCAAACTTTGCAGCTCAACACTCTGAGCTCACAAAATCTGACCATCTACAAGCTTCAGTCAAAAGAACAAAGCATGTGGTTATTAGGAACCTAAGAAAAGTCTAGGGCTTTGTGGCCTAATGTGAATGCCTCTGCCTCTCGGTTCATCCAAGTCATTTGAATTCTGAAGCGGGGAACTGTGACCAAGATATAACAAAGGAGAAAAGTCTAGTCTGTCTCCATAAAAGGATTAGTAACAACACTACCATTACTGGGTTTTTAAATCTTCCAATTCAAACAAGTTTCTTCTTCATGTATTATTAATGAATGGTATGTCAGGCTTGCTTCAAAAAATCAATTTACTGAGAAAAGATCAAAGTCTTGGTCATGGTACCCACAAATGGCAATGACCAAGAAGCAACATCTCCATATGATGTTTCAAGGTCAGTGAATGTCACCTTAAAACTAATCTCTTCAAGGGCGCCTGGGTGGCTCAGTCGGTTGAGCATCGGATTTCAGCTCAGGTCATGATCTCACAGTTGAGTTCGAGCCCGCCATCAGGCTCTGTGCTGACACCTCAGCCTAGAGCCTGCTTTGGATTCTGTGTCTCCCTCTCTGCCCCTCCCCTGTTCATGGATATTAAATATTTTAAAAAATTTAATAAAAATACATAAATAAAACATTAAAAAAATTTTAAACTACTATCTTCCAAAATACATGCAAAAGGAAAAAAAAGACATTCTTGCCTCTCTAATATGCTGGGCATAGTTGAATTTCAGATGTTCATGCTTACAGAATCTCAATTGTTTTGGACCTAAAATAAGACAAACCACCCTTCTCCTCTACCCTCCCAACATGTATGAACCATAGTACACACAGTATTATAATCTAGAAATCATTTTTATGCATATTATTATCCCACTTGAGGCTTACACTTCTATGGATCAACTACTATTATTATCCTTTCTTAACAAATGAATCAACACCTCAGATTAATATATATATTTCCTCACTTGTTCATGACCGGCCACCTGAGGTCAATTGGCTGAGCAGCAGAGATATGAAGAGTAAGTAGACCTGATTCCAGAGTCCAACTTCTTTCCATTGAACCTAACATCCAAACTTAGGAGGGACCGCACACCACAATTAAAAACATTAGGACTCGTCTTACTAAAATGATGGACACATGTACAGCAGCAAAAATGCCCAAAGCACAAAGATAAAATTGAGTTATCTGCATCTCAAAATAACCTGGAGGGAAGGCGAACGGTTACTAATATACCCACTCATGGGTAGAGAATGAAGGTCTGAGCAGTTAAGTGGTTTTCTCAAGGTCAAACAAGTGGTGGTGGCACTTTTGAGACCCCGTGCTTTGCCTGATAGATCAGCTCTCTGAAGAAATCTTCCTCCAAGATAGTAACCCATTCATTCAACAAATATCTCCTGAGAAACTACTATGAAAAAAGCACTCTTCCATTTTCTCATGGGGCCATGCAGAAAGCAGGAGAGACAACTCTGGGAGGCTCAAAATGAAAGCTTAACACAAAAAAATATTTGTCTTTGAGCAAGGAAAATGGGAGCTTACTGGAGAAATGTAGCAGGAATGCCAAGCAGCAGAGTGAACGTGAGGCTTGCAGTTATAAACTTAAAGTGAAACCAGCCTCCCGTTACCTTTTCTTCTATTAACAAGCTTCTGCTCAGGCACAGGTACCAGGAAGGTGGGGAGCTAAGTTCAATCATAATAAAAATTTTGCCAGTTAAATTAAAATGGAAGGAAAAGCAAGGAGGGATAAAAAGGGACAGGGAGGGATGTCTGCTGGTTCAGCCAGTAGAGAGAAGATCCAACTCTTGATCTCAGGGTTGTAAGTTCAGCCCTATGTTGGGTGTAGAGATTATTTTTTAAAAAATACAATCTTTAGGAGCACCTGGGTGGCTCAGTCAGTTAAGTTCCAACTTCAACTCAAATCATGATACCACAGGTCATGGGTTCAAGCCCCACATCGGGCCCTGTGCTGACAGCTCAGAGCCTGGAGCCTGCTTCAGATTCTGTGTCTCCCTCTCTCTCTGCCCCTGCCCCATTCGCACTGTCTCTCTCCCAAAAATAAATGAAACATTAAAAAAAAAATGTTTAAAGGGCAGCCTGGGTGGCTCAGTCGGTTAAGCATCTGACTTCGGCTCAGGTCATGATCTTGTGGTTTGTGGGTTCGAGCCCTGTGTTGGTCTCTGTGCTGACAGCTCAGAGACTGGAGCCTGCTTCACATTCTGTATCTCCCTCTCTCTCTGCCCCTCTCCTGTTTGCACTCTGTTTCTATCAAAAATGAATAAACGTTAAATTTCTTTTTAATTTTTAAAAAATAAAATCTTTTTTTAAAAACAGGACAGGGAATCTGAGATGGGTGAAAGAAAAGTGAAGACAGAGTGGGTCTGATAGTGAAAAGCAGTGAGGGATGAGAGAGCTCAACAGGATGGAGAATGGTTATCCTGAGGGTACTAGGTGCTCCAATGACATCCTGTTAAACTAGATTCTCACTCACCAGGTCTGGGATGGGGCCTTGGGTTCTGCTAACACTCCCAGGGGATACTGATGCTCCCTTCCCTTTGAGTTGGAGTGAGAAGCTTCAAGATTTTGACTTGGAGAGATGGAATACAGCGGCCTGAGTGTGGAAGCGATTTTACAAAGGACCAGGGAGTCCACAGATAAAGGGAATCGAGAAGTTAAAAGGAATCAAAGAGACTGAAGTCAGGAGATGTCAGCTGCAGGAGGGGTACCAGGTGGTAGAAGAGCTGGGGTTTCTCAAGGCCTGAGAAGCAGTTTAGAGCATCAAACAACAAGGTCAACAATTCACCAATCTCACCGTCCTGGCCCTGAGGTGTTTCTCTGGGGGTTGCAGGGGAGGCGGAAGATGGTCTTCAGAGGCAAGTGTCAAATAAGGCAGAAGGAAGGAGACTGTTCACAGGAGAGGATGGGGGGTAGAGAGAAGACTGATCATTACAACCTGAATTATAGAAGGCAGAGCTAGAGTTTGGGAAGGAAAGAAAGAGTGAAGAATTGGGCTAAATGAGGTGAACCCAGCAGCCCAGGGATGGACAGTATGAAATTATCCATCCTCCACTGTAATGAAGTGGTAGTACACTCTTGTGCACTCTCAAATAAACAAACTAAAATTTTTAAAAATTTAAAAGAAATCCAACCCTTAAATACATGCCCTTTTAATACTCTACAGCAACCTGGCGAGTACACAGGAAGCACCTTGGCTGTGCCTCGCTGCGCCGCGTCACATAGAAGAATGTGTGCAATGGAGGCACACGCTCAATTAGCCACTTCTTTGGGGGAAAATCCACTGTACTTGAATAAATGACTGGTAAACTATGGCTACTGAGGGGTGGGTAATCTGGCAGACATTCTCTTGAAAATGAACTGTGTGACCCTGTCCCTTCAAGGAAAACACCTATTTGTTAACAAAGATAAATTTTAGGCATTCAAGAGAAACTTTGAATTTTGGAAAATATATCCTCCACTGTGAGCTTGACAGCTTCCCAATACTAAAGAATTTTCTGATGAGATCAATAGTATTAACAAACATAACTTTTTGATATTATATAATGAAATGTGCCAGTATATGGAAATGTGGTGTAACTCAGTGATCAGTATTTTTCAACAGATAACGCGTGTTACAAAATCACTCATGGGTAAAATGTTCATTCAAAGCACAAATTAGACCAATGGATTCTCATAGAACAATAAAAGCTCGTTCATACAGTTTCAGATTCCACTGTTAATCAACTACAACCTATCTAATTTTAGTAGAAGAAAATCCATAATTATCTGAAAATGCCCTTAAAATGCTCTTTTCCTTTCCTCTTCACCTGTTGAGGCCAATTTCCTTCATGTGCATCAACCAGAACAATTCACTACAGATGGAATGAGGAAGCACCTGTCTCCTATTAAGCCATCTTCTATTAAAGACAGATTTGCAAAAATGTAAAAACAATGCCATTTTCAAGTTTTTATTTTAGAGAAAGTTACTCGTTAAAAATTTATGTAACATGTAATGAATTTCTGGGGCACCTGGGAGGCTCAGTCAGTTAAACGTCTGACTTTGGCTCAGGTCACAATCTCATGCTTCATGGGTTTGAGCCCCGCATCAGGCTCTGTGCTGACAGCTCGGAGCCTGGATCCTGCTTTGGATTCCGTGTCTCCCACTCTCTCTGTCCCTCCCCTGCTCACACTGTCTCTATCTCCCAAGAATAAATAAACATTAAAAAAATTTTTGGCTGGGGGGTACCTGGGTGGCTCAGTTGGTTGAGGGTCTAACTTCAGCTTCAGGTCATGATCTCACGGTTCATGGGTTCAAGCCCCACGTCGGGCTCTGTGCTGACAGCTCAGAGCCTGGAGCTTGTTTCAGACTCTGGGTCTCCCTCTCTCTCTGACCCTCCCCTGCTCATGCTGTCTCTCTCTCTCTCTCCGCCCCCCCTCTCAGAAATAAAAAAATTAAAAATTTTTTTTAAATTTTTTAAACATGTAATGAATTTCTAATTTCTGATGAATATCCAGCTTTAATTTCTAATATGGTATAGACATCAATAGATAAAAGCTTAATAAAGAAAAGCTCTCTTGATACCTCAATAATTTTTAAGAATGTAAAACGGTCCTAAGGAAAAAAGTGTAGAACTGCTGCTCTGTCCATTTGTGGTTTATATTTAGAGTTGCAAAGGCTGAAAAACCCTATTCCCTAAGGGCTTTCAGAAGCATGTGCTTCTGGCTCGTATATTCACAGATGCGGAGGCCAAGTTAGCAAGTACAGTATTTACTGCTTTATTACCACTGGGACAGCACTGTGCTGGCAGCTCAGTGATAAAACTGAACTTTTAATTTGTGGGAAGACCAGAAGTATGTACAAAAAGCAAAAAGAACACAATTATCCATTAACATAGGGGTGTTTATATATGTAAACCAA
Organism: Crocuta crocuta; assembly: GCF_008692635.1. NCBI lineage: Eukaryota > Metazoa > Chordata > Mammalia > Carnivora > Hyaenidae > Crocuta > Crocuta crocuta. The sequence continues at coordinate 3,427,415 of NW_027533280.1, read as the reverse complement.
GCATTTCTCTAAATTCGTTATCAGACAGAATGATACTCCAAATTAGCGGTTCTCAAAATGTGTGGCAGCATCAGCATCACCTGGAAACTTATCAGGGCCCTCCCACCACAGACTTCCTGAAACAAACTCTGGGTGGGGGACCAGCTATTTGTATTTTTAGCCCTTCTGGTGATTCTGATGCTTACATTCGAGACCACTCACTGCTGAACAACTGAATAAGAAATGTCACCTGAGGTTCATTTTCTCAATTACATGCACATGAACCATCTACATGTCGATTCCCCAAATAGCACTACAGAACCCTCAGCGTATAGCTCTTCTATATTTTTGTTTCAGGCATTCACTCAGCCTTGAATGCCCTTTCCAAGTCTAGTTATCTCCATCTGCTGAAACCTTACACAAGGGTAGACTCAGGCATTCCTCTGCCCCACAAAACCTTCTCCAAAGCTCACCAATGAAAACGTGCAACTTCCTGTCGTACTGAGTCTGTATCTCTTCCAAGCACCTGGCGCACTAAGCTGTGTCTGTTGTCTATGTGCTTCACCAGACTGTCTTTTTGTCATTGCTATATTTCCCACAGTACTTTATAAACAATGCTCAGGAAAGAAAATGAATGAGGAAAATAGTCTTAATTGTTTCAATAATTCGACAAACCAGTTAGAGTGTATCAGTATTTTAAAACATAGTTGGTGCTTGCTACAGGGGACAGAAAAATACATGACGCAGACCTATAAACTCAAGGAATTTATAACGTCTTTGGGAAGAAAAGACTCACATAAATGAAAAATAACCAAGGACACAATGTANGTCAGAGAGAGAGGGAGATACAGAATCCGAAGCAGGCTCCAGGCTCTGAGCTAGCTGTCAGTACACAGTCCGACACGGGGCTCAAACCCACAACTGTGAGACCACGACCTGACCTGAAGTCAGACGCTTAACCGACTGGGCCACCAGGCGCCCCCAGCAGTCAGGACTTTAAAAAGTCAGAGAGGGGCACCTGGGTGGCTTAGTCGGTTAAGCATCCGACTTTCGCTTAGGTCATGATCTCGCGGTTCGTGGGTTCGAGCCCCGCGTCGGGCTCTGTGCTGACTGCCAGCTCAGAGCCTGGAGCCTGTTTCAGAGTCTGTGACTCCCTCTGTCTCTGACCCTCCCCTGCTCACGCTGTCTCTCTCTCTCTCTCTCCTAGAAATAAAATATTAAAAAAAAAAAAAAGTCACGGAGAAAAGCCTCCAGAGGAGGAGAGGAAGGACGAAGGAAGGGTATAAAGCATGTAAGACACTGAGCAGCTTGGTTTGGCTAACATCAGAAGATTCTTGCAATAAATCAGGTTAGAGAAGCGCCTTAGAGTTCAATCAAGGAAATTTACTATGATCAGCTTTTACTTCAAGATTCTAGTGGTAGGAAATGAAAGAGGTCTAGACTTTCCCCTTAAACCCTAAATTTATTTCAGTTGTTCATTTCAGTGATCTTAACCTGGCTATCATTGTCAAGCAAAGATTTAAACCAAGGGTTGGTAGGCTTTTTCTAGTGGCATCCCAAGCCCTCCCTCACTCCAACCGTGGGTACAAGTAACAGATGGGGGCTGCCAGGGGCAGGTCTTAAATTTCACAAAGAGGAATCAGGAGCATTTGAAGTCAGTGATCAAAATGGAAATACAAAGGTTCTCATCTCAAATCCTTCACATAACACCTTAGCAAGGATAAATTTCCAAGGGCTATAAAAATTAGATACCACTGAAGATAAATGACAAATTCTGGCCTCTCTACTACTCTCCACATGGGGTGGGATGGACCAGAAATCCCACGACCTACTTTGCCTCAATAATGTGAACATGAACATGAATAAAGGGTAACCTGACTAACAAGGAGTCAGGGGGCCAGAAGGCGGGGGGTGGGGGGGTCTCAAGCAGTACCAGTCAGGAATTGTAAATGACAGATCCCGACAGAACTTTCAACAGGAAAGAATCCTCAATTACAGGCCCCAACAGCAAAAGATGTACACTGCATCTCGTCGACAAATTTGACTACCTCACTCAGCCAAAGAGAAACAGTCATGACCCTGAACTCTTGCCTTTCTCCAATGGACTCTTCTCAAACTTACCCTTCCCAACTTCCACCTTCTCCATAAAATAAAGTGCTTCTTAGTTTGTTGGACTAGCCTATGGTTTTTGCTATGGCCTGCTTGTCTTGAATTGCAATTCTCTGCTATTCCAGAATATACTCATTTTTGCTGGTAAAATAACTGTTTTAGGATTTTTATAGGGGTGCCTGGATTTTTAAAGGGCTCAGTCAGTTAAGCATCTGACTTCGGCTCAGGTCATGATCTCCCAGTCTGTGAGTTCAAGCCCCACGTCCGGCTCTGTGCTGACAGTCAGAGCCTGGAGCCTGCTTTGGATTCTGGGTCTCCCTCTCTCTCTGCCCCTCCCCTGCTCACACTCAGTCTCTCTCCCTTTCCCTCTCTCTCTCTCTCTCAAAAATAAACATTAAAAAAATTTTTTAAGATTTTTTATAGTGTCTTACCATCAACTGTTCATGCCAATCCATAAGTCACACTGAAAGCTAAATGTTCTAGATGTACCCTATCCAGTATGGTAGTCACTAGCCACATGTGCTGTTTAAACTTTAAATTCTTATAGGGGCGCCTAGGTGACTCAGTTGGTTAAGCATCCGACTTTGGCTCAGGTCATGATCTCAGGGTTCGTGGGTTGGAGCTCCACGTCGGGCTCTGTGCTGACAGCTCTGAGCCTGGAGCCCGCTTCAGATTCTGTACCTGCCTCTCTCTCTGACACTCCCCTGCTTACGCTGTCTCTCTCTCTCTCTCTCTCTCTCTCAGAAATAAATAAAACATTAAAATTTTTTTTAACTTTAAATTCTTATAAAATGAAATAAAAATTCAGTTCCTCAGTCACACCAGCCACATTTCAAGTGCTCAATAACCACACAACATATAACAATTTCTACCATTCCAGAAAGTTCTATTGGACAGCACTATTCTAGAACCTCCTCCATTCAGGAAGGATCTACTTGCTGAATGTAATCACTTGAATAAATTTTAAGGTTATCTCAATAATACTGCTTTGGTCAAAAGTATCTTTGACTCCTCTTTTAGAATTAACTTCAGAGACAGTTTGTAAGTTGTACTTTATTGGTGACCCTAAGTGGTAATGACCACCTCAGTCTCTCACAGCTCTTCACTGGACTTGGCTCTAAAACACTACTAGCTGCTTCTAAAATTTGTATTTAAAAAAAACTTTAAATATAATGTGCAGAAAAAAAATAAAACATGATATGTAACTACTTAACATAGTAAAAGTGTATACAAGGTACATATGCAATTATAAGAGTTCTTCCCAGAATTACTAATGGCTCTATCACTGTAATAAATGAACACCACTTCCCCAGATGACAGAACCTAAGTGCTGGTGTATTTTTTTCATTTATTTAAAGTTTATTTAAGTAATCTCTACACTCAACATGGGGCTCAAATTCAGGACCACATGCTCCACTGACTGAACCAGCCAGGAGCCCCTTTTTCCATTTTTTAAAATATTTATTTTCAGAGGGGGGGGAGGGGCAGAGAGAGAGGGAAAAGGAGAATCCCAAGCAGGCTCAACACTGTCAGCATAGAGCCCAACACAGGGCTCGATCCACAAAGCATGAGATCATGATCTGAGCTGAAATCAAGAGTTGGATGCTCGTCCAGAAATGGACCCACAAACATACGGCCATCTAATCTTTGACAAAGCAGGAAAGAATATCCAATGGAATAAAGACAGTCTCTTCAGCAAAATGGTACTCGGAAAACTGGACAGCGACATGCAGAAGAATGAACCTGGACCACCTTCCTACACCATACACAAAAATACACTCAAAATAGATGAAAGACCTAAATGTAAGACAGGAAGCCATCAAAATCCTGGAGGAGAAAGCAGGCAAAAACCTCTGACTCTGGCTGCAGCAACTTCTTACTCAACGTTCTCTAGAGGCAAGGGAAACAAAACCAAAAGTGAACTACTGGAATCTCATTAAAATAAGAAGCTTCTGCACAGCAAAGGAAACAATCAGCAAAACTAAAAGGCAACCGAAGGAATGGGAGAAGATATTTGCAAATGACATATCAGATAAAGAGTTAGTATCCAAAATCTATAAAGGATTTATCAAACTCAACACCCAAAAAACAAATAATGCAGTGAAGAAATGGGCAAAATACATGAAAAGACATTTCTCCAAAGAAGACATCCAGGGGTGCACCTGGGTGCCTCAGTCGGCTGAGTGTCCAATTTTGGCTCAGGTCATGATGTCGCGGTTCGTGGGTTCGAGCCCCACGTCAGGCTCTGTGCTGACAGCTAGCTCAGAGCCTGGAGCCTGCTTCGGATTCTGTGTCTCCCTCTCTCCCTGACCCTTCCCTGCTCACGCTGTCTCTCTCTCCAAAATAAATAAAACATTTAAAAAAAAAAATTAAAGAAGACATCCAGATGTCCAACCAACACATGAAAAAATGCTCAATATTGCTCATCATCAGGGAAATACAAATCAAAACCACAATGAGATACCACCTCACACCTGTCAGAATGGCTAACATGAACTCAGGCAACAACAGATGTTGGCAAGGATGTGGAGAAAGAGGAACTCTCTTGCACTGCTGGTGGGAATGCAAACTGGTGCAGCCACTCTGGAAAACAGTGTGGAGGTTTCTCAATAAATTAAAAATAGAACTACCCTACAACCCAGCAACTGCACTACCAGGTATTTATCCAAGGGATACAGGTGTGCTGTTTCGAAAGGGCACATGCACCCCAATGTTTACAGCAGCGCTATCAACAATAGCCAAAGTATGGAAAGAGCTCAAATGTCTATCGACAGATGAATGGATAAAGAAGATAAGATGTGGTGTGTATACATACACACACACACACACACACACACACACAAAATGGAGTATTACTCAGCAATCATAAAGAATGAAATCTTGCCATTTGCAACTATGTGGATGGATCTGGAGGGTATTACAATAAATGAAATTAGTCAGAGGACAAATATCATATGACTTCACACATATGAATTTAGATAAAAAACAGATGAATATAAGAGAAGGTAAACAAAAATAATATAAAAACAGGGACGGACAAAACATAAGAGACTCTTAAATATAGAGAACAAACAGGATTGTTGGAGGGGTTGTGAGGGGGGGGATGGGCTAAATGGTTAAGGGACATTAAGGAATCTACTCTTGAAATCACTGTTGCACTATATACTAATTTGAAAATAAATTTTAAAATAATTTTTTTTTAAAGTAGGGATGGGAGACCTAAAAAAGAGTTGAATGCTCAACGGACCGAGCCACCCAGGTACCCCCATTTATTTTTAAAAGCCAGTCACATTACTTTACAGTCTCAATTTCCAAACCATAATACCGTACCAGACTATACACTAACCCCTAGAATCCTATGTTTTACATCACTGACTGATGCCATAGTTCCAATATATTTTCAAGCCAAGAACTATTTGTAAACCATTTATCTCTAGAAGTCACTTTTGAACAGTCAAAAATAGCTACTATTTTGCTTGTACATTCTCAAATGGGAGATACAGGGACGGAGATCTACTTCCAAGCACCAACTCCGTACCAGGGAGGACTCCAGGACATATAGATGGCTCTGATTCTCTTCTCATGAAAAGGTTTACATTTCACCTAACAGGAAGCTTTGTTGCTAAACATCAACACTAGAGGAACAGGGCTTTGTTCTTTGTCCCGTGTAACCTACAGGTTTAAGAGACCAAAAATAAAAATTTAAAAAAAAAAAAAACAAAAAAAAAACCCAGGCCTCAAGTAAGCAAAAATTTTGAAGTAGATTAATATCCTAGCTTATGATTTAACTCTGAGATCTGACCTAAATAACAAATTTTAGAAGGACAAGATATTTATTTCAGAGGAGCAAATAACTTTAGAAGACCCATCCTCTTTGGTATTTCCACAAAAAGAAGTGTGCTTTACATTTTTTGAGAATGTCAGCTTTACTCCAAGTTAGGATTCTGGGAAGTAGAAATATTCTCCTCCACCCAACAAAAACAAATGTGCTCTGCCCTCTGGGAAGTCAAGATTTGGTACACATCTGTTGAGTGTGTTAGATACTGGAAAAGACCGGCACCTGGGGAGGTCCAAGTGACGAGGATAATGCCAGTACATAGTAAGCACCGCAACAGTTAGCTATTATTTCTAAGAACCCAAGCACCCCACTTTCCTATCAGAAAGAACTTCTCTTGCTACCCAGTATTTTAACAGGAAATTTCAGAAATATCAGTCTTTGATCCTAGCAAATTTCCAGAGGTATGGATACAGTTCAAGACAACACCCTTCTCCAAACATAGAACATTAAGCTTACTGTAGTTACTTTTTTTTTTTTGAGAGAGAGAGCATTTATTTCATTTTATTTTTGAGAGAGACAATGCACATGCTAGTTGGGGAGAGCCAGAGAGAAAGGGGACAGAGGATCCCAAGCAGACTGGGCGCTGACAGCAATGAGCTCAATGTGGGGCTAGAACTCACAAACCATGAGATTATGGCCTGGGCAGAAGTCGGACGCTCCATCGACTGAGCCACCAGGCAGCCCTGCAGTTATTACTCCTTTTAATAAGCAATCTCTGCCTCATAAAAACATCCAGATAAAGAAAAAAACTGCTATTAGGAAAAAAACCAATGGGTTACCAAGACCTTGGAAAGAGGAAAAATAAGAATAGAAACATGACTAGAGTAGTGAATTCCAAGGTTGGAAGTGAAGCCAGAGCCATTGAACACTATGCAAAGCACAATGAGCAAACTTTGTTCCAGATGCCCCAGGAAACTAGCAAACTGTCATTCTAAGATGCTCCGGGGTCACTCCCCCTCTGCTAGAACTGACCCACTACCATTCAGACCCCACATGGATAACCCTTCCATGAAAGAGGTTTTGCAGAGGGAACAGGAATTCTAAAAGCAAAGATCTGGGGCGCCTGAGTGGCTCAGTCAGTTAAGCATCTGACTTCAGCTGAGGTCATGATCTCACAGTTCGTGGGTTCGAGCTCCATGTCCGGTTCTTTGCTCTCAGTGCAGAACCTGCTTTGGATACTAGGTCTCCCTCTCTCTCTGACCCTCTCCCATTTGTTCTCTTTTTCTCTCTTTCTCCATCAAAAATAAATTTAAAAAAAAAAGTTTTTTAATCAAAGATTCAGTTCCATTCTCCCTGCATAAAAATATATCCTGAAAAAATATATATATCCTAAAAAGACAGAAATGTTTGTAATAATGAAAATTGATCGAAAGTAGTTAAATGTCCCCGTAGCTAAAATTCACTTCAAAATGGGCAGTTTCAAGTTTCTGTAACCTATGTTTACAGGATGGCTCATTTAAGAAGCTGTCTTAAAGACGTCCCACTTAAAGAGACACATTTGAAAGGAAACACACCTAGTGGACCCATAAAGGGTTCCTAGCCTCAAAGAAAGTCAATGTTTTAAGACTCTAAGTCCTACATGTTTAAGAAAACTGGGAGATATGACTGTTACAGAGGGAAGTACATAGGACAACACTTTAAAGAGAAATCTACTTTGGGGCGCCTGGGTGGCTTAGTCAGTTAAGTGTCCGACTTTCGCTTAGGTCATGATCTCGCGGTTCGTGGGTTCGAGCCCCGCGTCGGGCTCTGTGCTGACTGCCGGCTCAGAGCCTGGAGCCTGTTTCAGTCTGTGACTCCCTCTCTCTCTGACCCTCCCCTGCTCACGCTGTCTCTTTCTCGCTCTCTCTCTCTCTCCTAGAAATAAATAAAACATTAAAAAAAAAAGTTTAAAGAGAAATCTACTTCAAAAAATGGGATGCTGAGTCTAATACTGACATGCTTTGTGAGGGGAAAAGCAGTAACAAAGCAAAAAAAAACTTTTTTGACCACCTAATAATCTCTCAACTTAAGCTCACAGAATCAAAGTTAGAAGAGTCTCAATACCTACTTAAAAAAGATGGGAGGGCTAATTTATCAAGCACTTGCACCCAGCAGAGAGAAACACCAGGTTTTTGAAGTTTTTGTTTAAAGGAGGACAGTCCTTGAGAAAATTCTATGTGTTAACCATCAGAGACTATATTTCTAGGCATTTGTGCGAACCAACACTTTCTTTTCCGACTCCAACTAAAACGAGTAAAAAGAGCAAAACAATAAATTCAAAAACAAATAATAACAACTTCTCTATTGTGATGTGTCTGAATTTAAGCAAGCCTCTGGGTCATAATTAATTTATACCAAGTCGGATAACCACGTCTAATCATTTCAAATTGTTACTTGCCCTTATGCTGAAGATAGATTTTCAAACAACAAACATGTCAGGTTTATTTGCAGGAAACAGAAAAATTAATAGTAAATTCATAGCAAATAGAGCCACTGATTAAACACATACCCATTCACACAGTAAAATACTTCTGCACTACTACTGAGTTTTCTGTTTTTAACTGTCCTGCCAGAGGATATTTTAAAACAATGATTTTTTTTTACCATTATATAATCTTCCATAAAATAAAGAGGGCCTACCACTAACGTCTTTATTTTTTTAATCTATGGAAGTTGCAGGAAAGTCAATACAATCTACCAATATGAGAAGCTGGTACCTCATGGTGTCTGTAGAATCGGGCCAGGCCTGAGCTCATATCCTGCCAAAAGTTGCACAAACATTCTGAGCAGCCCTGCCTGTGAGGTCATGATGATATCACAAAGAGGAATTCTGATGTGTCTATCTCTAGGATGCAACCTCACGACCTTGGAAAAAACCCTGAAGGTTCTAGATCTCTGAATCTAGAGCTCGTGACTCAAGAAATGCACCTTCTCCCAGAGGGCTCTCCCACCTCAGATGAGCAACACCTTCCTGTACCGCTGACCCGCATAAACGGTGCTGGTGCGCAGAGAAAAGCACGTCCACCTGAGTTCTCGGCTCACCATCAAAAACACATTTGTATATACTTCAAGCTGGTAAGTTTTCATTCTGGCTCATTTTCAAACATCTTTTCTTAGTATTCTCTCCTTGAAAATTAACCAGTTAAGAATTCTGAGAAGTGGGGTGCCTGGGTGGCTCAGTCGGTTAAGCGTCCGACTTCAGCTCAGGTCAGGATCTCACGGTTTGTGGGTTCGAGCCCCACGTCAGGCTCTGTGCTAACAACTAGCTCAGAGCCTGGAGCCTCAATTAGATTCTGTATCTCCCTCTCTCTCTGACCCTCCCCTGCTCACGCTGTCTCTCTCTCTCTGTGTCTCTCAGAAATAGATAAAACATTAAAAAAAAAATTTTAAGAATTCTGTAAAGTGAGTAGGAAACAAATCATAAACTTAAAATGTTATCTCTGCCTTGACACTCTAACTTCACCAACCCCAATATTTACTCTATTTACTAAGAGGAGTGAAGATTCTGATGTGTAAACCAGAAGTTCATTTTGAAAATGCCAAAAGCATAAATAAAGCCTCACCACTGCCCTGCAATGGTGTATTTTTTTTTTCTAAGAAGAGGCAAAGTCACCAGGCTGTTGGTAACTGTTGTAGATTTGCCCTCTTATGAGTTTTAGAGTTCACAAGTCAGCACAGAATAAGAATTAGTAAAAATAGGGCGCCTGGGTGGCCCAGTCGGTTAACTGTCCAACTTCAGCTCAGGTCATGATCTCACCATTTGTGTGTTCCAGCCCCACGTCAGGCTCTGTGCTGACAGCTCAGACCTGGAGCCTGCTTCAGATTCTGTGTCTTTGTCTCTCTATGTCCCTCCCCCACTCACACTCTGACTCTCTCAAAATAAATAAAACGTTAAGAAAAAAAAAAGAGTAAAAATTTAGGGATGCCTGGGTGACTCAGTTGGCAGAGCATCTGACTTTGGCTTGGATCATGATCTCAAGGCTCATGACTTTGAGCCCTCCTCAGGCTCTGTGCTGACACCTCAGAGCCTAGAGTTTGCTTTTGCTTCAGATTCTGGGTCTCCCTTCCTCTCTCTCTCTGCCCCTCCCCCACTCATGGTCTGACTCTCTCTCAAAAATAAGCATTAAAAATTTTTTTTAATTAAAAAATTAGTAAAAATTTATTGTGATTTCTAAGCAGTTAAAAACTCTTGAATTGGGGGCACCTGGGTGGCTGAGTCAGTAAAGCGTTAGACTCTTAATTTCAGCTCAGGTCATGATCTCCTGGTTCATGAGATGGAGCCCCACATCAGGCTCTGCACTGACAGCATTAAGCCTGCTTGGGATTCTCTCTCCCCCTCTCTCTCTCAAAATAAACAAACTTAAAAAAAAAAACTCGAATTGGAAGGAAATGTAACAAAGGACTAATAATCATCTCCAGGTGATGGGATTATCAGTAGTTTTTATATCTTTTCTGTCTTCCTTGGGTTTCTCAAGGAAAGAATTTGATGAACAGATATAATTTCTTGAGAAGGAAAAAACATTAATGATTTTTTTAAAATATTTTCTTAATGTTTTATTTATTTCTGAGAGAGAGAGAGAGACAGCGTGAACAGGGGAGGGTCAGAGAGAGAAGGAGACACAGAATCAGAAACAGGCTTCAGGCTCTGAGCTAGCTGTCAGCACAGAGCCCGATGCAGGGCTCGAACCCGTGACTGTGAGACCATGACCTGAGCCGAAGCCGAACACTCAACCGACTGAGCCACCCAGGTGCCCCTAAAACACTAATGATTTTTAAAGCCACAGTAAAATGGCTTGAACCACAAAGAAAACACTATGCTGCACTGTCTTCCACACAGGAACATAAACACAGCACATGGGGCCACCATGGGACGTGTATATGCACACACAGTGGCTCATCAGGAAAAACCCACTCCTGACTATCCCGTAACTAAAAACGAATTTCTACCTGTTTAGGAGCACCTGTGTGGCTCAGTTGGTTGAGCATCTGACTTCAGTTCAGGTCATGATCTTGTGGTTTGTGAGTTCGAGCATCTCATCAGGCTCTCTGCTATCAGAACAGAGCCCGCTTCTGATCCTCTGTCCCCCTCTCTGCCCCTCCCCCACCCATATTCATTCTCTCTGTCTCAAAAATTAACAAACACTGGGGCACCCAGGTGGCTTAGTCAGCTGGGCATCTGACTCTTGGTTTCAACTCTGGTCATGATCTCATGGTTCCTGAGTTCAAGCCCCACAATGGGCTCCACACTGACAGTGTAGACAGCCTGCTTGGGATACTCTCTCTCTTTCTCCCTCTCTCTCTCTACTCCCCTGCTCTCTCTCACTCTCTCTCTCTCAAAAAAAAGGATAAACTTAAAAAAACAGTCTTTAAAGAAACATTAAAACTTCTACCTGAAGTCACTAAAATTAAAGTCACAGTAGCTAGCTTCTTAATGTGGTGACAAAGATAAAAATTCTGTTTTAGACTAAGTCAACTCAAAGAAATTTTTAGGATGGGGAGCCTGGGTGGCTCAGTCGGTTGAGCAACTGACTTCAGCTCAGGTCATGATCTCACGGTTTGTGGGTTTGGGCCCCACACTGGGCTCTGTGCTGACAGCATGGAGCCTGCTTCGGATTCTCTCTCCCTCTCTCTCTGACCCTTCCCCATTAGTGAGCGTGCACTTTCTGTCTCTCAAAAATAAACATTAAAAAATTTTTTTAGGATAAGCACTTGAGATAGAAATACTTCACACCACAAAGAGCATAATTCTATGAATAATAAATAAAAGTGCTATATTTTCTTAAAAGGAAAAAGACATTTTACTGGCAAGGGCAAAATTGCTGTAAAAAACACAGAAGTCTGACTACAGCACGCTAAAACTTACATGGGCTACAACTGATGAGTTGACAACTTGTTCAGTTAGGTGACAACAGTATTCTACTTCTGTGCACATTTGAAATTCTCCATAATGTAAAGTTTTTATTATAGGAGGTATTTTAGTAATGTCTAAACTCCACCTTCTCCCTCATAACATAAAAAAGCTTAAGCAATTTACAGAAACAAGAGATTTCTCAAAATAAGCAATTCCCAAAAATAAGCATGGTATAAATTATGTTCAAATGAAATAATGTTCTTCATAATTCTCTGAGTTTTTAAGGCTTTGTTTACTCACTTTTGTTTTATTGTTTTTATTTATTGCTATAAAAATGTTACGACTTTAAAAAGTATGAAAGTATGAAAAGAGAGTTAGACTGGAGAACTAACACATGGATTCTGTCCCAGCTGGATGACCCTGCACTAGCAATTAACCCCTTTCCAGGCCTCAGTATCCTCAGTTATAACCGGACTAAGTAAGATCCATTTCCAACTCCATCCTTTTGTGGTTTGACTGTTTTGGATTTCAAATCCAAACTCCCTGAGTCAAAGGGCAAGGATCCAAAGCGAAAGGCAAGCCACAGTGGATGCTCTGCCATGTGCAGAGAGAGAAGCCTCCTGGTAAGATGGGCGCCCCGCAAGCTCAGCACACCTGGCACCCTCCAGCAGGGCATCGCGTCTCCCCTGCCAAATCACACCCCACGCCACACCCGGTCACCTCGTGGCACACATCGCCCCATGAGCAAAACAAAATCCTCCTTTATTTACTAACTCTAGAAATTCTGTCGGGAGGCAAAGGAGAGTTGAAGAACCTGCAATGAAGGGAATCTGCCAGGAGAGGGAGTTGGACACTGAGCCTCTGGAAGCCGGCTGTGTGCCACCGGAGAGTGGCATCTGGAGACCTGGCTTTCAGCTCCGCTCTGATTGGGACCGTGAGGAAATCCAGCACCACATAGGTTACATGACTTACCTGGAGAGAGCTGCACTCAGAGACTTCCGAGATCCCTTCTATTTCTTTTTTTTTTTTCCCTTCTAATTCTAAAATGATCAAAGTTCACAAATAACAGAAGGGAAGGGGAAAGAAGTTTGACAGTAATGGAAAGTCTAGTCTGAGAGAGGTTTCTGAAGCTCACTTTCAAGTCAAGCTTCAGAGAAAAATTCAAAGGCTGTGTTCTAATATCATATTCCGGAGTTTGGAAGGTCCATTCACAGCTTAGTGCTGTCCCCTGGAGTCATGGTTATGTAAGCGTCTGTTTTATGCTGTGTCACTTGCTGTCCCCCACCCCCAACAGGGGAGATGCAGTGTAACCTGAGCTGGTCGGCTTTAGCCACTGAACACACTTACACAACACTCTGGTAGCTTTCCAAACTGTTCCTATTTCCACTAAAGAAAGGCAAGTTATTCGATTTTCCCCCACTTCAGTTTCATTAACCTTCATATCTATGTACAGAAAAAAACTGGAAAAGACAGAACTGAAGAGCATTTACATATTTTCTTCAATTCTTGAGTAAAACAGGAAAGTATTTCAACTTCACAGAGGACCATCAAAACCCCATGGATAAGGGCCTGCATGAGGCCTGTTTAACACATCTCCTTTCCTGGCTGACCTGAGCTTACTCTCTTGGGGTAGGAACGACACAGTCATGCCTCACCCCCCAAGGATGGGCTGTGTTTGCAACGCACTGTGCATTCCCCTAGGGAAGGGCTTCTAGGATGTTCTCTAAAAGAATTAAAGCAGATGCATCACCTCCTCGTGGGGTCCTTCCTGACCGTTGTTCCTGCCCTACCCCCTCCTTCTCTGCACTATACTAGCCACTGTGCGGTCTTCTATTACTGAACAATGAATCACACTCCTGTCTTGTTCTCATAGCATGGATGACTAAGTTCCTCATGGTCTGGGATGAGATCTGTCATTGCATCCAAAGGACCTAAGAAAGTATTTGGTACACACTAAGAGTACAAAAAAGTTCTGAACTGACTCAACATCCAAACAAGAACCTGTAAAATGATGCAATACTGCAATTTTCAAACTAAAGCACCAAGTAATTCTATCTCACTTTCTCTCAGCCTTTGACAAAGATGACAGCAATAGAGAGTTTCCCAGCCCAAAGGCTTCTCTTAAAAGTAGACCAATGACACTATGGGCAAACTGTTCAATTACTACGTCTAGCAACTGGGATATCAGAGTTGTAAGTCTCAAGTTAGATCATTACCTATGTTGACACTACTATACTTTCTAAAACAGTCCTGTCTGATAGAAATATAATGTGAGACAAATGTATAGTTTTAAATTTTCTAGTAACCACATTTAGAAAATTAAAAAGAGCTGAAATATTTTATTTAACCAAATATATCCAAAATATTATTTCAAAAATGTAATTAGTGTTAGAATTATTAATAGGCTGTGTCACATTATTTTTTTTTCCCTACTAGGTCTCTGAAATCCATTGTCAATAATCCATCAATTTATTTTATATTTATAGCACATCTCAGCTTGGACTTACACATTTCAAGTACTCAACTGCCATACGTGGCTTGTGGTTACTGGACTGGACAGGTTCTAGAATATATATTTAAGGCAAAATATAAATGAAGTAGCCTTCCTCTTGGCAGGGATAATAAAGTTGCCAGGTGCCCCAAATCTCCCTGGATGTGCAATGTTCACCTTCCTAACTCTATCACAACACATATCTGAAGAAAAGGAAAAATGTAAAATCTTGAATATAAAACTGTGAATAATTTAATCATTAAGATAAAAAGGGGGAAGCATCTGCAGTAAGAGGCTCTTGAAAATATCTGTTTGACAGAGGATACGTAATGTATAAAGATGACCTACTTATAGCACAAGGCACTGGCTAGCATAACTGATAGCTCAACACTACTAGTCTGAAAATAACCCCCACAAAACTCAAAGCCAAGTACAGAAACTGAGTTACAGATGAAAATTTAAAAGCGTGTCTCAAGATACACGCAAGGAACCGGCAAGTTACTGACCAGCAGGTTTAGGGCCAATGTGGCAAGAGCAGCACTTCAAGCACAAATTGGGGAATGAGGGCATTTTTCCACTGAAGCAGCACCGTGCTTGCTGCCCTCCCAGACGGACAGCAGGAAATCAAGGCAGAGGTGAGGAAGGCTGTGGTAGAAGCATACATATGGAAAGGGAGGCTCGGGGACCAGAGGGCAAAACTGCAGGGCAGTAAGAGGGGGTAAGGGTGCACCTGCAGAGTCAGGTCCACATTTCTTACTAACCTGATATTTTTCCCCCTAAGCTTTGGTAAACGGTCTTTGGTTTTTAAACAGTCTAGTGGCTATAGTTTAAGATTTAAGATCCAGGGAAGAAAAAGTATTGTCTCACATTTTCACTTTTGAGAGACTTTGTTAGTCTTCTGGATGAAGACATAGAACACTGGGCAGGGGACAGAGAGCATCTCCTCCAGAGCAGAGTATGAGGTGAGCACAGGAGGATCAGTTGGTATGAACTGATCATGAGTGACATGAAGCCACCGAAGGTCATCTTTTGTTCTGGCCTCCCAGAAGCCTGCCACTCGAGCACAGGGAAAATGTGCCAGGCGTCACCAGACACAGTTGAAGGTACAGGCCACAGAAGACCCACTGCTTCAAATCAGGGCAGTAACAAGTGAGCTAAACTAGGGAGAAGACCAAGCAGAACTCTGGAGCCATTTGGTTTCAGCAACAACTAGCTGGTTGTCTTAACGGGTAACAGGATAACATATTTAACATGAGAGGGAAGTCTATGGAGGCTGGTGCCTGTGATGACAGCGAAATGCCAAACCACCCCTCTGTTTCTTTACCCCGCCATCTCCCGCAGAGGGTTAAAAGACTCAGGAATAATGAAAAGACCAGCCAAGAGAAAAGGCCATGCAGCCTGTCAGAAATGAATACACACGAGAACAATTTTCCAAAGTGGAAAGAAGAAAAAGAGAGTTCATCTTCCTGAGAGCTGACTCTGTCTTTCCAAGGCACAGGCCTACGAGGGTGGAGCGATGCCTCACGTGTGCTCAGGAGGACAGAGCGTCTGAAAATAGTGGTGTTCTACATAGAATATCATGGAATACTGAGATACAGTATAAGAAATGGGGTGTGGTTTTTTTTGTTTTTTTAATTGAGAAAGAGACAGCATGAGCAGGGGAGGGTCGGAGAGAGAGGGAGACAGAATCTGAAACAGGCTCCAGGCTCTGAGCTAGCTGTCAGCACAGAGCCTGATGCGGGGCTCGAGCCCATGAACTGTGAGATCATGACCTGAGCCGAAGTCAGACATTTAACCGACTGAGCCACACAGACACCCTAAAAAATGTTTAATATATAGTAGGAGCCTAAGACTTAGACCAAACAAAATACACAATACATAACTTTTTAAATAAGCCAGAGTCAAATCACGCTAAAATTAGCACCAAGATTAAAAATACAAAGTGCCTATCTCTAGCAAGGATAGAGTACAAAAGATAAAAGATAAGTAAATAGCATAGTCACTGTCTGTTTAAAAAGCTCAATGTGAAAAGCACACTCAGACACTAAAGGACACACGGTCCTTTAGGAAGGGTCAGAAGATTAATTGACGCCTTAATTCAAACAGTGCCATAAGGAAATTGTACTTCCAATCTCTAACTGGTAGAGACCTTACAAAGCCATTTATGAAATCAGTCTACCAACCTCAAGTGTTGGTTTGAGAGTATCATACAATAAGATACTAAAGTAGAAACTTTTGCCACATCTATCAAAGTCAGAAGTAGAATTTTAAGTGATTCAAGACTCAGTTCAGAATGTCTGCTGAAGTCCAAACAAGGTATCAACAGACAGATATGACCATTTCAAAATTATTCTGTGCTTTAAAAGTATATATTTTTAAGACTCAATGTATGACAGGGTGCCTGGGTAGCACAGTCGGTTGGGCATCCGACTTCAGCTCAGGTCATGATCTCATGGTCTGTGAGTTCAGACAGCATGTCAGGGTCTGTGCTGACAGCTCAGAGCCTGGATCCTGTTTCAGATTCTGTCTCTCCCTCTCTCTCTGACCCTCCCCTGCTCACACTCCGTCTCTCTCTCTCTCTCTCAAAAATAAACATAAAAAAAAAACCAGACTCAATGACATAGGGCAGAATACAAGTTGTACCCAGAACTTCACAGTCTATAGCAGTTTTTAAAAGGAGAAGGAGGGGTATGAAATCTAACTCAAGCAAAGAGATCTGGAGCATTAGGTGATTTTTCTAGAGGAGGAAACTCTGTGCCATGATGCAACCACCTGCAATTATGAATGCCTTTACACAGCTCAGTTTGAGTGAAATTTTATATTTCTGCTACTTAAACAGAAAATAAGCAGCCTCCCAAAGTTCTTCCATCTGCAAAAAAAATTTTTTAAAAAGGGACCATGGAAAGCTGAATAATTTGAGCTATTCTCATTTACACAAGTGTTAGAGAATTCCTGTGACTCTGTAACTCTAATACCACCAGCTTAGAGACAAATCTTAAAAGGGACAGAAGTTACTAGGCCTGGTTGGTATCTCCCAGAAGAACTTAATAGGTCAAGAGCAGTCAATTACACTAATGTGTCAAAAGGAACAAATGTGCTTAATATAGCATCATAAAATTTTAGAATCAGAAGAGACCTTAGCAATCTAGTTCAACTTCCTCATTTTACCACTGAGGAAATGGATTCTAAAAAGTGAAATCACTTGTTAAGGTCACAGTTACTTAACAGTTTAGGACATAAAACTGCAATCTCCAGATGAAAGACTCCTGATCCTCAAGTGTGCTGATGCATAAAAGTTTCTGATCTGTTATATACAGTAGTGAGATGAGTCAATCCCAGGGCAAGTTAAAATTGGTGTCCCTTTCCAATTTTCCCAAAGGAATAATAAATNGACATTGCCCATAGAAAAAAAAAAAAAAAAAAGCAAACATATGCCAGCTGTTTGCTCTGAACAAGAAAATGCACAAACTCACAAAACAATCACTTACTTGGGTTTTTTTCTCTTTATAAAAATCTCTCGTTTTTACTCTGCAAATGAGCAAGTTTAATATTTGCTATACGTATTTAGATCCAATGGAAAAAACTGCATTTCTATTTTCACAGTACTGAGCGAAACCTGGCTATTTCAAGAGAAGATACTATCCTACTAACTTTCTTCACGAGTCCCTAAGATGCTTTTCTATACAGCCACCCTAGACGCTGTGAAGGGATTACGAAATGGTTTCATTTTGATCTGAACACCAGCTTCGTTGTTGGTTATTTTTCCATGCTTAGATAATCTTCCGCAGAGACACACAGCAGATTCTATCAGACCTTAGGGGGAAAAACCCCACCTGTGGGGCACCTGGTTGGCTCAGTCAGCAGAGCATGAGACTCTTGATCTCGGGGTTGTGGGTTCGAGCCCCATGTTGGGTACAGAGATTACTTAAAAATAAAATCTTTCAAAAAAAAAAAAACCTTTAATTAAACTCTGGTAAATAAAACTGACAAATATACAAAAGGGGCTGAACCTTGGCAGGGCACAAGTTCTGACATGAGGAGATGCTTTTCCATGCTGAATATTTAACTCCTCATAAATTACAAGTTCTTCAGTGACAACTGTTCGTTAAAAATGTGCCCTTTAATAATGGCAAGGCACTCCTACTCAAATTAACTTCCAAAAACATGGCCAGGAAGAAAGGTTTTAATTTTCCATGCTGGGAGAAGTGGGTCTTTCCCCTCTTCTGTACAATGAGCAGGCAAGAAGACACAAAAGACTAAATGGAAGGGAAAGAAGAGTTCTAACATTTAGTGAGTTTTACACACAGTAATTCATTTAATTGGCACAGCAACTACTACACGAAATGGCTATTATCTCCCCATTTACAGATAAGAACACTGAGCTCCAAAAGGTCCTTTGTAGAAGGTCTTCCATAAAGTAACAGAGCCAGGATCTCTATCAGGCAAAGGACTGAATTCCTGCTAGTGACCTGACTTCCATTACCAGCTCTGGGTTCCCCCAGAGCACACGGGGTGCCTGTTTTACTCAACTCTGTATCTCCAACATCTGGGCTTGTGCCTCCCCACAGCAGGTACTCAGTGAGTGCCTGATGGGTACATAAATTAAAAGATAATTGGCAAACTCAACAACAATAAAAATCCAATTCAAAACTGGGCAAAGGACTTGAATACACATTTCTTGAAAGACACACAATAGCCTATACGCATATGAAGAGATGCTCAACATCATGAATCTTTAGGGAAATGCAAATCAGAATTACAGGGAGACATCACCTCATGCCCATTATGATGATTACTACCAAAAAATTAGAAGATAACAAGCGTTGGCAACGATGTGGAATAATTGGAACCCTGTGCACTGCTGATGGGAATATAAAATGGTGCAGCCTCTGTGAAAAACAGTATGGTGGTTCCTCAAAAAATTGAAAACAATTACCATATGATTCAGCAATTCCACTTCTGGGTATTTATCTAAAAGAACTGAAAGCAAGGTCTCAAAGTGGTATTTGTACAACCCCGTTCACAGCAATAATCATAATAGCTGAAACACAGAAGCAAGCCAAATACCTACTAACAGATGAATGGATAAGCAAAATATGGTCTATACATATAATAGAATATTATTCAGCCTTAAAAGGAAAGAAATTCTGACACCTGCTATAACACGGACGAATCCTGAGGACATTAGGCTAAGTGAAGTCACTCACAAAAAGACAAATACTGTGTGATCCCATTTACATAAGGTACTTAATCAAAGTCACAGAGGGGGCACCTGGGTGGCTCAGTTAAGTGTCCAACTCTTGACATCAGTACAGGTCATAAACCTGCAGGTATGATCTCACAGTTCATGAGTTTGAGCCTGACAGTGTGGAGCCTACTTTGGATTCCTTCTCTCTCTCTCTCTCAAAATAAACTTAAAATTTTTTTAATTAAAAAAAAAGTCACAGAGACAGAAGGTAGAATGATGGCTGCCAGGGAGAAGGGGAATAGAGATTTAGTGTTTAATGGGTACAGAGTTTCACTTCTGCAAGATGAACAGAGTTCTGGAAAAGGATGGTGGTAAATGGCTAAACAACAACACAATGTACTCAGGTCCACAAACTGTAAACTTAAAAATGGCTAAGATGGTGCTCAACATCCCTCATCATCAGGGAAATACAAATCAAAACCACACTGAGATACCACCTCACGCCGGTCAGAGTGGTTAAAATGAACAAATCAGGAGACTACAGATGCTGGCGAGGATGTGGAGAAATCGCCACCCTCCTACACTGTTGGGGGGAAATGTAATTGGTGCAACCCCTCTGGAAAACAATGTGGAAGTTCCTCAAAAAATTAACAATAGAACTCCCCTAGGACCCAGCAATAGCACTGCTAGGAATTTATCCAAGGGATACAGGAGTGCTGATGCATAGGGGCACATGTACCCCAATGTTCATAGCAGCACTCTCAACAATAGCCAAAACATGGAAAAAGCCGAAGTGTCCATCAACAGACGAATGGGTCAAGAAGATGTGGTTTATCTATACGATGGAATACCACATGGCAATCAGAAAGAATGAAATCTGGCCATGTGTAGCAACATGGATGGAACTTGAGGGTGTTACGCTGAGCGAAATAAGTCAGGCAGAAAAGGACAGATACCGTATGTTTGCACATCTAGGTGGATGAGGAGGAACTTAACGGAGGACCATGGGGGAGAAGAAGGGGAAAAATAGTTGGGGAGAGGGAGGGAAGCAAACCATGAGCGACATCTTGAATGCTGAGAACTGAGAGCTGATGGGGGTGGAGTAGAGGAGAAGGGGGGTGATGGGCACGGAGGAAGGCACTTGCGGGGATGAGCACTGGGTGTTATATGGAAACTTGACAATAAACTATTTTAAAAATGGGGACTATGGTAAATTTTACATTACATGTATTTTACCACAATAAAAACAATTGAGGAAAAAAAGATAGTTGGAATTCTGCTGTATACTTTTATGCTAAACAGTAACATACTATTGTTCTGCACATTACTTTTACACTTAAATTTTGAAAGCCAAAATAAAAGATAATTGGTATATTCTCCAAGGGAGCTACACAAATGCCCAATAAGCACATGCAAAGGTGTTCAACATCAGTAGCCATGAGGCAAATGCAAATAAAAATTACAAGGAGATACCACACTTCACCCTCACAAGGATGACTGTAATAATTAAAAAAAAAAACAAAACCATAATGAGTTGGCAAGGATATGGATAAAATAGAACCTCCTTCATTGCTGATGCTACAATCACTTTAGAGAACAGTTTGTGGTTCCTCAAAAGGTAGAGCTCCCATATGAACCAGTAACTCCACTCCCAGGTGTATACCCAAGATAAATGAAAACATATGTCCACTCACAAACTTATACACAAATGTTCAGAACAGCATTATTCATAATAGGCAAAAAGTAGAAACAACCGAAATGTCCATGAGCTGATGAACAACAAAAAGTGGTATATCCATGCAATGGAATTTAACCCTAAAAAGGATATTGATACATGCTACAACATAGATGAGCTCTGAAAACATTTTGCTAAGCGGAAGAAGTCAGTCACACTGTATGATTCCATTTACGTGAAATGTCCAGATTAGGCAAGTCTATAGAAACAGAGTAGGGCTGGGGTTACACGGTTCCTTCTTGGTAGTAAGAAAATATACTAACACCAATCATGGTGATGGTTGCACAGTCTGCACGAAAAAGATAGCTTACCCAGCAGTTTTTCCTGTTTATCACCTACAACCAGGTATTTTTGATCAAACAAGAGTTAAAAGACTCACAGACAACTCAGTGATTATAAAATACTAAAGACCAACAGAATGAACTCTTCATCAGGGCAGGGAGGCCTCTCCTTGATATAAACTCAAACTTCTTACTTTCATTTTCTGTTACTTCCTCAAAATAGAGAACAGTAGACTATCTGCTACTATCTCCGCATACTACCTTCATGCCTCATTATCTTTGCTCCATCTGGCCTAGAATGTCTTATCTAACTACCCTGCCTCAAAACCCTACGTTTCTATCAATACCAAACACAAGCGCTAATTCCCACTTGGGAAGTCTTCCTGGATTCTCTCCCATACACACACACACAAGCCAAATGAACCGATCATCTTCCAAGGCCCCATCCCACCTCACCCAAGGTAGCTGTCTCACCTCACAAGACACAGACCTGCTTGTACCCAGCAGGGCCTTCAGAGCATTCAACACGTGTTTGACCAACTGGCATTTCTGCAGCTTTCTGCCACCCCACAGGACACTTTCTATTAGTCCATCTACTTGAAAACCTTTTTTATAAATCTAACCATGCACCAAATAAACACAGGCAACCAGTGATACAGGACTGGCCTTTCCTCAGTTCCCTGGCCAGTTTGGTATTTGAAAACACGAACTCCTCTGCACTACTCTTACCACCTGACAAGGTTATCTAGAGCTCTCCAGTTCAACAAAGCCAACTCCCTCCCCTGCATCAATACAGCAACCCCATAGGATGGACAGGACAGGTGTCACCCCCACTTTACAGAGCAACCAGCAGATAGAGCAAGGCTAAGCAACTTGCCCAAGCTAGGGCTGAAGCAAATCCAGGATCTCAAACTTTTTCACTGTAGTTCTGATTCCCCATGCTGGCTTGCTGACAGTACTTCCAGTAAAACAATTACACTTCTAATTACTTAAAAATGGTAATATAAATCTAAACACACTTTTTAAAGTATTTTTTTTAAGTATTAAAAAAGTGGGGGGCAATGCCTGGCTGGCTCAGTCAGCAGAGCATGAGGCTCTTAATCTTGGGGTTTTCAGTTTGAGCTTCATCTGGGGTATACAAATTACTCAAAAATAAAATCTTTAGGGGCGCCTGGGGGGCTCAGTCGGTGCTGACAGCCAGCTCAGAGCCTGGAGCCTGTTTCAGATTCTGTATCTCCCTCTCTCTCTGATCCTCCCCTGCTCAAGCTGTCTCTCTCTCTCAGAAAAATAAAACATTAAAAAAATTTTTTAATAAATAATAAAATCTTTAAATAAAAAAAAATTTAAGAGGGGTGCCTGGATGGCTCAGTCAGTTAAGTGTCTGACTTCAGCTCAGGTCATGATCTCCTGGCTTGTGAGTTCGAGCCCCATGTTGGGCTCTGTGCTGACAGCTCTAACAGATTCTGCTTCGGATTCTGTGTCTCCCTCTTTCTCTGCCCCTCTGCTCATGCTCTGTCTCTGTCTCTCAAAAATAAACATTAAAAAAAAATTTAAGATAAAAGATGGAAGGACATACAGTAGGATTGTGGGTAATTTTGTTTTCTGTGTTTTTGTACATGTGTTTGTTTCATATGTTATGCATTGAATCCACATATTAGAAGACAACTAATATATATTACTAAAATGTTAAGGGCCATTTAAAAACTGGTATATAAGGGAAAAAAAACCTGAGAATATCCAAAAAAAAAAAGAAACACTTCATGTGATTATAAATGTTTAGAAAACATTTTCTAAAAATCTAAATTTGACTCTGATACTAGCTTCTCAATGTAACAACCTAAGTAAGCCATATATGCCCTACAACAGAAATCAGCAATATGGTTTCCTGATACACACATTTTTTTTCTAGTCACCCATGTGTGAAAAATACTTAGTGATAATAGTTTTCTTTCACTCAGGCCATAAAAAATTACCATGCCTATAATGTTTGCTTATTCTACAGTCTGGAAAAGAAAAGTCTAAATAGGATCCTTCCTGCCTTAAGGTATTAGAGCATAATGTCTCCAATAAGAAATCATTCTTAGAGGATTAAATCAGTTAAGGCAGAGAAGGCAGGAAGTCAAGAGACTTGGTTAAAAGATTTTTAGGGAAATATTCCTAATATCTCTTACCTTTCCTGAGAAGAGAGGGGAAAAAATATGCCAAAAATTTCAGTGCACTACATGACAAGGGATTTGCAGAATCCGGGGGAAAAAACTCATTAAAGTTACTGTCCCTTTATGTATCCAACACAAATTTTAGATGATTTCCACACCCTGAACATCTGGATCTTCAGGCCTTTAACTTCAGAGAGTAAATCAAGGACTTGGCAATTTTAATTGTAAAAAATGGACAGAGTTAAAACTGAGATCTTATCCAAGCTATACTTAGATATAAGTAAGCAAAAGAGAATACAAATATCAAACCACTTAATTCAAATTGCAAGTATATTAGACCTTATGCTCATATAAAACATTAGGGTGCCAAAATACCTATACTCTCACTAGGATTCTGGAGAGGAGGTAGAGGAGAATACATTTCCGCAGGGAAAGAGATAACCAAAGAGAGTTCCAACTAGGGATTCTGTAATGGGGCTACTTCTTTTCAAAGATTTTACAAAGAATACTTTACAAAGAATATTTTTAAGATTTTGTTGCTGAACCACTTAAGACAGACAATTACAAAACAGACCCACCCATTGAGTTAGTGCGAGTGGAATGTGTCCTTCTGGAAGTGCCAGATGGAGATTTAAAAAAAAAAAGAAAAAAGAAAAAAAAGCTCTTTACTAACTGTAGCCAAGATTCCTTGGTACTTGGTGCCAAGACCAGGAATATTAACCCAGATGTCCTAGCCAAATTTCAAGGTTGGTTAATTACTATCTACCAAACTTAAAAAAAAAAAATCCTTCTCTGTTCCCCTGATTGAAATCTGAGGTCACTCTTACTTGAAATTCTTATGTAGTACCATCAGTCAATATGTTTCCCCTTAAAAGAGCATTGTAACTCAAATGCTGATTTAAAGCATATGGATTCTCTGAGTTCCATCTACATGGGAAACAGACACTGTATATATTANAATAGTTTAAAGCCTCCCTAAATAGTTATCTAAAAAATTCATTTCCAGAGCAATACTCAAAATACTTTCAAATTAAGATTGAAGAGACTGGCATGAAGGTTTGTATTAAACAGAGATTTTGAACATGAAACTTTTAAGACTAAAAAGGTAGACTTTTTGGGGCGCCTGGGTGGCTTAGTCGGTTAAGCATCCGACTTTTGCTTAGGTCATGATCTCGCGGTTCGTGGGTTTGAGCCCCGTGTCGGGCTCTGTGCTAACTGCCAGCTCAGAGCCTGGAGCCTATTTCAGAGTCTGCGTCTCCCTCTCTCTCTGACCCTCCCCTGCTCACGCTGTCTCTCTCTCTCTCCTAGAAATAAATTAAAAAATATATATTTAAAAAAAAAAGGTAGACTTTTCTGCCAGGAGCACAATTCCGGGGGGGAAAAGCTATATATGCAAATGCCAGTTACAAGGCCTCCCAGGGTTGAGCAAAGATCCTGCATACAAATAGTAAAGTATACACTCAATAGCAAGTCTGAACATCAAGTGCTGGACTTGTCTTCCAGACACTTAAAGTGCCATGGCCAACAAACTCTGCACATTGCTTAAAATACCATAAAGTAGGGTTCAATTTCTAGCTCTGTATTCACTGGCTGTGTGGCATTTTAGTCAAGTTAGTAAAATTCTTTGAGCCTCAGTTACCTCATATTTAACTTTTTCTTCAACAAAATCAGTAATATGTTATATTCTGTATCTTTCACTATTTTAAAATATTTTAATAAATACTTATTTTAAGGACTACAACCTATATGGCCTTAAATTACCTGCCCCTCCCAAACTCCAACCTCAGATCTTTGCACTTACTATTCCTCTTGCTACTATGCCCTTCCCTAAAGGATCTACTTTCCCTCACTTCCTCTAGATCTCTACTCAGAAGTCAATCGTCAGCCAGGTCTTCTCTTGCCCCCCTATCTAAAATTTCGATTACCCTAACTCTTGTCCCCCAAGCTGCATACTCGCCCTTCCCTGACATTTTTTTCCTACCATGTATCACTGTCCAGCATACAAATTTTATTAATACGGTTACTGTATGCCTCCCCTAAGATTCTAAGAGATTCTAAGAGAGCAAAGATTTCAGTTTTATTCACTGCTATATCATCAGCACCCAGAATGGCACACAGCCGTGCTCAATAAATATCTGTTCAGTGACTACCAAACGAGACTTAACACAGCCCACAGATAGGTATGCCAGAGCCCCACCTGCTGCCTTTGGGGAGAATATCACAACTTCAAAATTACTGTAAAGAACTAGAGGCTCATCATGAATAATCAACACCATCCATTCTTTCTATCTGAAACACACACTCAACCCCACACTCCATTTGTACAAGAAAGGGAATTAAGAAAATGAAAACTAGGATAAAGTGGAAAGGAAGGCTCACTTTAGTTAATGTATAAAATTCCCTTTTAGGGGCGCCTGGGTGGCTTAGTCGGTTAAGCGTCTGACTTTCGCTTAGGTCATGATCTCGCGGTTCGTGGGTTCAAGCCCCGCGTTGGGCTCTGTGCTGACTGACAGCCCAGAGCCTGGAGCCTGTTTCGGAGTCTGTCACTCCCTCTGTCTCTGACCCTCCCCTGCTCACGCTGTCTCTCACTCTCTCCTAGAAATAAATTAAAAAAAAAAAAATTTCCCTTTTAATGTTAAGAAATCTTAAGGTATCTCCATGTAACTTTACTACACTACCCTCTGCTTTTTCTCTTTACCTTTGACTCCTATAAAACCAATCTTAAAACCTATGGACCTCATATTTGCTATTAACCAAATAATATTTACCGAACACAGGATTCTGCAGAACCTCACAAAAGGTGCTAAGAAGTGAAATACAAGGGGTGCCCAACTGGCTCAGTCAGTAGAGCATGCAACTCTTTTATTTTTTTTTTTTAATAATTTAAGGAAGTTTTTTTTAATGTTTATTTATTTTTGAGAGAGAGAGAGTACAAGCAAGGGAGGGGCAGAGAGAGAGGGAGACACAGAATCTGAAGCAGGCTCCAGGCTCTGAGCTGTTAGTTAGCACAGTGCCTGACGTGGGGCCTGAACCCAAGAACAGTGAAATCATGACCTGACCCAAACTGGAGAATGAAGTTGGACTGAGCCACCCAGGGGCCCCAGTAAAGCATGCAACTCTTGATATCTGGGTTGTGGGTTCGAGCCCCACATTGAGTGTATAGATTACTTAAAAAAAAAAAAAAATCTTAAAAAAAAATGGCCCCATANGTGAGATCATGACCTAAGCGAAAGTCGGACGCTTAACCAACTAAGCCACCCAGGCGCCCCGAGCCTGTTTGGATTCTTTCTCCTCCACTCTCTCTCTGTCCCTCCCCTACTTACACTCTGTATCAAAATAAACAAACTCAAAAAAAAAACATAAAAATAAAGTAAAATATAAAGTGAAAAATAAAGTGAAAGGTCCTTACCACATACATTTCCAGAATGTGTATATATATATATAGCCAGAAATAAATCTGCAAATAATAATCAAGAACACCAGGCAGCCAGTAAGTGACAAATTCAAAGATGCCTACTTCTGAATGGAGTATAAGAGAACCAGTTCATCTTATTAACCATCTATTGGGTTTAGAATCCCAGCAGAGACAGTACTTAAAAAGCAAGGGTCAAGGGGTGCTTGGGTGGCTCAGTCAGTTAAGCATTCAACTTTTGATTTCTGCTCAGGTAATGATCTCACGGTTCATGGGATCAAGCCCCAAGTTGGGCTCTGAGCTAACAGCAAGGAGCTCGCTTAGGATTTTCTCTCCCTCTCTCTCTCTGCCTCTACTCCACTCGCACTAAGTGGATAAACATTAAAAAAAAAAGGGGGGAGAGGGTAAAACATTACTAAGTTCACATGAATTTATGCATGGATCACACAGGATGCAACAGACCAAGTGTTAGACATTAGGTAAAAAAAAATTTTTATATAAGTAAGAAAGGCACAAAATTCTAAACTAAAGAAGAGAAGCCAGATGGGCTTAAGTTATGCTTAAGCAATTCTTGGAATGGTAGGGAAGGGCATGATCTTTATCTTCAGACAATACCTACTGGAGGGTCCCACCCAGTTTCAGTTTTTACTTCTTTGAACAAAGGGCCTAAGATGTACTTTACCACATTCTCTGAACCTCAAAAACCCAGTAGCAGCCTTCTCCTAGCCATCACCTACTTCCTTTGATTTAATAAAGGCCAGCCTTCCTCCTTGCCAGAGATTCACAATACTAACCTAATAACTAAGCACCTGCAGCCAATACCTGAGCCCAAATCCTGACACCACCACTTATTAGCTGTATGACCCTGAGCAAGCGACTTGACCTTTCCATGCCTCCTCTGTAAAATGGGGATAATGACAGCACCTTCATTGAGTTAGGATGATTAAGGAGATAAAACATAAAAGACTTGCCCAGAGCCCCACCAAACGAAGCCCTCAATAAATGTTAATTGTTATTATTTCCAGAGGGGAAAAAAATGCCCCAAGGCTGAGGAGCAACGTAACTCAGGATTCTTGCAAAAGGTTATCATTAAATCCAAAAGTCAAACACATCCGTTCTCCTGACTTGTGGACACCACAGGTTATAGTAATAATCACAAAATAATAACACCAACCAGAATCATAACCCAACAGCAGCAACGCTAATACTGAGCTCTTACTGGCCAGGCACTGTCCTAAAACAGGAAGAAGGCAAGGTTGCTTAAAAAAAAAAAAAAAAGAAAAAAGAAAGAAAACACCAATTTTCTCCACCCTCCTTTTTAAATACGGTAATTGGCCGCCAAGTTTTTGCTAAAAACAGGTATGTAGAAGATTACAGACTTGACGTGTAATTTCTTCATACCAAAGAGGTGGGGCTGTGAAGGGAGGAGAGGGGGTGGTGCTTGGTTCCTGCCAGATGGAAAAGCCACATGAAGTGGAGAAACAGCCGAGTTCAGGATTTAACCCCAAATCAAAAATCACATTTGTGAAGCACAGGACCTTCCAAGTAGGAGGAATCAGAAGGCTCTGCTTTTAAAATAACCTCTAAACAAGTGTCATCTGTCTTCCGAGCCAATCCCCCGCGGAGGGAGAAGGCTCAGGTTACGGGGCAGTGGTGTTATTTCAGAAATCCTGGTCACCCCTTGTCACCCACCTTCTCCAACAATCAGTCGCACCTCGGGGGTTAGGGAGGACGAGGGGAGGGGGACAGAAGCCCCGGCCAGCCAGGCCCGAGGCCAGCCAGGCCAGCCCGCCGGCCGGCGCACGCACGGAGGCCACGGCCACGGTGCCCTCCATTCCGGCTCTCGGGCACCGGGCGCCAGGGCCCGAGGAACGTTCGGGAGACTGGGCGGCAGCGCCCGGGGGCAACAGGTCCCGCCGGGGCTCGGCCTCCGGGGGCCCGGGCCGCCCCAACGCCCACCCCCACCCCAGGGCCGAGGGGAGCGGCGCCTGGGGCGGCGCAGGAGCAAGGAGTCCAAGCTCCATCTTGAGGCTGG
>NW_027533280.1:3397969-3398235 GCF_008692635.1 Crocuta crocuta | reverse complement strand
GTCTGCGCCAGCCGCCCGCCGCCCGGCCCCTCACACCGCGCTGAGGACCGGCCTGGGAGAAAGGCGTGAGAGAAAACCCAGGGGCCTGGACTGAGGGGCTTCTGGTCCTTTCGGTTAGTTGAGCGTTTTCTGAAGTGTTCCAGAATCAGCAAGTCACACCCGAGAGGTCCGTTCACTGCTGACCACAGCCTGCTAGCTTGGGGCCGATCGATTTTTATTTTATTTCTATTTTATTTTTATTTTTGCCAGCCCCGGGGTGAGAAATC
>NW_027533280.1:3391111-3397912 GCF_008692635.1 Crocuta crocuta | reverse complement strand
GTCTTTGCCCTCCCCTCCCCCCGGGGAAAGGCCCAGGGCGCGGAACCCCAAGGAAAAACCGAAAGGACCCGCTTCCAGCAGCTGAAGCTGGAGAAGGACCATCTCCGCACCCTCCTTTCCTCCAGGGAAAGACCGAGGGTTAAAAAATCCCTTGAAACAAGCCCAGCACTTGCTCCGTTGGTTTGAGAAAAGCCTCTTTTATTCGCCCCAGCCGCTTGGACGAAAGCCCTGGCTAATGTCCCGTCCTCCCTCCTCCCCGCAGGGATCGCCTTTAAAAGCTTTTGAAAGGGACTGGAGAGGAGGCAGCGACAGCCTGCTCAGGGCTGCTGCAGCGGAGGGCGGCCAGCATTGCTCTCTCATGGACCATGGCAACCCCAGAAGCTGCAGCTGTCAGGGACGCCTGGGGTTTTGCAGAGACCCAGGCGTGGATAAGGGGCCCCGGGGCTCCCACCTCCCCGCGGGGTAGAAAAGAATAATCAGAAGGGCGACCCCTTGGCCGACCTTTATTCAAAGCGCTGTGCTGCGGGAACAACAGGCTCGCCCAGAGCAAAGGGAGGGAACCACACTGGAATTGCTGGAAGTTCTGAACAAAGTACATTGCTGCCCCTTCCCCTCGATGCACGTTTTAAATGACAAAAATTAGATCTCTTGATTCAGTACTGCCCCCCAGTTTGCAAGCTTCGAGGTCAAAGCGGTCGGGGCACCCCTGAAATCCAGTATCCATATTGCTAATCTGAAAGGTTCACCTCACCCCCTCATCTGAAGGCTTTTCAGCTGTAATAAGCAGCGTATATAATCATAGATGCCAGAGGATGAGGTCATTGTTAAAGGTGAGGGCCAGCTGTAATCACTTCTGTTTTTCTCTTTACTCATTCTGCTGAGCCTGTCTTTATTTTAAAACGCTGATATTTTGTTCCTTATAGATATTTTGCATTACTTTCTATTTATTAATATTGCATTAAATTATTATTACTCTAAACTACTGAGTTTTTAGTGCCCCTTAAGTTTTGTGGCCAAGGCTTTCCCCCAAGCCCTGCTACCAGAACTCTGACTGCTCTGTCCCACAGAGTGGCCAGTGTTAAGACTAAAGAACATACTCGGGCCTACCTCAAAATAAACATTTACATTGTTCCATTTTTAGATTTAGCCGCTGAGCTTTTTTAAATGCATGTCTTTTGTAAAAGTATTAGAAGACCTCAATGGACAAGACTTTGGACGACGGGGGCGCCTGGGTGGCTTAGTCGGTTAAGCATCCGACGACTTTCGCTTAGGTCATGATCTCGCGGTTTGTGGGTTCGAGCCCCGCGTCCGGCTCTGTGCTGACTGCCAGCTCAGAGCCTGGAGCCTATTTCAGAGTCTGTATCTCCCTCTCTCTCTGACCCTCCCCTGCTCACGCTGTCTCTCTCTCTCTCTCTCCTAGAAATAAATAAAAATATTAAAAAAAAAGACTTTGGAAGACGGAGGGAAGTAGCAGAAGAAAGCCAGGTAGGGTCTCCCAGATCTTCATTTTACAAAGTGGGGAAGTTGGAGTGCCTGGTAGAGCTGGTAGAGGATTCGACTCTATCTCAGGATCATGAGTTCAGGCCTCATGTTGGGTATAAAGATTACTTAAAAAATAAAATATTAAAAAAAAATTTTTAATGTTTATTTTTGAGAGGGGGACAGAGTGGAGCAGAGGCGGGGCAGAGAGAGAGGGAGAGTGGGAAGAACAATGTTGCTTTTCATTATAAACCCTGATATGCTTTATTTTTTAAAACCATGTGTACTTTCTCTCCTAGAAATAAATAAAACCATGTGCATGCATTTCTTTGATTCCCTTCCCCACAAAAAAATTTAAGATCCTCAAATAAAATGAGTAAAGAATATTCACTGCAAAGTGATAGATGTTTGTGGTTTGTTTCTACACAGTTCTTTAGCATTAATTCTTTTTGTGTTAGTTTTCCACAGTACTGCACATTTATTATTTTATTACCTGTCTTACTCAACCTCTACTGGAATGTAAGTTCCAAGAGACCAAGGATTGTTGACTCTTATTCATTGCTCTAGCTGCATCCCCAGAATACGCTTTGATTAAAAATGGTGGAATGTTAACACTTCAGGTTCTAAATAAATGGGGACTTTTCTCATTTTTCTCCCTTTTTTTAAAGAACAGGGGCCCCTGGGTGGCTCAGTTGGTTAAGCGTCCTACTTCGGCTCAGGTCATGATCTCATGGTTCGTGACTTCCAGCCCCGCGTCAGGGCTCTGTGCTGACAGCCAGCTCAGAGCCTGGAGCCTGTTTCAGATTCTGTATCTCCTTCCCTCTCTAACCCTCCCCTGATCACACTGTCTCTCTCTCTCAGAAATAAATTTAAAAAAAACATTTAAAAAATTTAAGCAATAAATGTTCATTCCATATTAAAACAAGCAAAACAAAGAAAACAAAAGTTATATTCCCACACATCTAAAGAAAATTACTATAAATAATGGTTTTAAATAATTCATTACTTTTGGGGCCCCTGGGTGGCTCAGTCAGTTAAGCGTCCAACTGCAGCTCAGGTCATGATCTCACAGTTCACGGGTTTGAGCCCTGCGTCAGGCTCTGTGCTGACAGCTCAGAACCTGGCCTGCTTCAGATTCTCTGTCTCCCTCTCTCTCTGCACCTCTCTCNGTTGGGCTTTGTGCCGACAGCTCAGAGCCTGGAGCCTGCTTCAGAGTCTATGCCTATACCTTCTCTCTCTGCCCCTCCCCTGCTCGAGCTCTATCTCTCAAAAATGAATAAACATTTTAAAAAAATCTTTTTAAAGATGTGAGGATTTATAGAGCTTCTGCAATAGAAAATGAAACAAAGGCTGTCAGAACAAAAACATCTCTTATATTAAAAAAACTTTTTCTTTCTCTTTTTTCTTTAAGTTCCTGAACCATGATAATTAAATAATAATTAAATTATATAATTATATAACAAATAATAATTTAAAATGTAGCTCATAAGAGATAGTTCATGATTAAGTTAATCTTTATAAAAAGGACATAGGACTTCATATTCACTGTTATTTTTTAAATTATATCTAGTTTTATTAGCATTATCTCAGAAACCAGAGTCAAATTAGTTTCATTCATCCAAAACATATTTACTAAATCCCTACTGGTCACAGGCACTGTTCTAGATTTTGGAAGGGACAGCAGTGAAGTCCTGTCCTCCAGCCTTGACTTTTACTGCTATCTGGTTTGCTAAATCAAGGTGTAATAATCACTGTTCCATGAATTCCACCAGTTTTACACCCATAGTGGACAAAATGCTTCTTGTCATTCAGCTCGGCTAAAAATTTAGAGAGGGAATTACAAAGTGAGATACAAGAATAATATTTAACTTTTTTTTTAATGTTTTATTTATTTCTGAGAGAGAGAGAGACAGCGTGAGCAGGGGAGGGTCAGAGAGAGAGGGAGACACAGACTCCGAAACAGATTCCAGGCTCTGAGCTGGACGCGGGACTCAAACCCAAGAACTGTGAGATCATGGCCTGATGCCGAAGTCGGACGCTTAACCGACGGAGCCACCCAGGAGCCCCTATTTAAGTTAACTTTGATGTTTGAGGAAATGTTTACATTCCATTGCAAAGGTAAGGACCTATGGCTGTTTTGTTTAATAAAAAAGTGACTATCCCATACATGTATTGAATTACTATGCTGTGCACCTGAAACTGATATAATGTTATATGTCAATAACAGCTCAAAAAGGGGTGGGGATAGCGTTAATCCAACTTCAAAGAAAGGACACAGAAAATAAATCCCACAATATATGATGAAGCAGTCACACACTATTTGGGGCCAAAAAGTAATTTTATCACTGAATCAATGAAGACTGTATGGGGGCATCTGGCAGTCTCAGTCCATAGAGCATATGACTCTTAATCTCAGGGTCATTAGCTTCTAGCCCCACATTGGGTGTGGAATTACCTAAAAAAAAAAAATCTTAAAAAAACAAAAAGGACTGGTATATCTACTTTATACAAAGATACTGACAGGGGGCAGCTAGCTGGCTCAGCCAGTAGAGCATGCAGCTTTTAGATCTCAGGGCTGTAAGTTCAAACCCACGTTGGGTACAGAGATTCCTTAAAAAGATCTTTAAAAGAAAGAGACAGAGAAAGAAAGAAAGCTGATGGTAGTGGTTCTGTGGAATTTTTCAAAAAGCAAAATGCGAGAATGACAAGCTAAATTTAAATTCCTGCAATCACTTCTCAAAGGGAACCATCTTGTGACAACAAAAGCCGCATTGTACACATTGAGTTAACAAAGAACAATATCAGTAGGGTGCTACACATCATGATGTAAACTGTATTTAAGGCCTTCTAAATAGACTGGTGCTTTGAGTGCATGTAGTTTCATGAGGGGGTTGAACAAGATGACGTAGAAAGTTCCTACCACAAACATTTTTAAGATTCTGTGACTTTTCTCCAGTAGAGCAAAAACAGTTGTGAAATTGGTGGTTGATGCAGCCATTCAAACCTAATTCAATAAGTATTTGTTGAGTGCATGAAAAGCTGCTCCTATCTCCAGCAAAAATCATGCAGACTCAAACAAATACATGTATACACACGTTCACAGCAGCATTTTCACAGTAGTTGTAAGGTAGAAACAAGCCAAATGTCCATCAGCAGATGAATAGGTAAACAAAGTATGGTACTTAAACACACTATTTCAGCTGAAATATTATCCAGCCGAAAGAAAAAAAAAAATAAACCACTGACCCATGCTATGATCTGGATGAATCTTGAAAGTATGATGCTGAGATACTTGCAAACGATATATCAGATAAAGGGTTAATATCCAAAATCTATACAGAACTTATCAAATTCAACACCCAAAAAACAAATAATCCAGTGAAGAAATGGGCAAAAGACATGAATAGACATTTCTCCAAAGAAGACATCCAGATGGCCAACCAATACATGAAAAAATACTCAACATCACTCATCATCTGGGAAATACAAATCAAAACCACATTGAGATACCACCTCACACCTGTCAGAGTGGCTAATAGTAACAACTCAGGCAACAACAGATGTTGGCAAGGAGGTGGAGGAAGAGGAGCTCTTTTGCACTGCTGGTGGGAATACAAACTGGTGCAGCCACTCTGGAAAACAGTGTGGAGGTTTCTCAAAAAATTAAAAATAGAACTACCCTACTACCCAGCAATTACACTACTAGGTATTTATCCAAGGGATACAGGTAAGCTGTTTTGAATGGGCACATGCATCCCAGTGTTTACAGCAGCGCTATCAACAATAGCCAAAGTATGGAAAGAGCTCAAATGTCTATCGACGGATGAATGGATAAAGAGATGTGGTATGGGGCGCCTGGGTGGCTCAGTCGGTTGGGCTCCCAACTTCAGCTCAGGTCATAATCTCACGGTTCATGGGTTCGAGCCTTGCATCGGTCTCTTTGCTGACAGCTAGCTGGGAGCCTGGAAACTGCTTTNTACAAACTGGTGCAGCCACTCTGGAAAACAGTGTGGAGGTTTCTCAAAAAATTAAAAATAGAACTACCCTACTACCCAGCAATTACACTACTAGGTATTTATCCAAGGGATACAGGTAAGCTGTTTTGAATGGGCACATGCATCCCAGTGTTTACAGCAGCGCTATCAACAATAGCCAAAGTATGGAAAGAGCTCAAATGTCTATCGACGGATGAATGGATAAAGAGATGTGGTATGGGGCGCCTGGGTGGCTCAGTCGGTTGGGCTCCCAACTTCGGCTCAGGTCATAATCTCACGGTTCATGGGTTCGAGCCTTGCATCGGTCTCTTTGCTGACAGCTAGCTGGGAGCCTGGAAACTGCTTTAGATTCTGTGTCTCCCACTCTCTCTGACCCTCCCCTGCTCACACTGCCTCTCTCTCAGAAATAAATAAAACATTTTTTAAAAGTTAAAAAAAAGATGTGGTATATATATATATACAATGGAGGACTACTTGACAATTAAAAAGAATGAAATCTTGGGGCGCCTGGGTGGCTCAGTCGGTTAAGCGTCTGACCTCGGCTCAGGTCATGATCTCACGGTTCGTGGGTTCAAGCCCCGTGTTGGGCTCTGTGCTGACGGCCAGCTCAGAGCCTGGAGCCTGCTTCCGATTCTGTGTCTCCCTCTCTCTCTGACCCTCTCCTTCTCATGCTGTCTCTCTCAGAAATAAATAAAACATTAAAAAAAAAAAAGAATGAAATCTTGCCATTTGCAACTATGTGGATAGAGCTAGAGTGTATAATGCTAAGCGAAATTATTCAGTTAGAGAAAGACAAATATCATATGACTTCACTCATATGAGGACTTTAAGATACAAAACAGATGAACATAAGGGAAGGGAAGCAAAAATAATACAAAAACAGGGAGGGGACAAAACATAAGAGACTCTTAAATATAAAGAACAAACAGAGGGTTGTTGGAGGGGCTATGGGAGGGGGGATAGGCTAAATGGGTAAGGGGCTTAAGGAATCCACTCCTGATATCATTGTTGCACCATGTGCTAGCTAACTTGGATATAAATTATAAAAAATAAATAAATTATTAGATAACAGAAGCAAGAAAGAAAGAGAGAAAGAAAGA
This sequence comes from Crocuta crocuta, assembly GCF_008692635.1. Taxonomy (NCBI): domain Eukaryota; kingdom Metazoa; phylum Chordata; class Mammalia; order Carnivora; family Hyaenidae; genus Crocuta; species Crocuta crocuta. Next base: position 3,391,338 of record NW_027533280.1, on the reverse strand, counting down.
AAGAAAGAAAGATTAATAGATGCTGAGTGAAAGAAACCAGACAAAAAGTCACATACTGTGTCTCCATTTACATGAAATATAAGGAATAGGTCAACACATAGAGATAGAGGGGCACCCGGGTGGCTTAGTCGGTTAAGCGTCTGACTTTCGCCTAGGTCATGATCTCGCGGTTCGTGGGTTCGAGCCCTGCGTCGGGCTCTGTGCTGACTGCCAGCTCAGAGCCTGGA
>NW_027533280.1:3369981-3390424 GCF_008692635.1 Crocuta crocuta | reverse complement strand
GGGTTCGAGCCCTGCGTCGGGCTATGGGCTGACTGCCAGCTCAGAGCCTGGAGCCTGTTCAGTCTGTGACTCCCTCTCTCTCTGACCCTCCCCTGTGCACGCTGTCTCTCTCTCTCTCTCTCCTAGAAATAAATAAAACATTAAAAAACACACACACACACACATAGAGATAGAAATAGAAAGTAGGTAGTGGTTGCCAGGGTCTGAGGCACCTGCTTAATGGGTGCCAATCTCCTTTGGAAATGATACAAATGTTTGAAACCAGATAGCGATGGTGATCGCACAACATTGTGAATGTACTAGGTGCTACTGAGTTGTATGCTTTAAAATGGTTAATTTTACAGGGCACCTGGTCGGCAGAAGCCTCAGTTGGTTAAGCGTCGGACTTGGGCTCAAGTCATGATATCACAGTTTGTGGGTTTAAGCTCCACATCGGGCTCTGTGCTGACAGCTCAGGGCCTGAAGTCTGTTTCGGATTCTGTGTCTACCCCTCCCTGCGCCTCCCCGCTCACACTCTGTCTCTCTCTCTCCCTCAAAAATAAAGAAACATTTAAAAACTTTAATAAAAATAAAAATAAAATGGTTAATTTTATGCTATGTGAATATTATTTCAATAAAATAAATAATAAATTAATAAATATTGCCCCTTTTAAAGTTTATTTATTTATTGTGAGAGGCAGAGAGAGAGAACCCCAAGCAGTTTCCACACGGTCAGTCTCCCCAGTAAATTAATAAATATTAAAATAAAAGAGTTGGGGAAAATAAAGAGTAGGGGCACTTGGGTGGCCCAGTCAGTAAGCATCTGACTCTTGGTTTTTGCTCAGGTCATGATGATCTCGCAGTTTGTGAGTTCCAGCCCTGGCTCAGGATCTGCACTGATGGTGCGTGGTGCAGAACCTGCTTGGGATTCTCTCTCTCTCTCTCACAATAAATAAATATTTAAAAAATAAAATACATAAAAATAGAATAAAGGAGTTAATATAAATGAATACACATGAATAAAAATAAATAAGATATAGATAGATAGATAGATGTAATGCATGTACCCCCCAAAAAAACATTGAGCAGCGAATAGATGATAACCAAGTAGGTGGGAGATTTTGGAAAAGAGATTTTATTTTATTTTTTAATGTTTATTTTTGAGAGACAGAGAGACAGAACACAAGCGGGGGGTGGGGGCAGGGGAGGGGCAGAGAGAGAGGGAGACACAGAATCCAAAGCAGGCTCCAGGCTCTGAGCTGTCAGCACAGAGCCCAAAGTGGAGCCCGAACTCACGGACTGCAAGATCATGACCCGAGCTGAAGACAGACGGTTAACCGACTGAGCCACCCAGGTGCCCCAGAAAAGATTTTAAATTGGGAGGCAGTTTAAACTAAAGTTCTTCTCAACGCTAATATTCTTTTATTTTACAGACCCAGCTCTTCCTTAAGTGCTCAGTCCTGACCACAGCCATATTGGGTCTGAAGTCTAACGAACAAAAAAGACCAAAATTGAGTTTGTATTATAAATCTAACAGAAGCTGCACAGGGCAATGCCAGTCCCTACTTGTACTTGCATTCAAATAAAATGACTCACACTCATTGAGACACCTTCTAAAATGAAAGGCTCAAAACAAAATAGGCGCAGGGTGCCTAGCTGGCTCAGTCAGTTAAGTGTCTGACTTTGGCTCAGGTCATGATCTCACGGTTTGTGGGTTAGAGCCCCGCATCAGGTTCTGTGCTGACAGCTCAGAGCCTAGAGCTTGTTTCAGATTCTGTGTGTCTCTCTCTCTGCCCCTCCCCCACTCTGCTCTGTCTCTCTCTGTCTCAAAAATAAATTAAAAAACCACCGGGTTCTGTGCTGACAGCTAGCTCAGAGCCTGGAGCCTGTTTCAGATTCTGTGTCTCCCTCTCTCTCTGACCTCCCCTGATTACACTGTCTCTCTCTCTCTCAAAAATAAATAAAACATTAAAAATAAATAAATAAATAAATAATTTTTTTAAAAAAAATAGGTGCTATCCAGTACTATCCTCAGGTTTATGACCTGGAAATAGCAGATGGTCCTTAAGTGATTTCAACTACAATGTTAATACCAGATTAAAACTAGTTTATTTAACTCTGTAGTACTAAATTAGCCTCACTGACTTCAGTCTCACAGCCTACATGAGGATATGTGTTTGTGTTTTTCTGGGTATATGTTTGTTTCTTGTGAACAGGTCAGTTGGATACACTTTGGATACTCTTAATAGTTGTCAATGGGACCATTATCAGGATTTCCTGGGGGAAATAGTCTCAACAACAAAAGAGAAGAGGCAAAACAGTGTGTATAATATGCCATTTAAAAAATTTTTTTAATTAAACAGTTTTTGAGAGAGACAGAGCGTGAATGGGGGAAGGGCAGAGAGGGAGAAACACACAGAATCCGAAGTGGGCTGCAGGCTCTGAGCTGTCAGCGCAGAGCCCAGTGCAGGGCTTGAACTTGGGAATGGTAAGATCATGACCTAGACCAAAGTTGGCTGCTTAACCAACTGAGCCACTCAGGTGCCCCAATATGCCTTTTTTTTTTTTAAATAAGAAAGGGAGAAGGGCGCCTGGGTGGCTTAGTCGGTTAAGCATCCGACTTTCACTTAGGTCATGATCTCGCGGTTTGTGGGTTCGAGCCCTGCGTCGGGCTCTGTGCTGACTGCCAGCTCAGAGCCTGGAGCCTGTTTCAGTCTGTGACTCCCTCTCTCTCTGACCCTCCCCTGCTCACGCTGTCTCTCTCTCTCCTAGAAATAAATAAAACATTAAAAAATTTTAAAAAAAAAAGGGAGAGATGTACACAAGTATTTAATGGAAGTATTTATATAAAACAAAATATTAATATGTTTTTCTTGTCTTATCTTTTGTCAGACCTGACCTTGACCTTAGACAGCCTATGGCATCCACTTGCAGTGACCGAGAGATGGGAGTGAAGCAAAGTTGGGTTGTTACCCAAGAAGAGCAAAGAAAAAGAAGGAATTAATATTCAGACCTTTATTGAGATGTTATTCATTTACCCTATAATTCACTCGTTTAGAGTATATGATTCTATGGTTTTTAGTATATTACATTATTAATTTTTTAAATTGTGGTAACAAAACATATAACAGAGAATTTGCCATTTTAACCATTTTTTTAGTGTACGACTCAGGGACGTTAGCTGCAGTCACGATGTTGTGCAACCCAAAACAGAATTTTGCAGAGAAAAAGAATGGCTTGATATTCCAGCATTGTCAAGTGAGAATGGATCAAAAACGCCTTTACCTCCCTTTTGTCATACCAAGGGCCTGGAAGACCTCCGACTTTCTGCTGTGATGCACAGAAGAAACTCGGGTCTAGCATTAAGGCTTAGCCAGGAGGCTGGAGGTGGGAGGAAACGGGGTGTGGCTGTACTTCCAGGCCTGGGAGTTGTTGATGAGGAAGAAATGGAGAAGAGAGTCAGGGGAGGAGGGCAGATCCACAGGTTGAGATCTAGGGCAAGGAAAAGGAGGCAGCTCCCGGAAGAGAAGCCTATGTCCCCAGTCCACTTTAAGGGTCTGGAAGAAAACCCTTAGGCAGTGTGGTAGCTCTATGCCGACATTGTTAGCAAGATGGCCGCCAAGGTCAGGCATGAGGAAGATCCGGTTTGTGCTGCTAGGCCTCCCGTGGACGCCGGTGGGATGAATGGCTGGCTGAGTGTGTGTGTGCCTGCTCTGGGAGCCGCTGTGGCAGCATCGCAGCGTGGCAGAGACGCAGTGGTGCCTTCTGTGCGGGCGGGAGGAGGGCGTGCTGAGTCAGCGGGAGGAGGCATGGAGTCCTAACTGAGCCAAGAAAGCGCGTACGTGAGGAGCAGACTCCAAGCACACACTTGGACACGGAACCAGGACAGCCACCCTCTAAGAACTCAGCTGTGGCTGACGTTGCTGATTGCCTTCCCCAGATCCCTTCACCCTTTTCTTCCCTAACAAACCCTGATTATATTTGACATGGCAATGTGCCCAAGAATTTATGCTCACTTACTCAGACTTTTCCTAAGAAAGGAAAGTGCCTCAGCTAGAGGCACTTCTGGGAAAGCTTTTCCTTGCCTGATAAATGGAGACAAACACAGATGTGCTATCTGGAGCCAAAGCAGCCATGTTGTTACCCTGAGGTAATTAATGAGCACGAAGTCAAAAGCCAACAGGTCAAGATGGCCAAACAGAAAGACTGAAAAAACAGAATTCCTCTCCTGGGAAGAGACCTATCCATCAGGGACAAATATTTGATAAGAACCAAAACAGCTCTTTAGAACAATAAAATAAATATTAAAGGGCTAACAGACTGGTTGAAAAGGAACTTTATGAAGAAACTAGAAATGGTTACTGAGGATTTTCATTGCTTTTCTGTATGTTGTATGTAACTGTATCTTCCTCCAAATTCTTCATAAAATGTACACCACTTGTTAATGCTTTGTGAATTTGAAATTTGATTTTAGGGGCACCTGGGTGGCTCAATGAAGTGTCTGACCTTGGCTCAGGTCAGGATCTTGTTGTTAGTGAGTTTGAGCCCCGTGTTGGGCTCTGTGTTGACAGCCCAGAGCCTGGAGCCTGCTTCAGATTCTGTCTCCTTCTCTCTCTGCCCCTCTCCCACTTGCATTCTCTCTCTCTCTCTCTCTCTCTCTCAAAAATAAATAAACATTAAAAAAAAAAGACATTTGCTTTTGGGAGATGCCACATAGTTCTGAGTCCTGCTCCAAGATAGACATGGGTTGGGGAGACAAAAGCTGCATCTAGGAGTTTTTCCTCAGTGGAGAGTCCTCAAGTGACCCTCGAAGCTTTGTAATGTATATAATCCATCTACTAATACAAACACATGTAGTATTTTCACATATAAATCATCTCATGATTTCACATATAAATCATTCTCATTAATTTTGTTAGATAAGGTAGTTTATCATATCCTTGTTTATTTATTGTTTTAATTGTTTTAATGTTTTATTTATTTCTGACAGAGAGAAAGAGAGAGAGAGACAGCGTGAGCAGGGGAGGGTCAGAGAGAGAGGGAGACACAGAATCTGAAACAGGCTCCAGGCTCTGAGTTGTCAGCACAGAGCCCGACACGGGGCTCGAACCCACGAACCGTGAGATCATGACCTGAGCCGAAGTCAGACGCTTAACCTACTGAGCCATCCAGGCACCCCTGTTTGTTTGTTTTTTTTTAATTTTTTAACATTTATGCATTTTTGAGAGATTGAGAGAGACAGAGCGTGAGTGGGGGAGGGGCAGAGAGTAATGTGGACATGGAATCCAAAGCAGGCTCCAGGTTCTGAGCTGTTAGTACAGAGCCCTGTGCAGAGCTGGAACCCATGGATCATGAGATCATGACCTGAGCTGAAGTCGGACGCTTAACTGGCTGAGCCACCCAGGTGCCCCCTGTCATATTTTTGTTTAACCTTCTGCATACCTGGGTCGGTCTCAGATTGAACATTTAATACCAACCATATGAATTTTGTAATTTTTCTCCAGTATCTCCAACATATTTGTCTCTACCAACTCCTCGTTAGCATGTAAATATATTCAAGTTCCTTTACCTTAAAAACAAAGTTGGGGTCACCCGGGTGGCTCAGTCAGTTAAGCGTCCAACTTCAGATCAGGTCATGATCTCACAGTTTGTGAGCTCCAGTTCCGCGTTGGGCTCTGTGCTGACAGCTCAGAGCCTAGAGCCTGTTTCCAATTCTGTGTCTCCCTCTCTCTCTCTGCCCCTCCTCCACTCATGTTCTGTCTCTCTCTCTCTCTCTCTCAAAAATAAACATTAAAGAATTTAAAAAAAAAAGCAAAGTGAAACAGAACAAGACCCTCCTTCAACACATCTGCACTTTCCCAGCCAAGCTTCTTGAACAAGCTTTCTATGCCTGACTGAAATCTGTCTTTTGCCCACATTGCTTAGAAGAAGTTGTTACTGCCAATATCATCAATTACCACTGGGTCATTTAGTGAACTGAGTGACACGGCTATTATTGATGACTCTGGCAATAGGAGCTTCAGCTGAGCAGTGGACGCAACAATGTCACCTACTTGATCTATTAGCAGCATCTTCAATGTTGGTTATTCTCATTATGGTATATTGCAAAAAGCAGCTACAATTATTCATACGAAAATCCATAAGAAGAGCTACCTAGATAACCTGTAACTGGTTGCAGTTAGGGACTATTAGGGAGCCCAACTGAGACCAGAAGAACTACCCAAATAAGCACAGTCTAAATTTCCAACCTACAGAATTATGAGCTAAATAAATAGTTGTAGCTTTAATCCCCTGTCTTGAGGTGGATTGTTACTCAGCAATAGCTAACTGATACATCCTCCTTCCATAACTGCTTCTCATCCTGTGTCTTCTACAGCATCACACACTTCTTGTGTTCTTTCTTCTTCTCTGGCTATTCCTTCTCCATCTCTTTTTCAAGACTCTTTCTACCTACTCCTTTATATCGATGTGCCTCAGTGATCTGTTCTCTTCCCTCTTCTCTTGCCACCCATTTTTCCTCTGTATTATCCCACCAATTAACTTATTTTCAGTGACTATCTATGTACAAAGAATTCCCAGCTCCACATCTCCAGCCCATAATTCTTGAATTTCAAATTGGTATGTACAAATGGATTTTGGAGGGGTGCCTGGGTGGCTCAATTGGTTAGACCTCTGACTCTTGATTTTTCTTTTTTTTTTTCTCTTTTTAATTTTTTGACATTTATTTATTTTTGAGAGACAGAGCATTAGCAGGGGAGGGGCAGAGAGAGAGGGAGATAGAGAGTCTGAAGCAGGCTCCAGGATCTGAGCTGTTTGACATCACAGAGCCTGATGTGGGGCTTGAACTCACAAACCATGAGATCATGATCTGAGATGAATTCAGACACTCAACCAGTTGGCCACTCAGGTGCCCCTCTGACTTTTGATTTCAGCTCAGGTCATGATCTCACAGTTCCTGACCTTGAGCCCTGTATCAGGCTCCACACTGATAGTGTGGAGCCTGCTTGGGATTTTCTCCCTTCCTCTCTCTCTGCCCTTCCCATTCTTTCTTTCTCTTTCTCTCAATATTAAAAAAAAAAAACAACAAAAAAAAACAGATGTTGGATATCTCCACTGCAATTTATTCAGTAAATATTTATTGATTATGTCATAGACACAAATTACACATACTCAATACTGAACTCCTAACTCTTCCCCTAGGCTACTTAATTCCTTAATTCCTATCCACATGCAAGTAGGTCAAATTCTTGCAGTTAATCAACAAGTTCTGTTAATTCTATCATATTTGTTGTAAATCCATCTATACCTCTCTACCCTTCCTGCCACTGGAGTTTATTATATAATGCCACCATTATTATGGGACAGCTGCAATGCAAAAAGTTATGTCCTTCCTTCTGGATAACACCAACATATGATTGCTGGTCTTCCTGACTCATGTTATTGACTCTCGATTTCTTATCTGACTTGTTATCAGAGACACCTTTTTATGAGGCAAAGTTGATAGGGGCACCTGGGTGGCTCAGTCAGTTAAGGATCCAACTTTGGCTCAGGTCATGATCTTGTAGTTTGCAAGTTTGAGCCTTGCGTTGGGCTCTGTGCTGACAGCTCAGAGCCTGGAACCTGCTTTGGATTCTGGGTCTCCTTCTTTCTCTGTCCTTCTCTCCCTTGTGCTCTGTTTCTCAAAAATAAATAAACATTAAAAATAAAACAATAAGGCAAAGTTGATATAACTCTCCTAATCAAAACCCTTCCATTGGACAACCAGACAGCCGGCCTTTATGTGGGTCTCAGTGTCATATGGTATAAAGGGCTCAGCACCATCTATGAACTAATCTCCCCCCTAAATTGAACCTGAATCTAATCAAGCCCTTAGGGCTAACTGCTAATTTATAAGAAATGTAGGAAATGTTAAATAACAAATTCAGAAGGTGGAACATTCTATAGCACAACCGGCCCAGTTTTCTTAACTAGTCACTGGCACTGTACACTTGATCTTAGCCAAAAGGCCAAGAAGCGATAGTCACTGGCACTTTAAAAAAAGAAAGAAAGAAAAGGAGACTGTTCTATACTAAAGTATAGTATAAATATACTCTATACTAAAATACTGACTAAATAAATTAAAGAGTAAATAAGTGAAAAGTCCCTTATTCATGCATTGGAAGACTTAGTATTGTTAAGATGGTAAATCCCCTTGAAATTCCCCAGACTTAGCACAATTCCTATCAAAATACCAACCAGACTTTTTCAGAAATGGAAAAGCTGATGGGGCGCCTGGGTGGCTTAGTCGGTTAAGCGTCCGACTTTTGCTTAGGTCATGATCTCGCGGTTCGTGGGTTCGGGCCCCGCATCGGGCTCTGTGCTGACTGCCAGCTCAGAGCCTGGAGGCTGTTTCAGTCTGTGACTCCTTCTCTCTCTGACCCTCCCCTGCTCACGCTGTCTCTCTCTCTCTCCTAGAAATAAATAAAACAAAAACAAACAAACAAAAGAAATGGAAAAGCTGATCTTAAATTCCTTATGGAATTGCAAGAGACTCTGAACAACCAAAAACAACCTTAAGAACAAAATTGAAAGATTCACCCTTCCCAATTTCAAAACGTACTATAAAGCTACGGTTAACAAGGCATTTTAATATTAGCAGAAGGACAGACATATAGACCAATGGAATAGAATTGAGAGGTCCCTTCAAAAAAAAAAACCCCTTCTTTTTAAGGGCAATGCTTTTTGACAATGTGATTTTTTGCCAAAACCATTTAGTGGGAGAACAAGAGTGCTGAGATCAAAGGATATCTGCTTGTGAAAGAATGAGCGTAGACACGTACTTCACACCATCTACAACTTAAAATGGGTCAAAGACCTAAATGTAAAAGCCAAAACTATTAAAGTCTTAAAGGAATCAATAGGCATAAGTCTTCATAACGTTGGGTAAGGCAATATTTCTTAGGTACAGCACCAAAAACATAAACAACAAAAGAAAGATAGGTCGAACTTCATCAGAATTAAAAAGTTTTCTGCTTCAAAGGATATCATCAAGAAGTGAAAAGATAATGGGAGAAAACATTTGCAAATCAGATACTTGTTAGGGAATTTGTCTCGGGAATATATAAAGAACACTTACAATGCAATGATTCAAAGATTATAGCCCAGGGGCAACCTAGCTCACTTGGTTAAATGTCCCACTTCAGCCCAGGTCATGATCTCATGGTTTGTGGGTTCAAGTCCCACATCTTGCTGTCTGCTATCCATGCAGAGCCTGCTTCAGATCTTCTGTCTCCCTCTCTCTGTGTCCCTCCCCCGCTTGAACTCTCGCTCTCTCTATACAATAAATAAACATATGAAAACAACAACAAGGATATATAGCCCAGGGGCATCTGGGTGGCTCAGTCAGTTGAGTGGCCAACTCTTGATTTTAGTTCAGGTCATAATATTGCAGTTTGTGGGTTTGAGCCCCAAGTCAGTCTCTGCACTGATAACATGGAGCCTGCTTGGGATTTTCTCTCTCTCCCTCTCTCTCTCTCTCTCTGTCCCTACCATGCTCTCTCGCTCTCTCTCCCTCTCTGTCTCTCTCAAAATAAACATTAAAAAAAGACATATAACCCAATTTAAAAATAGGCAGAGAATTTGGATAGATATTTGTTCAAAGAAGGTATACAAATGGCCAATAAACACATAGAAAGATGCTAATCAGTTGTTACTGAGATGCCAATCAAAATCACAGTGAGAGGGGCACCTGGATGGTTCAGTTGGGTGTCTGACTCTTAATTTCGGTTTAGGTCATGATCTCATGGTTTGTAGGTTTGAGCCCTGCATGCATGCATGCTCTCTCTGTCTGTCTCTCTCTCAAAATAAATAAATCAACTATAAAAAAATTTAAAAACTAAAATTGAATGTGGTGATGGTTTCACAATATGTGAATATTCAAAACCATTGAATTGTAAAGGTGAATTTAATGTTATATGAATTGTATCTCAAAAGATTTATTAAAATTTTGCATAGAGCTACACACACACACACACACACACACACACACACACACACGGTGCTTGTATAACTGGTGAAATCTGAGAAACTCTGTGGATTGTACCAGCATCTATTTCTTTTTTTTCTTTAATTTTTTAAAATGACTTCTTTGACATTCCTGTGTATTAAAATTTTTAAAAATATTTATTTATTTTTGAGAGAGAGAGAGACAGAGTGTGAGTGAGGGAGGGACAGAGAGAGGGAGACACGGAATCCAAAGCAAGGCTCCAGGCTCTGAGCTGTCACCTCAGAGCCCGATGCAGGACTCAAACCCATAAACTGCGATATCATGACCTGAGCCAAAGTCAGATGCTTGACTGACAGCCACCCGGGCGCCCCACCAGTGTCTATTTCTTTCCTTGATATTATTATACTGTTCATGTAGGAGATGCAGACACGGGGGAAACCAGGGAGAGGGTGCAAGGGACTTTCCTGTACATTTGTTTGTAACCTCCATGAGTGTATAATTATTTAAAAACAGAAAGTTAAAAGAAACCGAAAACATCATGGAGGGATGGGGGAAGGGGGAGTTGTTCTAGATTAAAAGAGAACAAAGAGACCTAACAACCAAATGTGTGGACTTTGATTGGATTCATGAGTTTCTTCAGTACCCTGATGGCATCATGGTTATCTAGGGGAATGTCTTCATTCCAAGACAATGCATGCTGAAGTATTTAAGGGTGAAGTATCATGATGTCTAGTTTTTTTAAGTCAAATTCTACCCTCAATGTGGGGCTCCAACTCACCGCCCCAAGGTCAAGAGCTGCATGCTTAACCAACTAAGCCAGCCAGGTGCCCCCATGATGTTTGCAGTTTAACTTCAAATGGCTCAGCAATGCACACCCACAGGTAAAACCAAAAGTGGCACAATATTGACGGTTGTTGAGTCTAAGTGATGGTTTATGGGTATTGATTTTATTACTTCTTCAATTTCCAGAATATTCAAAAACCTACCATATGTTTATCACTACTCCCTCCCTTTTTAAAAACATTTTTAAAGTTTTATTTATTTATTTTGAGAGAGATTAAGAGAGTGCAAGCATGGGAAGGGTCAGAGAAAGAGAGAGAGAGAATCCCAAGCAGGCTCCACACCACCCAATGCAGGGCTCGATCTCAGTAACTCTTGGGATCAAGAGTCAGACGCTTAACCGACAGAACCACTCAGGTGCCCCTCTCACTACTCCCTTTTTAAATCTTAGGGAAATCGTAGTAAAGAGATGAAAATCGGGGCTCCTGGGTGGCTCCATCGGTTAAGCGTCTGGCTTCAGCTCAGGTCATGATCTCACAGTTCGTGGGTTCGAGCCCCGTGTCGGGCTCTGTGCTGACAGCTCAGAGCCTGGAGCCTGTTTCCGATTCTGTGTCTCCCTCTCTCTCTGCCCCTCCCCCGCTCACTCTCTGTCTCCGCCTCTCAAAATAAAATAAAGACATAAAAAAATTAAAAAAAGAGAGATGAAAATCAATAAGGACAAAGAGAACAGGTGAGGTGCCAACAGTGTACTTTTTTCCTCTTTCGCCGTGGTATAGATATGGAGGTTGGAAGGCAGATAGAATACCTGCCTTTATTAGAGAAGTGAAACCTTAACGTGACTGCAGAAGGGATCCCGATAAGGGGCAGGACCCTGGGAAGGCACATCACTGGAGACACCGGGACTGCAAATGATGGGAATGAATTCTGGCCGGGCCTCCTGTCACTGGACACTCGTGGCCACGTTTGGACTTTCCACTTTCTTCCACAGGGTGTCTGGGCCTTTGTATTCCTTCCTGAGGTTTCTAACCCCCCACAGGGTCATCCAGTCGGCGCAGTCTAGGTCGCAGGGCTGCGCTCCAGGTGCTGGGATCCAGGAGAGGGCACAGCGCTGCCTGTTTGGCTCTGTATCAGGAAAAGGGACTCAGGATCTAGCTCAAGATTCACCAAATTGGAATGGCGTTTGGAATCTGGGCCGCCGGAAAGCATAAGTGTCCACCTCCCCTTCTAAGAACAAAACATTTGAGTTCAAACGGTCATAGGGACAACTTCAGAAGGGTTATATTGAATAAATATCTCATCGGTCAAAATGGTTAGAGAACAATGTCAACCTTTCCCAAATGTTAAGGATGACAGTTGCATGCCAGGGATTTTCATGTTGTTCCCCTTGAGAAGACATTCCATCATCTAATGAGTTTAGGGAGATTTTTTAANCCTGTTGCGGATTCTGTGTCTCCCTCTCTCTCTGACCCTCCCCTAGTCATGCTCTCTCTCTCTCAGAAATAAATTTAAAAAAACACTAAAAATTTTTTAAAAAATCATAAACTGGGACTAGCACTCATCCCAACAAATCTTCCATTTTACTGTTCATCCACAGGGCCCTAGGACCTGTGAGTCCTCTCGGCATCCTAAATCAGTTTCTATGTGTTGTACCACAGTGCTTTTTCACTTTGTAACTATGTGGACACCATAAAAGCAAAAATTAGCACCTTTGGTGGGGAAGTTAATTTTAGTTCAGAATGTTCCTTTTGTCATTATAGAGCAGGCTTCAGGCTGCTGAAGTTAATTATCATTTCTGTGTTTATTTCAAGGAGCTTAAGTGCAAAAAAGAAAATTAGTTTGTATTTTTTCCCCATTATATAATCTTTATATAGTGCTTCTGGTTTGGCAGTAANCCCACACACACACACACACACACACACACACACACACACACAGGCTTTAATGCTAAATCCACAAAGTCGTAAGACAAATTTTATCTAAGTGATTTATTTACACATGAGACCTTCTTCAGAAAACAGAGTAAATGGTGATGGTCAAATAGCATTGCTCAAGGGGAAGAAAATACAACCTCTTCCCTGCAGAAAATCTGGCTTTCCAGCTGCTCATGCCTGTAAAAAATTGTCTTGGAAAACTACCTGCCAGGGGGCGCCTGGGTGGCTCAGTCGCGTGAGCTCCTCTTGGGCTCAGGTCATGATCTTGCGGTCATTGAGCAAGAGCCCTGCATCAGGCCCGGTGCCCACAACTCAGAGCCTGGAGCCTGCTTCAGATTCTGTGTGTGTGTGTGTGTGTGTGTGTGTGTGTGTGTGTGTGTGTGTGTGTGTCTGCCCCTCCCCTGCTCATGCTCTGTCTCTCTCAAAAATAAATAAACATTAAAAAGATTTAAAAAGAAAAGAAAACTATCTGCCAGGAAAGCCAGGCACTTATATTTTCTATATCTTGAAGCTAAAAATACACCCAGAGTGTTAACAAGCAGTAAGCACTGCTCCAGATCTTTGCATCTGAGTAGCAAAGGCTAATTACTCGTAACACTGTATCCTTCTGAGGACAGGAAGTAAAGTGTTACTACCCCCACTTCACAGATCAGAGAACTGAGACCAGGTAAATTAAAAGCTCAAAGCTACTGGAGTCAACCACAATCAAAACTTAAAGAATTCATAGGCCTTCCTACAAAACTGATGAGCGTGCTTTTCTGTATTCAGATTCTTGGCAACTGTTAGGTTGAACCACATGAGATCGCTGGCGTTTGATTATTTGGGGTACAAAAAACGGCAACTTCAGGACCACGTGGCTGGCTCGGTCAGCAGAGCCTGCGAGTCTTGATCATGGGGTTGTAGGTTCAAGCCTCATGTTGCGTGTAGAGGTAACTTTAAAAAACAAAATCTTAAAAAAAAAAGAGCAACTTCATATAGTTTGGCCTGATAGTAATTTGCTCACACGTACTGCGGCATGGTGTCCGTGTGAAACCCAAAGCAATGTATCTCCTTTCTTCGTAGCACTATCCAAAACGTAAGGTCCTGACAGTCCTTTGACTCTTAGACAAACTGAGATGGCACACATTTTATGTGGACACTGCCCCTTGTCTGAACTATCTACTGTTGTGTAACAAATTGATCTAAAACTTCAGTGGCTTAAAACCATAAAGATGATCTCACACAGTTTCTGAGGGTCAAGGATCCAGGAAAGGCTTAGCCAGCTTTTCCAGGTCAAAGGCTCTCATGACGTTGCAGTCAAGACATCAGCTGGCGCTATAGTCACTGGTGGGCTTGACCGAAGCTAGAACATACATTCTCAATGGGGGTTTTATTTCCCCCAAGGGAGCGAAAATTTGTTCTTGAGGGTGGGGGCAAAACAATCTTAGATATTACGTGATATGTGGTCCTCTAAAGCTCAACTTTATCTGACAAAATCTTTATTTTNGCCGAAGTTGGATGCTTAACTGACTGAGCCACCCAGGCGCCCCTTATCTGACAAAATCTTATTCTTTAGTATTTAATTTCTCTTATTAGAGAAATTAATATGAGTATATCAAAAGTTTAAATAATTTAACATTTCTCTTTAAGGGAGTGTCTTAGTCCGTTCGGGCTGCTATAACAAAAGACCACAGGCTGAGTGACTTATAAAACACAGAAATTTATTTCTTACAGTTATGGAAGCTAGAAGCTCAAGATGAAATCACCTGTAGATTCAGAGTCCGGTGATGGCCTGCTTCCTGGCTGGTGGCTGACATGCCCTCTCTGTATCCTCACATGGCAGAAGGTGTGGGAGCTCTCTGGGGGTCTCTTTCATAAAGACCCTCATCCCATTCATAAGGATTCTACCCTCATGGCCTACTTACCCCCCAAAGGCCCCACCTCCTGATACCAACATCTTGGGGCTTCAACATATGAATTTTGGGGAGAGACATTCATTCTATAGCAAGGGGTAAAAAAACAAAACAAAACAGGAGGGACCTGGGTAACTCACTTGGTTGAGCATCTGGCTGTTGGTTTTGGCTCAGGTCATGATTCCAGAGGTGTGAGATCAAGCCCCAAGTAGGCGTCTGCATGAGTGTGGACCCTACCTAAGATTCTCTCTCTCTCTCGGGGCGCCTCGGTGGCTAAGTCGGTTAAGCGTCTGACTTCGGCTCAGGTCACGATCTCGTGTTTGGTGGGTTCGAGCCCCACATCAGGCTCTGTGCTGACAGCCAGCTCAGAGCCTGGAGCCTGTTTCAGATTCTGTGTCTCCCTCTCTCTCTGACCCTCCCCTGCTCACACTGTCTCTCTCTATCTCAGAAATAAAACGTTAAAAAATAAAAAAAAAAAGATTTTCTCTCTCTCTCTCTTTTTCTCTGTCCCTGTCCCTTTCTCATGCAAGTGCTCTCTCTCTAAAAAAAAAAAAAAAAATACAACAAAAAAAAACCAGGTAAGCTATGCAAGGCCAGAGGATCCTTTCCCACTAGGGCTCACTCCCAAAGCTGCTGGCATGGAGCGCAGATACTTGCCATGCGAGCCTCTCCTCCAGCTGCTTCTGTGTCCTCACAACTTGACAGTTGACTTTCCCCAGGATGAGTGATCCAGGAGAGCACGCAAGGAGGGAGCTGCAATGTTTCCTATAATCTGGTCTGCGTTTCATCCCATCACCTCTCGGGGCTCAGTCTCACGAACTGCCGAGATCATGATCTGAGCCAAAATCAAGAGTCAGGGCTCAACCAACAGAGCCATCCAGGCACCCCAGGCATTCTACCTTGACGGGTGCATCCCAACCCCAGCCCTCATTCTCTGAATACTTGTCAACACTTGGTAGGATCAGATGTTTAAGTATTTGTCCATCTGAAAGATTTGAAATCATCTCTCGCGGTTTTAATTTGCATTTTCTTGATTGAGAACCTTTTCATATGGCTGCTTGATGTATCTTCTTTTTTTTTAAATTTTTTTAAATGTTTTATTTATTTCTTGGAGAGAGAGAGAGAGAGAGACAGCGTGAGCAGGGGAGGGTCAGAGAGAGAGGGAGTCACAGACTCTGAAACAGGCTCCAGGCTCTGAGATGGCAGTCAGCACAGAGCCCGATGCGGGGCTCGAACCCACGAACCGCGAGATCATGACCTAAGCGAAAGTCGGACACTTAACCGACTAAGCCACCCAGACGCCCTGCTTGATGTATCTTCTTATGTGGATTGCCTCTTTATATCTTTTGCACATTATTCTGTTGGATTGTCTTTCATTTTTAAAAGTGATTGCAGAAGTTCTTAATGTATTCTGTATATATATAATATATATATGATATGATATATATATATCATATATATATGAATTTTTTCACAGTATGTGGCCTATTTTTTTCACTCTTTAAGAAATGATGCTTTTGAGGGGTGCCTGGGTGGCTCAGTCGGTTAAGCGTCCGACTTCGGCTGAGGTCATGATCTCACGGTTGGTGGGTTCAAGCCCCACATTCGGCTCTGTGCTGACAGCCATCTCAGAGTCTGGAGCCTGTTTCGGATTCTGTGTCTCCCTCTCTCTCTGCCCCTCCCCCACTAGCTCTCTCTCTCTCTCAAAAATAAACATTAAAAAATAAAAAAAAAGAAATGGTGCTGTTGAATGAACAGATATTTTAAAAACTCTAGGTCACAAAGTATTCCCTTAGGTTTCCTTTTCTTTTTTTTAAGTTTATTTATTTATTTTGAGAAAGAGAGAGAGAGAGCTCGGGTGGGGCAGAGAGAGGGAGAGGGAGAGATCCCAAGCAGGCTTCACACTGTCAGCACAAAGTCCGACAGAGGGATGGAACCCACTAGTCATGTGATCGTGACCTGAGCTGAAACCAAGAGTCTGATGTTTAACCGACTGAGCCCCCAGGTGTCCTTCCCCTATATTTTCTTATAAAAATTTTTAGGTTTTGCTTTTTACATTGAATCTTTTTTTCTCCTCAGGTAGATTTTTATGCATAAGGTGAGGCAGAGAACCAGAAATGTTTAAACTTGTGTGTGTATCGCAACAATATATATATTTCCTTGATGATATAAAATTTACATATGTGCATATAATTTTGCTAATATGAATATTGTTACAATATAACAGTCAATATATGTTATATATATTAATTTATATGGAAATATGTACAGACCTTCCTCGACTTAAATGAGGTTACACCCTGATAAACCTGTTATAAGTTGAAAATATTGTAAGTCAAAACTGCACTTAATATGCCTAATCTGGGGTGTCCGGGTGACTCAGTCGGTTGAGTGTCTGACTTTGGCTCAAGTCATGATCTCACAGTTCGTGAGTTCGAACCCCACGTTGGGCTGTGTGTTGACAACTCAGAGCCTGGAGCCTGCTTCTGATTCTGTGTCTCCCTCTCTCTCTGTGCCTTCCCTGCTCATGTTCTGTCTCTCTCTCTCGAAAATAAATTAAAACAGTAAAAAAACTTTTTGTAAAAATATGCCTAACCAGGGCGCCTGGGTGACTCAGTCGGTTAAGCGTCTGACTTCGGCTCAGGTCATGATCTCGCAGTTCGTGAATTCAAGCCCCGCATCGGGCTCTGTGCTGACAGCTCAGAGCCTGGAGCTTGCTTCCAATTCTGTGTCTCCTTCTCTGCACCTCCCCTGCTCACACTCTGTCTCTCTGTCTCTCAAAAATAAATAAACGTTAAATAAATAAATACATTAATTAATTAAAATATGCCTAACCTAGCTTAGTCTGGCCTGCCTTAGACATGCTCAGAACACAGACATGAGCCTCTGGTTGGGCACAATCATCCACCACAAAGCCTATTTTATAAAGAATTGTTGACTATCGCATGTAATTGACTGAGTCCTGTACTGAAAGTGACAAATGGAACAGCTATGTGAGCGCAGGTGGCTGTCCATGTACGGCCTGTTGACCCTCCGGACTGTGTGGCTGACTGGGAGCTGTGGCCACTGCCCAGCATCATGGGAGAGGGTGGGGCCACAGAATGCTGACCCAGTACAAGATCCAGATTCAAGATTTGAAGTATGATGTCTCCTGAATGTGTTTTCTTTTCCCACTACCATAAAGTTAAACGTTTTAATTCAAATCATGATAAGTTGGGGACTGTAATATATGCTAACATACAAATATTCATACACACACTCTTTAGTTAACACATACATTAGGGAGTTAGCTATATCCTTTTCCAAATCAGATATAGAATACTTTTTTTTAAATATTTTTATTTATTTCTAGGNGTGTATTTCAACATGCATATTTTCCACTGTTCTATGACTTCAAGAAGTTTTATCTTTCTCTGAGGTTACTCAGAAGGGGCCTCTAATCTCTATTTGACCTAACTCAAGTGCATCCTGATTAAGGGGTCAGTATTCTCAGCCTACTCTGAATTTTCAGTGGTGCTCTGTAGTGACCATAGGGCATTTGCCATGTCCTGCCTCATCTAATAATTAATTATGTGCTATCTCTTTCCTCCAGGGACTAGAGGTCTTATTCCTCTCTGCATAATGGGGTCTCAGGGAAGTGTGCTGCACATGGTAGGTGCTGCATAAACATTCACACCATTTCTGGTCTTATTCATTTGGATAGGATTCAATTTGTGTCAACTTTGAAATATTTTTATTCATATAATTTTTTGTTTAAAAATTTATTTTTTTTATTTTTAATGTTTTTTAATTTTTATTTCTGAGAGAGAGAGAGAGACAGCGTGAGCAGGGGAGGGCCTGAGAGGGAGGGAGACACAGAATCCAAAACAGGCTCCAGGCTCTGAGCTANGAAAGTCGGACGCTTAACTGACTAAGCCACCCAGGCGCCCCATACTTTTTTTTTTTTTTTTAATTATTGCATTGCAGGGTCATGAGTTCAGTAAAATTTACCCAGACTCCTACTGATAGACATTTAGGTTACTTTTGGTGTTTGCTATTACATCTACTGTTCCAATACACAGTATATGCACATATATTGTGCTAAACAACAAAATTCAATAAAACTCTTATTGGCTTTATTCGACAATGCATGAATTAGGCAGCATTGATCTAGAAGAAATGAGCTCTGAGGAGCTGTACAAAATGGAAAGCTTTTATAAGCAGAAGGGCCAGGAAGAAAGTTTCTAGCATAAAGTGCATTGTTTCAGGCAAGATCACCTCCCTGTGGGGGACTCTAGGGGTCTGCCCTGCAGATTACCTCACTAGTGCTCACCAGGTAATCCCAGACTGAGGTGGTCAAAGGTTACATCCCTGGGAGAGGCTGAAACTGTAGCTCATTTAGATATTAAGTTTTGGTTTGCTGACAAGGACTTAGCACAAGTGACTCCATTTTGGAGGCTGTTGTTTCTTTTTTAACAACTGATTTCTACAAATACATTTGTAGGATTAATTCTTAGATTATAGATGCTAAATCTAAAGTATGCACNTCACAAACCGTGAGATCATGACCTGAGCCGAAGTCAGACACTTAACCAATTGTGCCACTCAGGTGCCCCTTGAATTATTTTAAAAATGTTTATTCATTTTTGAGACAGAGAGAGAGAGAAAGAGAGAGAGAGAGAGAGAGAGAGAGAAGGAGGGAGGGGCAGGAACAGAGGGGGATGGAGGATCTGAAGCAGGCTCTGCACTGACAGCAGAGGGCCCGGTGAACCACGAGATCGTTACCTGAGCTGAAGTCAAGCACTCAACCGACTAAGCCACCCAAGCGCCCCTCAACTTTGGATTTTATTCGAACTGATGCGTATTGGTTGAATGGAGTACTTTGGGCCAATCATAAAAACAAACAATTCCTTGGAAGTGAGAGCTGTTCTTGCTCACCAAATGGATAAGAGTAGAGTGTTTTAAAACTGTAGTGCACTAAAATTCGGCTGATTCGTTAATGTTACTAGTTGATGTTATCCCAGTGGTTTCTGATTTTAGACACTTTCTTATTCCACTGCTTTTTTTCCCCTGTTCTGGAAAGAACCNTTGGGTTCTGTGCTGACAGCTTAGAGCTTGGAGCCTGCTTTGGATTCTGTGTCTCCCTCTCTGCCCCTCCCTCACTTATTCTCTTTCTCTCAAAAATAAATTAAAATGCTAAAAAATTTTAAAGTATGCACATAGAAATTTCTTTTTGATCGCCCTCCAAAAAAGATTGTGCCAAGTCACATCCCTCCATCAATGTGTGAGAATGTCTGTCTCCCTCCGCCCACCCTCCCCCTACTTGAATCTTTCCTAAATGCAAACCAATATTCTTTCATCACAGACCAGGTCAGCAGAGGCTACCCGGAAATAACGATGTATATGTTACTGCCAGATAAAGTCATTTGAGTCCCAAACAAAATTTCTAAAGTGAAAAGAAGATAAGAGCTCTTAAATCTGCTGAGGCTGCTCAGATGTTCAAGGCTCATACTCTGCTGTTCAAAAATTCTCCTACATTTGAATAGTATTTACATCAGTAAGCATGATTTCAGCACCTAGCCTAAGTAAGCCTAGCTTAAAGAATCAGAAATTTTTTGGGGCGCTTGGGTGGCTTAGTCGGTTAAGCGTCCGACTTTCGCTTAGGTCATGATCTCACAGTTCGTGGGTTCGAGCCCCGCGTCGGGCTCTGTGCTGACAGCCAGCTCAGAGCCTGGAGCCTGTTTCAGAGTCTGTATCTCCCTCTCTCTCTGACCCTCCCCTGCTCACGCTGTCTCTCTCTCTCTCTCCTAGAAATAAATAAAAAATATTTTTTAAAAAGTTATGTTCATTTGGGGCACCTGGGTGGCTCAGTTGGTTAAGTGTCTGACTTCAGCTCG
>NW_027533280.1:3369645-3369821 GCF_008692635.1 Crocuta crocuta | reverse complement strand
AAATAAAAAAAATAAGAATCAGATATTTTTTGGTCACTAACCAGGAAGTTTGGAGCGGGGTTGGGCCTTCAAGGGTGGGTTGATGCAGTGACTCAGTAATTTTCTCAAGCACCCAAACATTTTCTTCTCTTTCTTTCACTCTTTCACTGCTACCTGCAGTCTGGTTCATCCTAAGA
>NW_027533280.1:3334496-3369627 GCF_008692635.1 Crocuta crocuta | reverse complement strand
AAAAAAAAAAAAATTAAATATTTTAAGTTACATTCATTTGGGCACTTGAGTAGCTCAGTTGGTTAAGCCTCTGACTCTATTTTTTTTTTAATGTTTATTTATTTTGAGAGAGAAAGCACAAGCAGGAGAGGAGTGGAGAGAGAGGAAGATAGAGAATCCAAAGCAAGCTCCATACTGGCAGCATAGACCCTAACGTGGGGCTTGATCAAGAGTCAGACACTTAACTGACTGAGCCACACAGGCACCCCAAGCCTCTGACTCTTGATCNCATAATTTGGGGAAAGTGAGTATTGCGTTCTCTATATTCACTACACTGGTTTGATTTTCTTTTTCTTTTCACATTTATTTATTAATGATTTATTGTCAAATTGGCTAACATACATTGTATATAGTGTAGTCTTGGCTTCTGGAGTAGATTCCCATCACTCATCACTTACATACAACACCCAGTACACATCCTGAAGTAACCTGTGGAAACATCTGGAGGTCTTCTCAAAGGGAGAGAGCAAACTCTTACCTTTCTTTTCTAACTTACGCTGACTGGAATATAGACATGATGGCTGGAGCTGCAATCACGATGTTGATCCCGAATGGAAAACCACTTGTGACTGTTAATCTACGCTTATTTTAGTAAAAATTTCAGTTAAAAGAGGGAAGAAGAGGGGCGCCTAGGTGGCTCAGTCAGTTAAATCTCCCACTTCAGCTCATGTCATGGTCTTGCAGTTGGTGAGTTCAAGTTCTGAACTAAAAGCTAAAAGCTAGAAGGTAAAAGCTAAAAGCTCAGAACCTGGAGCCTGCTTTGGATTCTGTGTCTNAAGGCACCCCAAGCCTCTGACTCTTGATCTCAGCTCAGGTTTTTATCTCAGGGTTGTGAATTCAAACCCTGCATTGGGCTCCACTCTGGGCATGAAGCCTACTTAAAAAAAATTTTTTTTATATTTGCCAAGACTACAGATTGCACTAAATGATTACATGATGCATGAGAATTTTCAGTTAAAGAACTGAAGAGACTTACAATACTTTGCTTGAAATATACATGGTAGTAGATTTTTAAAAATAGCCCCAATCTTTTTTTCATTTTTTAAAATGTTTTATTTATTTTTGAAAGAGAGACAGAGACAGCGTGAGCAGGGGAGGATCAGAGAGGGAGACAGAATCCGAAAGAGGCTCCAGGCTCTGAGCCAGCTGTCAGCACAGCACAGAGCCCGACACGGGGCTCGAACCCACAAACTGTGAGATCATGACCTGAGCCGAAGTCAGATGCCACCCAGGCGCCCCAAAATAGCCCCAAACTTTTGTAGCTCGTGTGTTCAAGAGGTTGGATCTAAGCTGGTCTTGCTGACTTACAATAGATGTGGTAGAAGTGACCCTGTGTGAATGTCACAGTCTAGGCCTTACGAGGCCTTGTGGTGTCTACTCTTGCCTTCCCCACATGCTTTTGCTACTTATAAGTTAGTTCATCGTAGACTGTTGAATGGCATAAGATCACCAGGAGAGAGGGGCCCAGTTGATAAATAGTATGAAGGCCCCAGACATGGGGGTGCAGTATCTTGGCTCCTCGGTCCCCGTCAAGCCACCAAATAAATGTAGCCTCATAAGTGAATCTAGGATGAACAGAACTGCCCAGCCAACCTACAGAATCACAAGTTATAATGAATCATTGATTATTGACAGGAAGTTTTGGGATCATCAGTCACACAGCAATAGAGAACTCACACAGACACAAACTTTAGCATATCATTAGACATTCCAAATTCTTAGCCAAATTTCAATGATTCATATCAAGAAAATGCATTATTAGAAGTAAAATGCCCTGGCTCAGCTGGAAGAGCATGTGACTCTTGATCTCAGGATTGTAAGTTCGAGCCCCACGTTGGGTGTAGAGTTTACTTAAAAATAAAAATATATCGGGGCACCTGGGTGGCTTAGTCGGTTAAACGTCCGATTTTCGCTTAGGTCATCATCTCGCGGTTCATGGGTTCGAGCCCCGCGTCGGGCTCTGTGCTGACTGCCAGCTCAGAGCCTGGAGCCTGTTTCAGAGTCTGTGACTCCCTCTCTCTCTGACCCTCCCCTGCTCACGCTGTCTCTCTCTCTCTCTCCTAGAAATAAATAAAACATTAAAAAAAAAATCTATGGATATAGATCTTGTGGTTTCGTGAGTTCGAGCTCTGCATGGCGCTCTCTGCTGTCCGCGCAGGACCTGCTTGGGATTCTCTCGCTACCACTTTCTCTGCCCCTCCCCCATTCGCACTGTCTCTGTCTCTCTCAAGCATAAATAAAAACCTTAGAAATACATAAGATAAAATCTTTAAAAGTAAATACAAAAAAATAAAATGCCCAGAAAGTAGATGGTTGAGGTAAAATTTATGAAAGTTAAAGAATTTAAATAATCAATTAAGATAATAAGCACATGAAATTTAGGAATAAATTTACTAGGTGCCCTTCACATGTACATATGGTCACCATATACTAGGAGAGGAACATATCCTTGCCTTTAGAGTTAATAGTGAGCTTAACTTCCTTAATAATTCGGAAAAATGAAAGGATAAGAAAAGCTATTTTAGGGCGCCTGGGTGGCTCAGTTGGTTAAGTGTCCAGCTTTGGTTCAGGTCATGATCTCACAGTTTGAGGGTTCAAGCCCGTGTCAGGCTCTGTGCTGACAGCTCAGAGCCTGGAGCCTGCTTCAAATTCTGTATCTCCCTCTCTCTGCCCCTCCCCTGCTTGTGCTCTTTCTCTGTCTCTTAAAAATAAAATGTTAATGTTAAAAAAAAAAAAGAAAAAGAAAAGCTGTTTTTTAAAAATTATTCAAGGATATAAGTTCTCAGATAGTTGGATTACTACCCACAGACTCCTTAATCTTCATTGTATTTTAAAAATCAACACAACAGTTGTGCCTGGCTGGCTCAGTTGGGTGAGCGCGGGACTCTTGATCGCAGGGTTGTGAGTTTGAGTCCCACATTCAGTGTAGAGTTTACTTAAATAAACTAAAAAAAAAAAAAACAAAGAAACAATATAACAACAAAACTATATACTAATGCCTTTATAGATATAGATGTAAACTCTTCCACAAAATACTAGCAAACTGAATCCACCAATACACATTATGATCAAATAGGATTTATCCCAAGAATGCAAAGTTGGTTTAACATATGAAAAGTAAATTAATGGATGGGGCTCCTGGGTGGCTTAGTCGGTTAAGCGTCCGACTTTCGCTTAGGTCATGATCTCACGGTTCATGGGTTCGAGCCCCGCGTCGGGCTCTGTGCTGACTGCCAGCTCGGAGCCTGGAGCTGGTTTCAGTCTGTGACTCCCTCTCTCTCTGACCCTCCCCTGCTCACACTGTCTCTCTCTCTCTCTCTCCTAGAAATAAATAAAACATTAAAAAAAATTTAAGAAAAAAAAAAGTAAATTAATGGAATACACTATATCAAGAGAATAAAGGACAAAAACTCCTGATCATGTCAATAAAGAATTCAACACTGCTTCATGAGAAAACAACCAACTATGAAATCAACACAATCCATTCCCTTCATAACTGATGAATATTCAGTAGATCATTTATGTTCTGTGCCTGCAGTTACTTATGTATTCCTTTGTAAAATACACTTGATTACAACTTTTTCTTAAGAGTACAGTAAGGCTTATGTCTGCCTGTATATCGTAAATATCCCCAGGAGTGAATCATTCACACAAAGCATATTAAAACATGATGGTAATTTCACTCGGAATAAAGAATGAAATTAGGAAATTGCTTTGGTTTGCCAAAAATGAAATGTGCTTCATGGTGAAGGAAGGTTAAGTGAGGATGAAACAGAGAAACTTCCGTATTGGCAGGGACCTCAGAGGTCAGAGTCTTAACTGCGCATGAAGCCAACTATCCACCACCATGCTAGCCAGTCTCTATTACCGTAAGCCAGTGGGATATTTTAACTTCCAAATCTAGTCACGTAATCAGTGAAATTTTATTGAGCACTTACTATTGTGCCAAACACTCCTCTAGGCGCTTGGACAAAGAGATCCCTGTCTTGCAGAACTGAAATCCTAGTTGGGGAAGGCAGATGATAAGCCACAAGAAATTGTGTAATATGTGAAAGAGTGAAAAGTGCTGTGGAAAAGAGAGAGTAGATCAAGGGACATTGGGAGCAATTTGGTGGTGTGTGTGCATGTATGGAGTTTTCAACCAGGCCGTCAGGGCAGTCTCACTGAGAAGGTGAGATATTAGCACCCACTTCAAGGCAAGGAGGGACTTGGAGCATCTGGGTGGCTCAGTCGGTTAAGCATCTGACTTTTGATCTCGGCTCAGGTCATGATCTCACGGTTTGTGAGACTGAGCTCTGAGTGGGACTCTGCCTTGACAACGTGGAGCCTGCTTGGGATTCTCTTGCTCTCTGCCCCTCCCCCACTCTGTTTCCCTCTCTCAAAAAAAAAAAAAAAAGCACTGAGGGACCCAGCCATTTGGATTTCAGGAGGAAAACAGCCAGGCAGAGGAAACAGCCAGAACAAATGCCCTACACAGGCCTGAGAAACCCCTCCTCTGGATGCTCTAATGCGGGGTTCTTAATGGTGCGTCCATAAGCCTCCTGGGGAGAATTGGGGAGAACTTCCCATTTCATTTATGAATATAGGCAACACATTCTGTTCCTCCCCCATGCCTGTGACCCGTGCTCATCTTTGATTCTCAAAGTCATGAAACTATATTAGGTTTCCACTTCTCTCATACAGTAAGGTCACAGTAGGTCTCCGTATGTTCCTATATGAAAACTTTAACTTTTTAAAATTATTTGAGAGAAGGCAGAGAAGGACAAATATCCTATGTTTGCACGTATAGGAGGATTAGGAGGAACTTGGCGGAGGAACAAGGGGGAGAAGAAGGGCGGAAATGGTGGGGGAAAGGGAGAGAGGCAAACCATGAGAGACTCTTGAATGCTGACAAAAACTGAGGACTGATGGATGTAGGGGGGGAGGGGGGGATGGGCACGGAGGAGGACACTTGTAGGGATGAGCACTGAGTGTTATGTGGAAACTAATCTGACAATAAACTATTTGTAAAAAAAATAAATAAATAAATAAAATTATTTGAGAGAGAGAGTGAGAGAGTGCACACACGTAAGCAGGGGAGAGGGGCAGAAGGAAAGAGAGAGAATCTCAAGCAGGCTCCATGCTCAGCACAGAGTCCAACGCAGGGCTTGATCCCAAAACCCTGGGATCATGACCTGAGCCTGAGTCGGACGCTCAGCCAACTGAGCCACCCAAGCGCCCCCACATATGTAAAATTTAAATGGAAACGATGCGACAACCAGCACTGTAGCTGGTTTACGGAGCGACAGGTCAGGACAGGCACTGAAGGCACATGGTAGGAGCAGAAAGAAACTTGTTAGGAGCCCGTGAGAAATTTGCCCTGGGTCTAGTCCCACAACCTGTGCTAATCCAGTTTCATTTGTCATTCTCACTTCTGACGAATGGACTAGGCTCTGGCACGGTAAACACTAAGCACTCACTCTGGTATGATGTCACCCTACAGAGGAGCGATCTCAGCTGTCTAGCATGATAGAAAGTGGAGTCAGAGTTTAAATCCCTTGCATTTACTGTAATTCCTTGTATTACAAAAATTCCAAATACAGCCAGATCAGCAATAGTTAATTGTTGAAAACTGCATTTCTGATATCTAGAATTTGTGATATACAAAATTTCCCATTACCACAGATATAAGAGAAGGATTCAGATCCTAACTTTTTTTTTTTTGCATGATCTGTTTCTTCTTTAGGTTAGATTGTAAAATATTTTTGGCATTCTGCTAGTCATTCTAGTTGTTTGTTTTTTGTTTTCTCATTTAATCCAAATGTGAAAAAATAATCCAATAAAAGGAAAGACAATTATCTTTTCAGTATATTCAGAAAGAAAACCCAAAAGATAGTGACTTATTAGGGCATAATATGAACCAAATATGGGTAGTAATTAATAAACTCATCTACATGAAAACAAACTGGAGAGAATTACAAGTCTTACTGGTCACACAAATTAAATACTGGGGCAGAGATAATGTTTCAATATCAGTTTCAATCAATAACCACATTATTGGATATCTGATGGTGAATCTGCAAAACAAAAAGTCTTTTGGAAAATAGATCACACCAAAATTAGTCATTCATAAACAAAAAGATTCCAAGATTTGACTCTTCTACAAAAAGTACCATAAACAAGTTAAACTATACAAGGCAGATTAAAAACACAATTTTGCAGTGTGCCTAACAAAAGATAATAGAAAGTGCAAGGAGGGGAGGGACAGAGAGAGGGAAAGAGAGAATCCTAAGCAGGATTTGCACTCTCAGCTCAGAGTCTGATGCAGGGCTCAAACTCGTGAACCGTGAGATCATGACTTGAGTCGAAACCAAGAATTGGACCTTTAACCAACTGAACCACACAGAGGCCCCAAAAGACATATATTTTTATATATCATTAAGGAAACAAATAGAACCGAACAAAGTATATGAAGGCAATTTACGGAAGAAATGAAAATTACGAAAAACCCCATGAGATATCCAATCTGATAACCTAGGAATGCATCCTATAAATGTACTTCCATAAGTATTTAAGGATTTACCTTTAAAAAGTGTTCACTGCAGCATTGTTAACAACAAAATATCATAAACAATATTGAATAAATGTGGTATGCTACCTTGTAGCCATTAATAAACTAGAGGCAGGAGAGCCTGGGTGGCTCAGTTGGTTAAGTGTCCACATCTTGACTTTGACTCAGGTCATAATCTCAAGGTTTGTGAAGTCGAGCCCCACATTGGGCTCTGTGCTGACAACACGAAACCTTCTTGGGATTCTCTGTCTCTCTCTCAAAAATAAAAATTTAAACAGTAAAGAAATACATTTTAAAAAACATTTTATTACTTTTTATTTAGAGAGAGAGTGGGGGAGGGACAGAGAGAGAAAGATAGAGTCCCAAGCAGGCTCCTCGCTCAGCACAGAGTCCAGTGCGGGACATGATCCCACAACCCCGGAATATAATGACCTGAGCCGAAATCAAGAGCTGGATGCTCAACGAACTGAGCCATCCAGATGCCTGCCCCAAGGCATTTTATAAAGTTTATTTATTTTGAGAGAGACAGACAATGCAAGTGGGGAAAGTACAGAGGAGAGACAGGATTCGAAGCAGACTCTGTGCTGGCAGCACAGGGCTTGAACTCCTAAACCTGTGAGATCATGACCTGAGCCGAAACCAAGAGTCAGAGGCTAATTCATCTGCCATCCAGGTACCCCTAAAACATTTTTCTCATTGTTTTCTGAGAGAGAGAGAGAGAGAGAGAGAGCGAGCGCACACACAAGCAGGGGAGTGGGACGGGAAGTGGGTGTGGGGGATTTCAAGCAGGCTCCACGCTCAGCGCAGAGCCTGACACCAGCCTCCATCCCAGGGCCTGGGATCATGACCTGAGCCAAAATCAAGAGTCAGACCAGGCACCCAGGCACACCTATAGAACATTTTAAAAAATTCTTAGTTACATATATATGCTCAGGAAAAGGTATACCAAACCATGAACAATGATTTTTTTCCCCTCAATGTTGTGATTATAAAGGACTTTATACTATTCTGTTTGGATTTACAAAACAAATATGTATTATACTTATAATCAAGAAAAAATCAAGAATTTCCACTTTGGGAAAGAAAAAAAATTGGGGTTTAGAAAATTAGTAAAAAAGAGATTTCTATACTGTATGAAGAAAACTGGGGTAGGCATCCTTTACAGAATTCCCTTCAAATTGATGGCTTTGTTACTTCTGCTTATAATTCAAAAAGTAAAGATTTTAAAGAAAAATCAAGTCTCTCATTTTGCTCTTTAAGTAGTTATGAAGGGGTATAGCTGCAAATGAAAATGTACTACAAGTTATGGGGCACCTGGTGGCTCAGTCGGTTGGGCGTCTGACTTCAGCTTGAGTCATGATCTCACGGTTCGTGAGTTCGAGCCCCGCGTCGGGCTCTGTGCTGACAGCTCGGAGCCTGGAGCCTGCTTTGGATTCTGTGCCTCCATCTCTCTCTGCCCCTCCCTGGCTTGTGCTTTCTCTCTCTCTAAAAAATAAACATAAAAAAAAAGAAAGGTACTAGAAGTTAAATCTAAAGCATAGACATTTAACATCAGCTAGTAGAAAGCTACAGGGTGTGAATTTTACAGAGGGGCTGTTTTCTAAATTATAAAATTCACAAATTCAAAATCCAAATATGAATGACAAACACATGCTCTGCAACTGTATAAATAGGGAAGAAGGTCTTTTGGCTCAGTCTAATTTTACCCTCTCCCTCCGTTCCCACCCTCCCTCCAAAAGGCAGTTCTTTAGGAGCCTAAGTAAATAAATATATAAATAATCCCTCCCTTTTTAAACAGCTGTCACATTTTCCTTCCACTCCAATACTCCAGTATAAACCTTCTACCTAGATTGCTGCTAATTTACAAAACATGCCAGTTCAGAGACTTCCCATTTGTTAAGAATATAGAAATGGCTCTGTTATTGTGAACACTTTATAAACAAAGTCAACAAAACAATTTCATCTTGAACATTCTAAAGTAAATTTCGACCATTGAATCAATGAGTACGTTAGGCTGAAGGAAAAGAGGACTTTCCTCACTGCTGAAGAAAAACACAGGTTGTGTGGACACTTTGGCTTCTGGGGAACTGAGTCATGCCTTATGAGCCGTTTGGGTGTTCAAAATGGTTACAACACCCTTGTTGGCTTTGCCTGCTAATGACAAGCTACGAAGTATGAGCCAGAAAGGCAAAATGGTTCCAGCAGAGAACCTGAAGAATAGAACCAATTAGGAGGAACCTGGTGGGTGGAAAGCAGGTTCTTTTTGACCACTTAAGGAAATGCAACCTTTCAAAACAAGAAATGGGTTATTTGGTGTTTTACTAAGGGCAGGGCCCTTTTCCCACTTACCAGCCCAAGGAGATGAGAGCTGGTCTTGTTTCAGCAACCTGTGTTACAATCCACATTCCTTTTAACCCAAGGCAAAGATTAGAAACCGGTCCCTAGCCCTGTTCCAAGTCCATCCTGAAGTACAAGTGTTTGCTTATGACCTCACCTCCCCACACCTGGTGATCTGTCACCGTGCGGACAAGTCCACACAACGGCTTACTGTTCCGCCCAGCGCTCTCTGTAATACTCAAATACAGCAAGTAGAACACACTTGAAAAATGGGGTACCTTCCTGAGGCGACTACTCGTGCTGCGGAGGCTTCCTTCTGTGAATGTCTCTTCTCTCCAATTCATTCTCCATTCTGCCTTAGGATTCATCTTCCTAAAATACACTTGGATGAGGTCACTCATCAAAAGATCTTGAAGCAAATCCTTTTCCCTAATAAAATCCAAACTCCATGGCAAAGCAATCAAGAGTTCTCCGCATCAGTGAGTCAACAACCCTTCTGAAAGTCTTTTCTACCCTCCTACATTTCTTGAGCGTTCCTGCTTATGTTATTCATACTATTTCCTGTACATTCAATATTCCTTTTGTCTATGGAAATCCTTCTACCTCCCCCTTAGAAAAAAAATTTTTTAATGTTTATTTATTTTTGAGACAAAGGGACAGAGCATGAGTCGGGGAGGGACAGAGAGTGAGCGAGACACAAAATCCAAACCAGGCTCCAGGCTCTGAGCTGCCAGCAGAGGCCGACACGGGGCTTGAACCCACAGACCGTGAGATCATGAACTGAGCCTAAGCCTGTCACGTAACCGACTGAGCCACTGGGTGCCCCTTTCTACCTCCCCTTTAAGGCTTAGCTCAAAGTTTCTTCTCTTTCCATCTCTTTCCAGAAGTCTTTAAGTACTTTTCAAATGAACACGCAAGCCCACAGCCCCATGTGTTTGAGGCCAGTCCTCCCTGCTCCTCCTGCTTCCCAAATGGCCCCAGGACCTCGCCCTGGTCACGTGGCCACTTTGCTGTCTCTATAGTTAAGGCTGAAATAAGACTCATGCTTATGAGCCACCATCTTCTGCTAGTGTGCAGGCTACTTGAAGCAGATTCTATCATTTTCTCATTTTAATGCCCCAAAGTACATAGAACAACATGAGTTGTGTCCTCAGTAAGTAATTGAACAAGTGAAAAACAGAAGCTAATTTTGAAGAAACCAGTGCCTTTACAGAGCTTTCGGTAAGGAGGCAGCACGGTGGTTCAAAGTGTGGATTCGAGGGTCAGCACGCCCAGGAGTTAGGGTCACTATGTGACTTACCAGCTGTGGGTCTGAGGCATTTCCTCTAAAATGTCAAGTTAACCCCACCTACCTAATATGGGGGTTGTGAAAATGGGGCAATGCCACAAAACACCTTAACATGAGAACCGTGGCTTCCGCTACGGGGAGAGCTGCTAGGTATCTCTGGTGTTGTGGTGCAGTTCTTACAGGGGCACTTAGCTCCTTCTGTGATTTAGGGAAGGTGCGGGTCCTTAGTTGAAGACCACTTCTACAGTGACAAGTCCCTGTAACTCTCAAGGCCACTGGTTTCCTCTCACATACTTAAGTGGTGACAACACATTTACTTGACAAAAATAGAGTAAGATAATGTATCTAAAAGCACTACACAAACCTTCTCATGTACTTCAACTCTGAGAAAAAAGCCAAGACGAATTTAACATTTTACTCAATCTCTAGCACATTCTGTGAGGGCCTTGGAAATAAACTGCCCCTTTCATATGACAGTCTTTCCCTTTATTCTTTACAGAAGAGTAAATTTGGCTATTCAAATCCTCAAAATGAAAAGGAAATTTGGAATGGTCTGGAATGACCGTCGCTGGCTCCCTCTGCTGGCCTGAGAGCAAGATCACACTACCTGAGGCTAAAAGTTCAAGATCAGCTACATGTTTATTTTCAGGGATGCGAATGTAACAATGTGATGGCATTCCATTTAAATACAAAAAAAACAGAGTTCATCTCCTTCTTATATATCTGATAATTAAAAGCAATTTATGTCTACTTTTTATTTTTATCCATTAATTATCTTAAGGTTTAAATTTAGAAAGTTATTTTTGTACAAAGGCTAGCTGCCCTCTTTTTTTCCCCCAAAATAAGTACTTTAAAAGATTTTGCTGTCTCTATAGTTAAGGCTGAAATAACACTGAAAACACTCAAACTTGCATTTTCCTAGATTTTCTTTGCTACCACAAATTTTTGCAACCACATAATTTACTTCCAAACTTACACGGTTGGGTACACTAACTGTGAAGCACTTTTTTTGTATTCAAAGTCTTAGATTATGTATATGAAAGCTAATTTATTAAACCTTTGTACACAAAGATGAACGTACCTGTATAGCAAACTTATATGAAGAATGATGTTACAAAAAAAGTAAAAGTGTTATTAAAATTGATGTGTGTAAATCACTTACAAAAATACCCCAAATGGGATAAAGCTGCTCATCCCTGATTTTTCTCATTTGGTTGTCAGAGTTGAAATATGAATTTAAAATGGTTAGAATTTTTTTCTTTTAAAAAGTGATCTATTAAACTTATATACAGGATAATTAGCAAAATGTAGAAAGGGAAAACAATGTACAAAAGACAGATAAAAACCATCACTCCTGACAGACACTCACAACCCAAAAGTAGTATAAACCTTAACAAACTATCTCTAAACCAGCTCGTACTTACATCCCGTCCCCGCAAGTTTTTAGCGATAAGAATAAAATATAGTGAGCCAGCAAGTCCAGTCTTTCTGTTGTTTAAAACAGGCCTGACTTAAGGCCACAGTTAAGCCTTGGATAGATTCTTAAACATGGGAGGGACGAAGAGGAAAACAACTTATCTCCGTTTGGTGCCAACGAACAGAACACAGTCACAGACAAGTAAACAGCTCCTGGCGCTACGTCAAGCAGTTACTCAGAAGCCTTTTTGTTTTTCTGCTGGTTTCGGGGAGAGTTCTTTAACAAGCTTCTTATCCTGAGGTACATTCCAGTAGATTCTGCCATATTCTCAAATTCGAATGGCGTTATTCCAGTTGCAAACTTGCTCATGTCAGGTACAGGACTATGAGTTTTAGCGGCTATTGAGGGACTGGTGTCCACATGAAGGAGCTTCTGACTGCCTCCGTTACTCATGTCACAGTTTGACACAATGCCGCCATTATCAAGAAGGGCGTCATCTTTAGAGTCTATCTGAGTAGACTCTTCCTTTTCCTTCTGACAAAGCAATGTCGGCTCAGAGTCTGGGCTCAGAGAACGTTCAACTTCCGATTTCCGTGTACAAGTGTCTGGTAACTCAGGCTCTTCAGGCATCTGCTTTTCAGAGGTTTTTCCCTCCAGGACGGGGAGGTCTAGCTCATTTGGACAAGGCGAAGAGGCAACCGAGTTCCCAGTTAAAGGTGTGTCAACAGGAATATCGGAATCACTGTTCACACTCTCGGCCTGCTCAAGGGCGGCCCATATCCGCCTCTGCTGTTCTTCGAGTTCTTCCAGAGTCAGGGAGTCCTCATCCATAGCTACCGACGCTGTTCTGGTCTGGGGGGAGTCGCTGGGAGTCAGCGGTGGGGTGCCCTTGGGGAGCGGAGGGGTGAAGATGGGCGGCGGAGTCCCCTGGGGCAGAGGAGGGGGAGTGCCAGGGGGCAGTGGTGGCTGAAACTGAAATGCTTCGCCGCTTGGAGAGACGTGTGGGACCTCCGCATCTGAAAGAAAAAAGTTGTGATACTTCAAGTTGTCACAGCATTTGGTTTTGAACTCAGGTGCGCCCAGAGAGCCAATGGCCAAAGATCACTGGCCGGAGAGGGGATGCCCTGGACCCTCCTGAATCATCAGCACCTGAAAAGAACACCCGCAGGGAGTGCCAGGCTCTGCTGGCACCGGGAAATCCACCTGTTTGCCGTGTGCTGGGTTTCAGAGTGAGGGAACAGCAGCGAAGGCACGGAGGTGGAGAGCGATCCCCAGGCTGTCTGCGGGGACCGCAGAATGGGGCTCACGGAAAAGCGTGGTGGGACAGTGGCTGGAAATGCAGGCTGGCGGGGCTGCAGGAGCCCAAACTGAGGAAACAGGGTGGGGCGCACTCTGGCTTATTTCTGCACGTCTAGTCCAGACTGCCTGCCTCAACTGTGGGTTCCTGTAGCTCGTGGGTCCCTGGTCATCACCACTATATGGCCCAGATGCGACAGATCCGACCTTTCCCTCAAATCTGAACTCCGCTCCTTTGTGCTCTTCTCACTAATGGTACCACCAGTGGTATCTGATTGAAGTCTCTTAACCAGAACCTGCTAATCACTGGAGAGCCCCTCCTCTCTCTCTGCACCCCACCCCCAATCCTTGGCTCCCGGGGACCTACTCTCTCCTGCAGACTGTCATGGCCAAGACATTATTTCAGGAATTCTGGCGTCGTCTGTGCTTTGGACCCCTCTTCCTAATGTCCATTCTCCAAACTATTATCTCTGTGAAGCGTGCGTCTGGGACCACTGACCTTCCCACCTCATTAGAAACCTTCAGTGCTTCCCATCAGGACAAAGGCTGGTCTCCTCTGAGCCTCATAAGGCCTCCATGACCACGCATTTGCGTGCTCGCCCCATGTCATTTCTTCTGCAGGGCTGAAACCCCAGGTGTCACTCTGATTTGGAACCAGTGTGCTGTGATGTCTCACGCGTCTGCATCTGCATCTCCCACGGACTCAGATGCCCTAACCCTGCTCATCTCCACGGTAAGTCCCTGAATTTATCCCTCCAGATGCAGCTCAAAGTCCTTCTTGCTCAGGGCTCTACCACCTCATCCAGCACGGCTGCATGGTTTGTCCCCTCTGACACTATTACATCCTGTAACCAGCTCTGGGGCTCAGTATGGGTCACCACAGGCCACCGTGTTTATATTAAAATGGCGTTTATAGCTCTGCATGCCCAAGTGGAAACTCAGGGCAGCAGTTGTGTCTCATGAATCTTCCTACCCTCAGGGTCTAGTAGAGGTATCCAAAACAGTATAGGTTTTAAAAATTAGGCAAATTCAAAAAATATATTTAAAAAAAAAAGGGTGGGTAGAGCCTGGGTGGCTCAATCAGTTAAGCACTGGACTTTTGGATTTCAGCTCAGGTCATGATCTCATGATTTGTGAGACTGAGCACTGTGTCAGGCAAAATAAAGAACTGAGAATGGATGCTGTTGTCAGGCTGTAGGTACCAAAAGCCTGGCATGTGAACTCTACTATGGCATCAAGAACCCCTAAGGCTGAAACTAAGCCGAGTAAAAAATCTGG
This sequence comes from Crocuta crocuta, assembly GCF_008692635.1. NCBI lineage: Eukaryota > Metazoa > Chordata > Mammalia > Carnivora > Hyaenidae > Crocuta > Crocuta crocuta. The sequence continues at coordinate 3,355,422 of NW_027533280.1, read as the reverse complement.
TAATATGGTTTGGGGGCTTTGATTTTGGATTTTAATCTGTCACCTTTCAATTCTCCCTGGGAATTTGGAAATAAGAAAGGTAAATCCCTTACAATCAAATCAGGGCAATTTATATTAATAGTATCTTATTATTAGGGTATCTACATTCATTTTATCTTCTTTTTCCTTTTTTAAAAGTTTATTTATTCCGGGGCGCCTGGGTGNAGAGAGAGAGAGAGAGAGAGAGAGAGAGAGAGAGAGAATCTCAAGCAGGCTCTGCGCTGACATTGCAGAGCCCAGTACAGAGCTCCAGTACATGAACCGTGAGCTCATGACCTGAGCCGAAACCAAGAGTCGGATACTTAACAGACTAAGCCACCCAAACATCCCAACATTTATTTTATCTTAACGTTGCCATTTCACCTCACCTCAAAACATCTGGCAGCTGTAAGGACTGAAGTAGCTGGGTACAATTTGGGATGGGAAGCAGAGCAAGGAGTGAGTTTTCAGTCTGGGATTCAGAGTAGTTTGGAGTTTATCAAATTAACATAAAGTTCTGATTCATCCCAGAGCTTTCTGGGGGCAAAACCTAAACTACTCCCCAGCAGTCCTAAGGGGAAGCCCAAAGGAAGCGTGGACAGCTCTAGGGGGCGTCTACTGACTTGCTGAGAAGGACTATCACAGTCCTGCTCGGCCCCAGCTTCCATGGTTAAGCCCGCAGGGTTAAGGGAATAAAAAGCCAGAGGAAACCAGAGGACAAGGTGTTTGCTCCACTGTGCGTTTCCAGGACAGGAAGGAGGGTGACTTTCCGGGGAGGGGTCAGAAGAACGGGAGGAATCACTGGGAAAGCCTGGCTCACCTCTGCCCCAGAGCCGAGGATCTCCTGACTCAGGAACTCCATTAACTGGCCCGCTTGGCCCTCACACCAAGCTGTCTCCCACCATACCTTTTATCGGTATGAGGGGGTGTCGCTCTCATCTCCAAGTATAGAATCAAAGCATTTCATTAGTGCTCATAACCTGCCCGGCTTTCCTCCTGGAACTCAGGAGCGTGCACATTCCCTCCACCTTCTCAGTGAGATCAAGACCACAGGAGGAAACCCACCTGAGTCGAGCTCCATGTCTGCGGGGGAGGCTGCTGAACTGCTCTCCTTCCTCTGCTTCTTTGGACTGCTCGGGCTGGACTGGGACGAAGACCTCTTGCTGCCAGACCTCATACTCGGCTGCTGGAGGGGCCCAGCCACGCACAAGTTAATGGGGTAGACAAAGAAGAGTCCAAGCCTTCCCTTCCACCCCGCAGAAAACCAATCTGGAGCTAAGTGCAGGTAAATGGTGAATGTAGCCGCCCTTTTCCTTTGGACGCATCAGAACAGAACGGAACAGAACAGAACGCACAGAGTACTTTAGAACAGAACGCACAGAGTACTTTCGATGCAGAGCCAGAGAGCAGGAAGATGCTACTGAGTGATAAAATCCCACAAACAAAAGGCAACCAATTTTTATCAACCTCACCCAGAGAAGCTATTTACCGCTTGGAAGTTAGAAGTAAGGAAATTGGCGAACACCTCCTTCTGCTGACACGCCTGCATGGGTATGGACCCAAACATTCTCCATTCCTAATGATGAAAAAAGAAGGAAAAAACAAGCCCCTATTTGGAAAACATCATACTTGGAGATTCTATAAAACAGAGATCTCAAATTACATTTCCTTTTCTGGGGAATTAATGAAAATGACGGTACACTGAAGAAGAAATAAAAACCCCAAACATCCAACCAACCCTGCCTGCAAAATGATCAGAACTGTGGGGCGCCTGGGGGGCTCAGTCAGTTGAGTGTCCAACTTCGGCTCAGGTCATGATCTCACAGTTAGTGGGTTCGAGCCCTACGTCAGGCTCTGTGCTGACAGCTAGCTCAGAGCCTAGAGTCTGGAGCCTATTTCGGATTCTATATCTTCTTTTCTCTCTGACCCTCCCCTGCTCACGCGGTCTCTCTCTGTCTCAGAAATAAAAAACATTAATAAAAAAAATTTTTTTAAATGATTAGAACTGAACACTAAAAGCTCACTTGACAAAATCACGTGGCCCAAAAAGGCCCCACCTAAGACAAGCAGAAGCTGCAGGCAGTGACGAGCAGACTCTTTTCCTGCCTCCCTCTCCCCGACCCTGCATGTACTGGCCCAGCTGACAGGGCCCCTCAAGACTCCCCTCTCCTACCACTTTCTAGCTTCTGTTCTTTCCTTTTCCATCCCCAGCACTCATCTTTTACATTCAACATCACTTCCTCTCTCAACTCTAAGAGCACCTGCAACAGCTGTTCTCTAGAAGAATCACTTTGGGCTCTTATCAAACCTCCAGATTCCAGGGTCAAGTCAGTTAAGTCTAAGGGTGGGACTCGAGAATGTGCATTTCTTGGGTGCCTGGGTGGCTCAGTCAGTTGAACGACTGACTCGATTTCAGCTCAGGTCATGATCCCCGGGTTGTAGAATCAAGCCCTGTGTTGGGCTCTGTGCAGGGTATGGAGCCTGCTTAAGACTCCCTCACCCTCTCTCTATCCCTTTCCCTAGCTCACACCCACTCTTTCTAAAATTAAAAAAAAATAAAAATAAAAATAAAGGGTGTGCCTGGGTGGGTGTCAGTTGAGCATACAACTTCTTTGGCTCAGGTCCCCTCTTAGGTTCACTGGTTCGAGCCCCACATCAGACTCCCTCTCTCTTTCTGGCCCTCTCCCCCTCAAAAATAAACAAACTTAAAAAGGGGTGCCTTGGTAGTTCAGTTGGTTAAATGTCTGACTCTTGGTCTTGGCTCAGTTCATGATCTTGCAGTTTGTGAGTTTGAGCCCCATATCAGGTTCACTGCTGCTGGTGCAGAGCCTGCTTGGGATTCTCTCTCTCGCTCTTTCAAGAGAAATAAATAAACTTAAAAAATATAATAATAATAGAAAAAGAAATTTTTTTAAAAAAGTGTATTTCTATGGAGCACTCCCCAGAGGACTCTGAGGTCGGCTGGTACTGGGACCATTTCCAAAGGCACTGATGGTTTGTGTCACGCAGTTTAGCTCTTAATTACACACTTGTCCTCATATCTGTTCACTAGACTCCAAGTTCAGACCTTTGGTTTCTTTGCCTCCCAATTCCTGAGAACACCTAGAATGCATTTTTTTATGCACCGCCACACCAGGTGCCTGGGTGGCTCAGTCGGTTATGCACCTGACTTTGGCCCAGGTCATGATCTCATGGTTCATGGGAGCTCGAGCCCCGTGTCAGGCTCTGCCCTAACAATACGGAGCCTGTTTGGGCTTCTCGCTCTCCTTCTCCCTCTGCCCCTCCCCGGCTTGGGCATGCACATGTGCACGCTCTCTCTCAAATTAAATAAACTTAAAAAAAAAAAAAAAAAAAGAGCCACCATCATCACAACAGGTCATTGTTGAGTCTTGAAACATAAGATGAATGTTGGAAAAGACTAAATGTAGAAACCATTCTCCTATAGAATGAGAAATTTTACTTTAAAGAGGAAAAAGCAGAAAAGGAGTTACAGCATGGAAAAGGAGTTATGTTAACTTAAATTTATTAAAGGCAGAAATTTACTTTCCAAATAATTCCTAAGAACTTAGAATACTGCCTCAAAACCATCCCATGTTTTTAAAACATAATCTTTTAATTTTAGAAGAGTTTTAGATTTATAGAATCTAATCATTTCTAGCTCCTTTTCGTAGGGCATGAATCTGAACAAAATTTTTTTAAATGAACACAAGGTATCACTTAAGATTCTAGTCAACATAAAGGAAGTCACATAGCTAACAAGTAACACATTTAGTTCTTTACATCACAGTAACTGCTACATAAGCTAATGTTCTGAACAATCCTTATAATAATAATGTCATATGCCAGAAGAACAAAAACACAGGATACTTACATCTGGAATTCCTCTGGGAGTAGATATATTAAAACCTGGATAGTTTACCAATTTCGAGAGATCGTAAGTGACACTTTTATTCTGTTGTGTTTCTCCAGCTTCTGTTTCCCCATCAGCACCATCTGTAAGAGACCATCAGAGGGTTAATACTGCTAGATGCCAATAAAGATCCCTCCCCAGACCGGAAGTATACCAGGAAAGTATTCTATTCAAGGCAACAGAATTATTCTGAGAATAATTATTCTGAGAATGGCTTCAGTCACAATTTTCTGAATCATTAGATTAGAACTTTTAAACAATGTGGACAGAATACTTTGACAATAAATACTGAAAATCTTGGAAACCTGGGTTCTTCCAGGGGTGCTTAGAAGTCTAGTTTGCACTGACCTGACGACTTGCTCGATGCTCAATTCCAATGTCTTTATTTAATAAACAAACTTACACAGTCTTACTATGTCCCACAGAGTGTTTTAAATGGCTTATAAGTATTAACTGTTAACCTTCACCACAACCTGAAGAGGTACGTACCACTTCACAAAATCACAGTACAGATGAGAGAAGGATACATGGGAACTTTATTATTTTGAAAACTATGAAGTATATCCTGTGGTTGTTTATTACACCTAAAATAACACATCACGGGGATGCATCACCAAAAGCTTGAAAACCCGAAAGGACAAAATCTGGTTTTGTTAAAAACAAGGAAGGGTATCTATAGATTAAAACAGACTTAGGGTGGCTGAGCCAGTTGAAAGACACTTAAAAGACTTCAATCATCTACAACTTTTATCCAAAGAATCTCTAATCGAACTAAAAGAGAGAGAAAACTAGAGAAATGCAAGCACCTACAGAAAACCTCCCGAATGTCTGCGTGACCTGGGGATATATATATATATTTTAATGTTTTTTATTTATTTCTAGGAGAGAGAGACAGTATGAGCAGGGGAAGGTCAGAGAGAGAGGGAGTCACAGACTGAAACAGGCTCCAGGCTCTGAGCTGGCAGTCAGTACAGAGCCCGAGGCGGGGCTCGAACCCACGAACCGCGAGATCATGACCTAAGCAAAAGTCGGACGCTTAACGGACTAAGCCACCCAGGCGCCCCTGGGGATATGTTAAAAAGGGCTGTCCTATATACCTCTTTGGCACTAATTGAAAAGGAGCAGCTTGGTGAATTTTTAAAAATATTTTTAAATATCTAAGTAATACAGAGGGGCCCGTGGGTGGCTCAGTCGGTTAAGCATCTGACTTCAGCTCAGGTCATGATCTCACAGTTCGTGGGTTCGAGCCCCGCGTCGGGCTCTGTGCTGATAGCTAGCTCAGAGCCTGGAGCCTGTTTCGGATTCTGTACCTCCCTCTCTCTCTGACCCTCCCCTGCTCACGCTGTCTCTCTCTCTCTCTCCTAGAAATCAATAAAACATTAAAAAAAATAAATACACAGAAACATTTTCATTTTTAAAAGATTTAGAGCATTAGAGATAAACTACAATCTCAAGACCAATCCTCTTTCCTTCTCGGGGGAAATCACCACTGCTGAGTCTATTGTATTGGTGAAGACTTTTTAAAGAAGTATTTATTTAACATTGACCATATTGCAGGCACCGTGCTACATGCTAGGGGATGTACTGGTGAATAAAATAGGAATGGTTTTAGCAATTACAAACCTTACCGTCTAGCTGGGGAAATAGAAATAGGGAAATAGAACAGAGAAATAAATGTACAGGACATGAAAGAAACAGACAGGGTCCAGTGATAAAGACTGGCAGGACAATGATAGATATACTTAAGGTGGTCAGGAAAGGCTTCAATGAATCTGAATCTAAAATCTAATTGGGGGGACGTCTGGGTGGCCCAGTCAGTTAAGCGTCCAACTCTGGCTCAGGTCATGATCTCACAGTTTGTGAGTTTGAGCCCCACATCAGGTTCTCTGCTGTCAGTGAGCAGCCTGCTATGGATCCTCTCTCCCCCCACCCCTACCTGCTCATGCTCTCTCTCTCTCAAAAATAAACATTAAAAAAAAAAAAAATACTTTCAGGGAGCCTGGATGGCTCAGTCGGTTAAGTGACCAACTTTGGTTCAGGTCGTGATCTCATGGTTCGTGGGTTCGAGCCCCACATCAAACTCTTTGCTGGCAGCTCAGTCTGGAGCCTGTTTTACATTTTGTGTCTCCCTCTCTCTCTACCCCTCCTCCACTCACACTCTGACTCTCTCTCAAAAATAAACATTAAAAAAATACTTTTTATGTAAATCAGTCCTCAGAAAAAACAGAGAGCACTGTTTCATCCATGTGGAATTCTTTTTTTTAATGTAAGGTGAACGACATCATAGGTAAGGTGGTCAGAAATCAGTATTGCACAGAGATTTCATCATGTCAGCTCACACAATTGCTCTCCATTCACTCCTTAACTACTGCAGGGATTCCCCAGCCCAGATCTACAATGGTTTAGTTAGCCATTCTTCTTTAGGGTCTTAATGTTGGTTTCAATTTTTCATTATCATAGTCGATGCTACAAAAACACATACACATATTTTACTTGTGAAAAGGTGTGAATATTCATCTAGAGTAGACACCTACGAGAGGGATTCTAGATTATGAGAGGATTTATGTATCCTGTGTTTTAGGTCTCCTGGCATTCACTGATGAACAGATTTCTGTTACCACTTCTGAGCCAAGCAAGAGCTTATGAGGACCAGGTGGAGAGCTGATTCTTGGGCCTGCACAGTCACTGGGCAGGTCCAGATAGCCAGCTGATTAATTCTCGATGAGGTTTTAGTTCCTTCCTTACAAAACAAAGGGAACACCATCGTGATATTTTTTAGTTCACTCAGCACACACTGAACAAGCCAGCCATTCCCATCAGATATTACTATAACTCTTCTATAACTCTTTCATCACACACACACACACACACACACATACACACACACACACACGGTAACACTGAGGCCGACTCATCTAACCTCACACGCTATACCTTTCCCGTCATAGAGCGCGAGCCCGGAGCCCTCCAGCTCGGCCTCCTTGAGCCACCCTGGCGGGTACCCCAGCTGGCGCATTCGATATATAAAAGGCGGAAGGCTCTTGTCGGTCACGCCCAGCGCGTCCTGAAGTTCCTCGCTACGGGAAAACAAAAGAGGAAGAAAAAAGCTCCTGTATTCTTGTTTGGATTAAAACACCCACCGTCCCCGAGGCATTAAAACGATTCTGTGTCTCAGGCGCCACATGGTGACACAGAAGCCACACAGGCTTAACAGAGACACGGCTGAGACGGCAGTGGAAGTTTCTGAGCGAACGGAGTCGCAGCGTCTGCGCGCTGCCCACCGACCATCACCCTCCGGAGACACGGAACATTCCAAATGCCGGTGGAGTCGAAATGACATTCTCCGCCAAAACGACAGCGGTACCTGATGACTCCGGGCTTGAACCTCCCAAATCTCTCCTCCACCTCTTCCGCGTGGTACCGCTGCTGAAAAGTCTGGCTGCTCGTCTCGCTGCAGGCGTCCAGATACGCTCTTCGCTTCTCGCTTATCCGAGCGGCGTTCCGCGGCTGGGGCACACGCGGATGAGAAAAACGGGAACGAGCACTTTAGAAGTACTTCGGAAATCAAATAAAACCAAGCACTCTGTTTCAGGTCAAGCACTCAGATTTTTCCAGTTTTAATACGGAACGAGCAAGTGGAAATATCAGGAAGATAAGCCAGGAAGAGAGGCAGTCACTTTAATTTCTTATCACCTCACTATTATCTTAACCTAAAATCAAGTTTTGAGAATAAACTCTAAAACTTAACTCTCATATTTCGTTCATCTCAAATACAGAATACTGTAATAAGTTTTTATTATTTTTGTTAAAATCCAAGGTCTTAAACTTTAAGCACAAATCTGAAAAGCTTCAAAGTCAAGGACCAAAAGAAAGTTACCACAGCAAGTTTCTTCATCTCACACAATGCCAGAAATGTGTTGAAAACATTAGAAAGCTCTAATTCAAAGATTTTTTTTTTTATAGGAGAAAAATTTACCATTGGGCAATCTTTCATTTGATGTTCTTCAGAACCACAATTGAAACAGTGAGGCTTTGGCCTATTTGGTCAAAAAACAAAGATTTGCATCATGTAAATGAAGACATACAAGCAAATCAATACAATTCTTTATGACAGCACAGGGTCTCAGAGAGACAAGCAAGCACGCAGATCACAGATTATGATTATCTGCAACAGTGAGTACACGTTCACTTCCCGTACTCAGTGGTTTAAACAAATAGTACTTCTATCCAGGTCTTGTAACCAAGAACCCTTGTGTTCCCGACTAACCTGTCACCTCTGGGTTTTGTCAGTGACTGATAACGGAAGAACCGAGGCAAACAGATTACGTCTCGTTTAGGTAGCTCGGGAAGGGGCGGATGGTTATAAGACAGCAACTGACCCGACAGCAACAATGAAACTTTCCACCCACCCCAGCATATCAGGCGTGAGCCAATGAGTTCCAATAAACAGATGACTGACTTAAACACTTAATACGTCTAGATATCAAAACTCTAGCTCAATCTGTAACTTCTTTATAGTAAGCCAGCAATAAAGAATATTAATTTTTCAAGCTAAAAGGTTTTGGTTAAAAAAGTTTTAAAAAGAAGAAGGAAACAAAAAACAACTCCCCACACAAACCTTTTTGCCTTTACTTGTATTTCTTGCCCTTCTAGAGAAACAATGTGGCTGAAGACTTGCTGGTACCTTTAGTGAGTTTTATTAAGGAATAGTTATCATAGTCTGCAAAATTTGGTCATTTTTTTTTTTAAAGGTGAACTTAATGGCAAGATGCATAAAAGATCTTCATTCACTATGTAGGATACTTAGGTATTTCCCATCCTTCGGTAAGCTGAGGGTTTTCATTTAGAAGCGGTTGCCCCAATTTATCAAGGCAAAAATTAGTAAAATACAGGACACTTCCTACAACCTGCAGAAAACAAGTCAAAAAATATTGCTATTTAAGCAGAAAAAAAAAAGACATTAAATAATGTAAGACTATGATTAATTGTTTTAACGCTTTAATTTTGGAGGAAATGATTAGAAGTCATAATCAACTCCCTGGTTAAAGGAGCCAGATTTGGAGGCATTAAGTAAAAAGCTCTCTCTTTAAAATGCCCGTGCGTCTCCTAGGTCACAGAGTTTCCCTCTCCAGGAGATCGTGACCATCAGCTGCACTCTCCTCAGACTTCGGAAATAAAAACTTTCATGTTTCCTCCAATTACCCGTCTCTTTGCTTCCCTTGGCAGCAGACAATTCAGTAAAGTATTTACTATTTCCTTCCCCTCCCGCTCACTCTTTTCTTTTCCCTCTAATCCTGGTGGGGGGAGAATTCATACAGAAAAGTTGGAAAAATGGTACAGCGAACACCCAGATACTTACTCTCCTAGATTCAATAACTGTTGATACCTTACCTGCACGCAGGCACGCACACACACACACACACACAGACGCACACACACACACTTACTTTTTACTGAGCCAGTGGGAGGGGGTAAGCTACCACCCTCACCTTAGTCTAAGCCATTATCTTCTCCCGCCTGAGATTAATATGGTAATTTCCTAACTGGCTCCCAGCTTCCATACATAACCAGCGACAGACTATTTTTGTGACACTTCATCCCTAAACACTTCAGGACGGGTCTTCTGAAGACAAGAACATTGGCCTACAAGCCACAATACCACTGCTACACCTAAGACAGTTTAAATAACTTAATATCATCTGTGTCCATTCTATACTCCATTTTCCCAACTGTCCCCAAAATGCCTTTTCTAGGCTTTTATTTTCCAAGTGAGGATTTAAGATTCACATGTTGCATTTAGATGTTGTCGATTTAATCTTTTAATCTAAACCAGTCCCCCACTTTTTTCCTCAGATGGTCCTGCCATTCTCTCTTGGGAGAGGCTTCCATCTGGGAAGGCTTCCATCCCCTTCATGGTGCTAAGCTCCCTGATGATCACCATGCAGCCAAACTCAGTGGACGGCTCAGTCTTCAGCTCTGTCAGCCACAAGTGACACAGGACAGTCACTTCTTCTGGCTTCCAGGACACCCTTCTCTCAGTGTTCCTTCTACCCTGCTGACCAATCCTTCTCATTTCTCCGTGTCCTGTGAGACTCGGTCCAGTCCCCCTCTCTACCTGCACTCCCGAGGTGATTTGTCCACCAGGCCCATGGTATGAAGTACAAGTATATGGAATGCCCTCAAATACCCAGTTCTGCCTCAGCTCTAAACCTGTATATTCCAGTTGCCAACTGACAGGTGTCTAGGACATGCAAACTCACGTATTTAAAGCTTAACCGGATTCCCATTCCCCTCCAAGCTGTGCCTCTGGCCAGTTTTCCTGTCACAGGGAAGGCAAGGACCTCCCTCCAGCTGCTCAGACCGTCATTCTGATGACTCTCTCACTTTTGCGTTCCACACATCCAATTCGTCAACACATTTGATCAGTTCTCCTTTCAAGGTAGATCCAGCTTCTAACCACCGCTCACGTCCAGCCCTGGTCCTCTAGACTGACCTGCCTTCTTCTCTCACCTGAGATTAACAGTCACTTCCTAACCGGTTTCTAGCTTCCTCACGTAACCAGCAGAGTTACACACTGTTGTCCACAGAGAAGCCAGCTCTTTTAAAAATTCAAGTCGTACCATGTCACATTTCTTAAAATCCTCCAGTGACTTCTCCTCTCACTCAGAGTAACACCCAAAGTCCTTACTATCGCTTTTGAGGCAAGATTTCCATCTTCTGCTCCAGAAACAGAAGGCCTGGGTTCAAACCTTGGCTTTGTCACTTACTAGCTAAGGGACCCAGGGCAAGTTACTCAGCTCTCCACATCTCTTTCTTCATCTGTGAAATGAGAATACTAATAGTACCTTCATGAGCAGTATCTGTAATGAGCTTAGAACAGTACTCGGTAAATAGTGAGCAACATGTCAGTGTCTGCTTCTGCTCCAGGGCTTTCCTCACCGTTCCTACTGTCTGGAGTCTGGGATACCCCTCAGTGCCCGATAGCTCACTCCCTCTATTTATTCAGGTCTCGGCTCAGAGGGGCTGTCACTATCTACTCACCATACAAACCAAATGCCCCATAGTTAGCCTCTAACTCCTTACCCTCATTTATTTTCCTCAGAGCACTGCCTCTCCCGCTAGAATTAATTCAATGAGAGCAGACTTTGTCCTTTTATTTTCGTTGCTGTCTCTGGAACCCAGAAGGGTCCCTGACAAGGGAGCTTTTGATGTTTATCAGTATTTATTAAAGGACAAAAGTAATAATACACAACAGTCCCCACATTTGAGGCAGGGACCACTCTGTGGCCCAGAACCCTAGAGTTAGAAGGGACACGGAAAGTTACGTAGTTCAAATTCTTTCGTTAGAGCACCCTGACGGCATCTCGGTCTTTGACCTCTCTCAGTCATGTGGAATTTGCTTTTTTAAAATGAGGCCTACCACTTCATTAAGTCTCTGACAGCAGTCTGCACCGACGGCTGAGTCGCACTGTGCCTGCCTGTGGTCCGGGCAGTCACTGGCCCCGGTGGGGCCCCGCAGGGAGTGATCTAACGTGACGCCTCGGCCACATCTGCAGAGACACGCTATCCTGTCAATATCCTGCAGTAACGCTGTGGGCTCATCACCGTCCTAGCAGCCCAGGTCCTTAAGGCTGTGGTGGGTTCATGGGCACGTCACTCTCCACACATGAAAACTAGCCTGCCCTGGACAGGATCCAGGATTACATCATCTGCTTAAGAAAAGAACGAGGCTGCAAAATCACACCGCTACACTGCACTGACACAGCTGAATTCTGCAGAGGAACCGACAGGCCTGAGGGAAGGCTCACCCCTGTTACGCTTCTAGTTTTCACCTACCATTTGAGTTTGTCAACATTTTTAATCTCCAATCTGCCATCTGTAAAATTCCTTATCCTTCCCCATCTGTACGTGCAACAAGCACGCGCTCCAGACTGTCATCTGCGTTTATGAAAATGCACCCAAGGAAAAGATTCGTCGGGACAAAAATAAAGTCCTTCAATGTCTGTCTATTACGTATGCAGTAGTTACTAGAAAGCAAACCATACTAGTTAGAGGCTGAAGCCTAAACTGTTGTTTGTAACCAATTTCATGAAAGGATGGTGATCGTCTGATGACACATGGCTATACCACCTTATCATTTCAATGCCACCCAAAGGACACAGGATAGGAAACACGTATCTGCAGGATTCAAAACTAAAATGTCCAAACTTACACTAAAAGCTTCCTTGTTGTTTTTAATGGCACCGGATTCTTCCACTTTATGGTCTTCTTGTAGCATAACACTAGATGGCTAAGGCAAAGGAAAACACACTTACAGGAGGTCACCAATTTTTAATTACTCCACAAATTTCAAATATTAGAATCTTAAACACCTCCCTTTATTTTCTAGTACATACCACTAAGGTATATAAAGTTCTGAATTCATCACTGTCACAATCAGGGTAAATTTGGAAGCTAGAGACGTTTACGAGATAAATTTCACAAGCAGGAGAATTTAAAAATTATAAAAGATACAAAAGACAGAACCTTCTGAAGCATTTGCGTACACTCTGACTTCCGTGTTACTGAGTATTAATTCATGTATTAAATTGAACAAATATTTAAACTCTCAATGCTGAAACTGACAAAGTAGACTATCTTAATATCAGATAACCAGAAAGATTAAAACGTTTACGATTTTACATTAGTGGTCAATACTGATGATAGAACTCTCACAGACCCCACACCACTACAAAACTCTGCCGTGCTCCTTGATTCAAAACTCAAGTAATATTCGGTATGGTGTTTAGTGTTAAATGTATTTTGTTTTTTGAATCTTTAAAAACTGTCTAAGAGACGTAAAAGCTTACGGTGATAAAAATTTAATTACTCAGAACACGGTTCCCTAACTTCTCAGGATACACAGCTAACAATCCTTATCTGACAGACTCTACTTACCTTAAATCTTAATTAAAAAAAAAAAAGCTCAAAAATCATAATTCTGATTTTTCAAAATAAAAATTCACGCTCTAATATTCACATAGTGAAATTTCTGATTCTTTGGGCATGCTACCGGCTTTTTCCAACCAGCAAAGGGGAAAAGTAGGATAGCATGTAAACCTGTTGGTTTTAGAGAAGAAGAATTCATCTTTTATAAGCTCCAGAAATACAGATTTTTTTTTCTGCTTTTAAATTAATTTTCTGGGGGCGCCTGGGTGGCTTAGTCGGTTAAGCGTCCGACTTTCACTTAGGTCATGATCTCGCAGTTCGTGGGTTCGAGCCCCGCGTCGGGCTCTGTGCTGACTGCCAGCTCAGAGCCTGGAGCCTGTTTCAGTCTGCGACTCCCTCTCTCTCTGACCCTCCCCTGCTCATACTGTCTCTCTCTCTCTCTCTCTCTCTCTCCTAGAAATAAATAAAAAACATTAAAAAAATAAAATAAAATAAATTTTCTGCCCCAAAACATGTGTCCAAGAGAAGCAATGGGGGGATAAAAGACTAATTTTGAGTGTGGCCAGGTCTGAATAGGACTCCGCCGAGAAAAGGAGCCACAATACAAAGGACTTTCTGTGGCTGCACCGGTCAGATCAGTGAAGGAAGCCCAGCTGAAGGATGGGAGGTGAACAGTTTTAACCACCCTGTTTTTTCTTCTTTTAAGTGGAGGTGACATACAATGGCATATTAGTTTCAGGTGTAGGACACAGTGGTTGCACTTAATCATTTTCATTTCATTTTGATACAAGAGGATCCCCGGGGCCTAACAGATGGCAGTGAAAAGCATAACCTGTAAAGTCTCTGAAGTTTGAAATACCTGGGGCAAAAGATTAAAGGAGGTCTTTTCCACATCAGTTTTCTGCTGTTCCTCAAATCTTTTTACTAAATTTGACACAAATTCCTCTATTTCTTGATGGTATTGCCTGCATGAGAGGACACAACAGTCAGAACCCAGAGTGAAACATAGAACAGACTGAAATCTTACCCATTATTAGAGGATGTCAGGAGTAAATGCAGTTAACTTGATTTTCAGAGGTTTATCAAATCACTGACTGTAACAGTCAAGAACCTATTCCTCAGAAAAATATATACATTGTTGCCGAGCTAACATAATGATTATGGTAACCTAAGGCACTGTTTGGCATGTAACAGTGGCAAGTATCTGTGCTGAGGATAGATGGATTTTTATTTATAAATTTTACATATTTAAATTTTGAATACATAATCTACATAAAACATGGTTCAAAATCCAAAAGAGGTAGAGGGGCTACATAATGAAGGGCTTCCTTCCTGGTCTCTGCCCTCGCCACCTTTTCTGCAATGCAAAGACAGCCAATACATTCTTCCCGTCTTCCTCCCAGAGACTCCCTATGACACATAAGGAAATACTATAAAAATGTTAAACTGGAAGAAACACCAAAATGCAACAGAAACGCAAAATGAAGTAGAAAAACTACTGAGGTCTACTTTCCCCAGGTTTCCAGGTCACGGATCACGTTCATCAAATATGTGTCAGCGCTAGGTTCAGGAGGTGCCCACGGAACCCACCCAACCTGCCCTTCCACCAGACTTGATCTTTTAGGTCTCTTTAGCTCTGACACTCGGAGATCTCTGCAGGCAAAATGGCAGCTATATTGTGCATAAATGAGACTTCCGTGAGCTAGAGCGGACGCTGATTCAAATCCAATGGTGATGACAGTGCTTGCAACCAGCTGTGTCCAGCACCTTGCTATTGCCACAGGCACCATCCTGTGTCCCCACCCTTCAGAGCAGCACGTGCCACCAGGGCAGAGATAAAGTAGGCGATGGGCCTGCCACACGGCTAACACTCTACATATGCAGTTACCTTCTTTTCCTTGCCTCGCAAGTAAGAGAACAATATTCAGTGACTCAGGAGAGGGGCAAACGACTGTCTGAAATGTCTATGACCATGCTCTGCGGAAGGGATGGGGCAAAGCCTCCAAACACTGCAGAACATTCTAGTAAGCACCGCAGGAATGCACTGAGTCACCCTTGACCCAAGCATGCCAGAAGGCTTGCAAAGGTCTAATTCTCTCTCTTTTACACATTCAGACAAACACAAAATTATGTGGGTAAGCTTTGAAGAGAGCCAACAGTTACCAGATTCTGGGGGAGAAAAGACTAATATTACTTACTGCTGCGGTACCAGTTGTTGTTTTTATTAGAGGCTATTGGGCTCTTACAGGTACTCACTTAGCTACCTAAAAAGTGGGAACTACTCGTATCTGTTTTCCAGCCAGGAAACTGACACGCAGACAGGGTTGTGACCTGGGCCCAGATTCAAATTTAGGTTTATAGACTCTAATGTTCTTGCTCTTAATCACGATTCCCTAGGAGTGCCTGGGCGGCTCAGTCAGTTGAGGTCATGGTCTCCCGGTTTATGAGTTCGAGCCCTGCATGGGGCGAGCTGGAGCCCAGCTTAGAGCTCCGTGCTGATGGTGCAGAGCCTGAGTGGGATTCTTTCTCTCTGCTCCTCACTTACTTGCATCCTCTCTCTCAAAAAAAAAAAAAAATTCACAATTCCCTAAAATTTAAGTAAAAGAATAAAAATGGAATAAGTACAAATAAATACAGTATAATTATAGAAGATGTTTTATAACACATTAACTCATTATATGTAGAAAAAGGAAAATCACTTACTTTGAAATAACATTGTTCATAAATAGAATCTGTAATAAAGGTCCATCTAACTTAGTATCGTTCACCAATATTCCACTAAAATAGAAATTAAAACATAGTCTTAGAAGATATTAAAGTAAAACTCATACATGTATATATAAACACATAGCTTTTGTAATTCTTAAGTACCAAAGATCATAGAATATTTTACAAATAAGATCAAGGACCACCGAGAACTCTTGTTTTCTCAAGAAAAATCCAAGTTTGCATCAAATCTTACCTATTTTAATGGTTTTACATAGAGGTACTCCTTACATATTTATAAAAAAAAAAAAAAAGTGGGGGAGCACCTGGGTGGCTCAGTTGGTTGACAGATGGTCACTCTTGATTTCAACTCAGGTCATGATCCCAGGGTTGTGGGACTGAGCCCCATGTAGGGCTCTGCGCTGAGTGTGGAGCCTGCTTGAGATTTTCTTTCTCTGACCCTCCCCTGCTTCTGCTCTCTCTCTCTCTCCAAAAATAAAATAAATCTTAAAAAAAGTTTCTTAAACATTTCACAAAAAATTAAAAAACTACAGTTAATCTTTCAGTTTTCAACCAAAAACATTTCTTTATCTACTGGATAATTTCTTTATAACCTGGAAGAAGGGAGGGTCTGAATAAATGAGCAGGTTACAAGAATATATTTCTAAAAGTATCAGCGAATTTAGCTTAGAAATATACAAGAAAAGGAAATACTTCAGCTGCCTGGAGGGCAGAGCACATTCCACTATTCTGAATCCCAGAGTCTAAAGCAGAGATGTAAAAAGTATAGTGTCCCTGGATTTGATTTTCAACTACTAGGAAAAAAGAGAGAGAGAGAGAGAGAGAGAGAGAAAGAGAGAATGTGGCTGTGGCTCTAAAACCTGCACGATGCACAATATCCCATATCCTGGCTGTAACCTGAAGAGTGGAGTCTCAGATTTCTCCTCTTCCCACTTGCCTCCTTTTCCTTTACCTCTACAGCAATGTAAAATAAATAATTCTATATTTGGAATTGATCAAATCAAGAAACAAAAGTAAAATATGAAGAAGTTCAGAAGTTTGTTTGAATTTGTACAAACTTTTTAAAAATATGTGATGTTTTAAAAACCACACACAGGGCACATGGGTGGCTCAGTCAGTTGAGCGTCCGACTTCAGCTCCGGTCATGATCTCGCAGTTTGTGGGTTCGAGCCCTGCGTCCGGCTCTGTGTTGACAGCTCAGAGCCTGGAGCCTGCTTTGGATTCTGTGTGTGTCTCTCTGCCCCTCCCCTGCTCATGCTCTGTCTCTCTGTTTCTTAATAATAAATAAATGTGAAAAAATTTTTTTAAAAATTAAAAATAAAAACCACACACAACTGCACGACTCCTTGACTGGAGTCCAAATTGCACAATCGGCTATAAAGACATTCAGTTGGGGAAATCTGAATATGGACTGAGCTAGGAGTGTTATCAAGAAAATCATACCAGGGGGGTACCTGGGTGGCTCAGTCAGCTAAGCGTCCGACTTCGGCTCAGGTCATGATCTCACGNAAGAAAATCATACCAGGGGCACCTGGGTGGCTCAGTCGGTTGAGCATCAGATTTCGACCAGGTCATGATCTTACAGTTTGTGGGTTCAAGCCCCGCGTCGGGCTCTGTGCTAACAGCTCAGAGCCTGGAGCCTGCTTCAGATTCTGTGTCCCCCTCTCTCTCTGACCCTCCCTGCTCACTCTCGCTCTCTCTCTCTCTCAGAAATAAATAAAACCCTAAAAAATTTTTTTTATTATTTTAAAAAAATTTTAAAAAAAAGAAAAAAAGAAAACCATACCAGTTAATGAAAAAGTCTTGTTTCTAAAAAGTTACATGTTGGAATATTTAGAGTACAATGGGTATATGCGAGAAGGAAATATGGCAAAATATTAACTGTTGAATCTAAGTGAGGAAAATGTAAGTACTGTTCGTTTTCCATACATCTGAAATTTTTCATTAATATAAAGCAAAAATTAATGTTTACTGGACAAAAAGGAAACTTCTGATCACAACAGTTCCAAAAATAAGAATTATTCCAAGAGGTTTGGGGGATAAAATTTATTTAAGTAATTTTGTTTCTTTTTTTTTCTAAGTTTTATGTAGCATGCTTTATCAGTTCGACAACAGGAAAAGCAAAAAATTTTAAAAGAAATTTTTAAATTTATTCCTTTTTTTAGGATACGAATGATTGCCTCATGTATTGGCAAAGCCTATGATGATTTTTTGTAACTGGATATTTGTTTAAATTATCAACTCTATGGAAAGTGTGATTTCCTATCTTTGAATATTAAAAAAAACTGGGTACCCGGGTGGCTCAGTTTGTTGTGTCTGACTTCAGCTCAGGTCCTGATCTCACAGCTTGTGAGTTCAAGCCCCACAGTGGGCTCTCTGCAGCCAGCAGGGAGCCTGCTTCAGATCCTCTGTACCCCTTCTCTCTCTGCCTCTCCCCACTCATGCACACCCTCTCTCAGAAACAAATAAACATTAGGGGCACCTGCGTGGCTCTGTTGGTTAAGCGTCCAACTTCAGCTCAGGTCATGATCTTGTGGTCCGTGAGTTTGAGCCCCACACGGGACTCTGTGCTGACAGCTCGGAGCCTGGAGCTTGTTTCAGATTCTGTGTCTCCCTCTCTCTCTGACCCTCCCCTGCTCATGCTCTCTCTCAGAAATAAATAAAACATTAAAAATTTTTTTTGAAACATTATGATTTTCGGGGCACCTGGGTGGCTCACTCGGTTAAACATCCAACTCTTGATCTCAACTGTCATGATCTCCCAATTTGTGAGTCTGAGTCCTGTATCGGGCTCTGCGTTGACAGTGGGGAGTGTGCTTGGAATTCTCTTTCCTCTCTCTGCCCCTACCCCACTAGTGCTCTTTCTCTCATATAAATAAACTTAAATATTTTTTTTAAATTATGATTTTCGAGGAATCCCAGTGATAGTCAATACATTTAATATCTAAGCAAAAGAGAGTTTAGATCCACAAAGTGTGCTCAAATAGAGGAAGAAAGGTAGGGCACTGGGAGGTTTCCAAAATACATCTAAATTCTGAAATTTTAAACCTTTAGTCACCAAAGTAGCCGGTTAGTTCAGCTAGTACCAGAGACAAAAAAGTGCATGTACCACTGCATCAAGGCACCCCAAATGTGAGAACTTGACATCATTCCCCATGATAAATCTGTACTTAAACAAATATTTAGATTTACTGACCTGATAAATTTTTATTAGAGACACCAGCATTTAATTTTCTATCTGTTAAATCAGATGTCTGAAAGCAAATCTACTCACTGTCCTTTCCTCAAAAGCATACTTATTTCTCTTTCTAAAATGAAATCTTGCATCATTTCTATTTATGAACATACTTTAACTGCATAAATAAATCTTCAGCTAGAGTAATACTGTAATCTTAATTCTGATTTCCAGAAATGTTTGTGGAATAAAAACAGCTAGGCTGCAAACCTGTTTGTTCTGAACATGAAGTCAAAATTTTCTAGATGTGTTTCACAAATATTTTTACCCACTAAATCAGCTGAAAAGTTATTCAGGTGGGTGCCTGGGTGACTCAGTGATTAAGAATCTGACTTAGGCTCACAGTTCATGAGTTCGAGTCCCACATCTGGTAAGCTCAAGCCCCACCTCGGTTGAGCACAAGCCCCAGTTTGGGGTGAGCTGGAGTCCCACTGCAGGTAAAATGTAAGTCCCACTTCTCTCTCTCTCTCTGCCCGATTACTTGCACCTACTCTCTCTCACTCAAAAAAAAAAAAAAAAATCCAAATCTTAAAAAAAAGTTATTCACGTATACAACAAAATGACTCAATATTTGAATATGTTATGAAATGATCACTGCAAGAAATCTAGCTAACCTCCCCCGTAAAATAACAAATAAATTAAAAATTTAATGCAGTTGTGAGACTCGTCAGCTCATGTCTTGATCTCGCAGTGGAGGGGTTAGAGGCCGGTGCCGGGCTCTGCTGACAACTCAGAGCCTGGAGCCTGCTTCAGATTTTGTGTCTCCCTCTCTCTCTGACCCTCCCTTGCTCACGCTGTCTCTCTCTCAGAAATAAATAAAGCATTAAAAAATTTTAAAAAAAAAGAGTAAACTTAAATAAATAAATAAAGGATCATTAATGATTTCTTCAGAGTATGCTGAACAAATAAAATACGAAAATCCTAAGTATTCTTTTTACAAAGAAATTACAGCTAAATATTAATAACAGGATAAAAAATAAAAGACAACGATAGTGTAACTGCAATATCTCATACCTCGGTCGGGTCAGAATGTTCAATTTTCTTTTAAGTTCCTGATGTTATTACTTGTTAAGGAATATAAGCCCTCATCAAACAGCATCATAAACAACATAAAACTCAACTACTCACTTTCACTTTTGGTGTCAGAATGTTATTAATGTTTAAAGACCCGTAAATATCTCGAGATTGATACACTTAACAGAGCTCCTGTTCAGCTGCAGGGATAGGCATTTAAACCTAAACATAAAAATAGTTTTTTCATGTCTTCCAACATGGATATCCGAAGATAAGGTCATAGAGTTCAAAAGCGACTGACCACCAAAAATGTTATTCAAACAACGTTCCCCATCAAAAGTTAAACAGCAATTCACTTATGAAAGGGCATGATAGGCGCCAAATACAGTAAAACTGTCAACGAGGGCAGAATCTAGGATGGAAACTATGGATCTTCACAGGACAGTCCTTTCAATTTCTCTGCATTTCGAAGTTTTACATATTAAAATGTAAAGGGAAAAGGCATCAGGAAAAAAAGAAATCAGACCTGAAAAACGATTTACCAACCGCTTTCAGGGTTTCATTTTAAACGGAAAACTATATGAACTGAAGTCATCTGCATACAGTTAAAAAACAACAACAACCCACCTCTAAGAATATAAATAAACATCCTAACAAACCTCGCCAGAAAAGCTGTGGTTAGTCTCGTAACTAAGCCAAACGGAAACTTACTTGGCGCGTTTTCCTCAGACCCTTGCAACCACGGAAAAGTCGTAGAGCTTTAAAACGAATCCGCAATCTTAACCGGGAAATTAACTAGGTCTCCGTGCATGTCTCAAATCCTTACACCCCCAACTCTACAGATCCGAGGACCTATAGCTTTTGCCCGGCTCCACAAAACAGATCTAGGCTAAGGGCTGAGTATCCGACTATATCCCGATCTATAACTACAGCCCGACTGCATGAACTTAAGCTTGGCTGCAAAGAATAAAATCGGATAATGACTTTAGAGAGGAGGAGGGAAGTGGTGGCCAGTCTATAATCTAGCAGTCTGAAAAAAGCCCTAAAAACCAGCTCCAGCGTCGGGGGGCCGGGAGGAGCGAGCGCAGTCCAGG